>NC_140181.1:78249261-78611761 GCF_963971535.1 Notolepis coatsorum
GCCTGACCGCAGCAGTTCAAAGAGGCAGTTGTTCGGGTGGCTCGAGTCCTTAATAATTCTCTTAGCCTTCCCCTTGCACCGCTTGTTGTAAATGTTCTGGAGGGTGGGAAGCCCCCCTCCAATTGTGCGTTCGGCTGAACGTGTCACTCTTTGTAGTCTGCTACGGTCTTGTGCAGTGCTATTCCCAAACCAGGAGGTGATGTTGCCGGTCAGGATGCTCTCTATTGTACATGAGTAGAAGTTCCTAAGGATCTTCTGACTGACTTGGAACTTCCTTAGGCGCCTGAGGAAGTAGAGGCGTTGTCGTGCCTTCTTCACAACACTGTCAATGTGTGTGGTCCATGTCAAGTCCTCGGATATGTGGGCTCCGAGGTACTTGAAACTGTTCACTCTCTCAACCGGTGCCCCGTCGATGCTGAGGGGGCTGTAGTCCTTGACCCCCGACCTCCTGAAGTCCACAATCATCTCTTTTGTTTTGCTGACGTTCAGGGAGAGGCAGTTCTCCTGACACCACTGTGACAGGTTCTCTACCTCTTCCAGGTAGGCCCTTTCGTCGTTGGCAGAGATCAGGCCCACCACTACTGTGTCATCAGCTAATTTGATGATGGTGTTGTTGTTCCGCTGTGCTACGCAGTCATGTGTGTACAGGGAGTAGAGGAGGGGGCTCAGAACACAGCCCTGGGGGGCCCCTATGTTGAGCGTGATGGATGAGGAGGTGCAGTTGCCGGCTCTTACCACCTGGGGTCTGCCCGTCAGGAAGTCCAAGACCCACTGGCAGAGGTCATAGTTCAAGCCCAGGTCCCTGAGCTTGGCTATGAGTTTGGAGGGGACTATGGTATTGAATGCTGAGCTGTAGTCGATGAACAGCATTCTCATTTTCCTCTCTTCCTTAATGTTTCCTCGCTCTCTCCTATCATCCCATCATCGCCACAGTTTCTCTCCCTTCCTCACTTCTCTCCTCTATTCTCTCTCTCTTCCTCTTCCGCCTCCTCCTCTAATCCTTTCCTCCTTTCCAAACGTTTCCCCTCTCCTCTCCCTCTCTTTCTCCCTTCCTCCTCCTTCCTGTCTCTCCCCTCTCCTCCCCATCTTCTCCTCCTCTGCCACCATTCTCTCCCTTCCTCATTTGTTCTCTCATCTTTCACCTCCCTCGCTCTTCCTCATCCTTCCCATCTCTCCCCTCTCCTCCCCTTCTCCTCCTCCTCTGCCACCATTCTCTCCCTTCCTCATTTGTTCTCTCATCTTTCACCTCCCTCGCTCTTCCTCCTCCTTCCCATCTCTCCCCTCTCCTCCCCATCTTATCCTCCCCCTCTCCTCCTCCTCTGCCACCATTCGCTCCCTTCCTTTTGTTCTCTCATCTTTCACCTCCCTCTCTCTTCCTCATCCTTCCCATCTCTCCCCTCTCCTCCCCTTCTTCTCCTCCTCTGCCACCATTCTCTCCCTTCCTCATTTGTTCTCTCATATTTCACCTCCCTCGCTCTTCCTCCTCCTTCCCGTCTCTCCCCTCTCTTCCCCCTCTTCTCCTCCCCCTCTCCTCCTCCTCTGCCACCATTCTCTCCCTTCCTCATTTGTTCTCTCATCTTTCACCTCACTCTCTCTTCCTCATCCTTCCCGTCTCTCCCCTCTCCTCCCCCTCTTCTCATCCTCTGCCACCATTCTCTCCCTTCCTCATTTGTTCTCTCATCTTTCACCTCCCTCTCTCTTCCTCCTCCTTCCCACCCCCCTCCCACTTTCCCTTCATCCCCATCTCTTAATTAAAGGGTATGTTCAGACTTTTGGATCCCTAACCCTATTTCCCACTTACCGGTGATGTTTTCAACGAGTCTTTTCTCAGTACAATCCATGCCGATACCAGCAGCTCCAGATAATTAGCCACACAATTAATGCAGAGTCACTGTGGCCACGTTCCAATCTGCACTAGCCCTGGAGTAAACACTGAAAGCTACTCCACACAGTGCACCAAAAGTAGGTTTTCTGTGTTTATTCCAGGGCTTGTACAGACTGGAGTGTGGCCTCGTCAACTATGTATGAGTTTTGTGGCTAACTAGCTGGAGCTGGGGGTGTCTAGTATCTAATTCAGTATGAAGAGCAGCATGAACTGTGCTGAGAAAGGACTCTACCAATCGATAACATCATTGATAAGTAGGAAGCAGGCCTAAGGGTCCACACTTCTGGATTTACCCTTTAAAGGTAGAATCTGTAATCCTGTAAACTGTTTAAATTTTTTGTCTTGGTCTAGGTTGAAGTTGGGGATAGGGGATGGGTCACGATTGCCAATTTGTCAGCCACACCTCAGGCTATAACTGCAACAAATTACTACATAGTTATAATACATGTATTTATAATACAATACTAATACTCAGGAGGTAGTCTGGTAATCGGAAGGTTCCTGGTTAGATTCTGGGTTCTCCGGAATAAATGCAGTCCATTTATAATATATTATAATGCAATATAATATATAGTTTAGTAACGTATACTAATATAGTAACTTATAATACTGTGAATTCCTCCAGACATCTCTTGGCAGAGCCTGAGCTGTCAGTATAGCGGCCCCTTCCCTAAGAAGTAAAAAGTGACTGTTATGTCATGTCACTGGATATATTGTACTGTTTACTATATACTCCTATGTACCCATATACCAAAGGGTTGACCAATGTTTTATTTTCGTATTTTTACAATTCCATTTTTCTCTATTCCTGAAAAAAAGAAAAAGCTAAACGTCTCTCCTACCCATCCCATACTCTGGGGCGTCCGTAAACATTCCAAAGTATGGCCGTCGATTTTAATACACAGTAATCCCGCTGCCCACCTTCTGTCGTTCAAAACGTCATCCGTTTTTTCATTGGTCCTCAACAACGTGAGTGACAGCTAGCATCAACACCACGCTCCATTTCCCGATGACTTTTATTTGATATGCAAACTGTGTCCGCCGCACATTAAGCCCCCCTCCCCCCCCCACCCCCACCCACGGAGGCAAGAAACACTCTGAATAATATTTCCTTTCATAGGATCTTTAGAGATTATTATTAAGGCACCTCTGCTTCATTAGGCAAAACAGAAACAGGAAAGATTGGAGAGAGAGACACCTAGGTCACGAGGTGGACTCACTACCCCCCCCCCCCCCCCCCCCCCCTCCCATCTCAATCTCTCCCTCCCTCCTTCTTCCTCCTTTCCCCGTGTTCTCTCCTACCCTTCTCCTCCTCCTTCTACCCCCCCTGCCCGGCATGACGTGAGATCAGATCAAGCAACCGCGTTGCCAGGAGTAACAGGGATTGGGAGCGACGCGCTGGAATGCAACTCCAGCCGAGCCCCTGAGAGGAGGGGGGTGGGCGGGGGGCTGGGGAGAGGGAAGGTGGCCGGAGCAATTAATTCTACAATATCCCTCCAAGTGTTTCTCTCCTCATTCTCTCTCCCCCTCTGTGAGTCTCTTTCCAACCCCTCTCTCTCTCTCCTTCTCATTCTTATCCCCCTATTTTCTCTCTCAGTCTCCCTCTCTCCCCCTCTCATTTTCTAAACCCCCCTCTATCCCTCTCGCTCTCTCTTTCTACCTCTCATCCCCATCTCTCATGTTGTCTTTCCCCATCTCTCTCTCTCTCTCTTTCTCTCTCTCTCTGTCTCTCTCTCTCTTTCTCTCTTTCCATGTGTCTCTCTCTCTGTCTCTCTCTCTGTGTCTCTCTCTCTTTCTCACTGTAGACATTTTGGGCTCCTTGCCTTTTGTTTCTCCTCTGTGTCTCCGACCAGAGCCTTGTTGTTACGACAACCAGAAGGAACTGGCGACACAGGGCTGGCAAGGACTCTAATCTGTCTGTCTGCCTGTCTATCTGTGAGTCTGTTTGCCTGTATATCTGTCTGTATGTCTGCCTGTCTGTCAGTATGTCTATCTGTCTATCTGTATTACTGTCTGTCTGTCTGTCTGTCTGTCTGTCTGTCTGTCTGTCTGTCTGTCTGTCTGTCTGTCTGTCTGTCTGTCTGTCTGTCTGTCTGTCTGTCTGTCTGTCTGTCTGTCTGTCTGTCTGTCTGTCTATCTATCTATCTATCTATCTATCTATCTATCTATCTATCTATCTATCTATCTATCTATCTATCTATCTATCTATCTATCTATCTATCTATCTACTGTCTGGCTGCCTGTTTCTCTGTATGACTGACCAACTGACTGTCAAAGTTTCTGTCAGACTGTAAGTCCATCTTTCTGACTGACTGTCTGCCTGCCTTTCTCTGACTGTCTGTTGGTTTGCCTGTTACAAGCCTATTTGACTGTCAGACTGACTGTTTATCTGCCCAACAGTCCTATAACATACAGACTACCAATACTGTATGTTTGTTCTGCCTGTCTGTCTTTCAAAAAGACTGTGAATTTGTCTGTCTGACTCTATCTACCTGCCTGGCATGTCTGTCTGTTTGACTCTGTCTAACTGCCTGCCAAGTCTGTCTCACTGTCTGGCTGAATCTCTGTCTATCTGTCCGTCTGTCCGTCTGTCCGTCTGTCCGTCTGTCTGTCTGTCTGTCTGTCTGTCTGTCTGTCTGTCTGTCTGGCTGTCTGTCTGGCTGTCTGTCTATATCTCTGTCTGTCTGTCTGTCTGTCTGTCTGTCTGTCTGTCTGTCTGTCTGTCTGTCTGTCTGTCTGTCTGTCTGTCTGTCTGTCTGTCTGTCTGTCTGTCTGTCTGTCTGTCTGTCTGTCTGTCTGTCTTCTCTGTATATTAAACCTTCTGTCTGTTTCAGGAGAAAGGGCCAGAGAGAGAGAGAGAGGGGGAGAGAGAGGGAGAGAGAGGGGGGGACACACACAAGGAGATGCAAGACAGTCTGTCAAGCAGTCACAACTGACACACCCGTGCACACACGCGCACACACACACACACACACACACACACGTACACACACACACACATTCCATAGCCCAATCATCCCTCCACAGCCCTCACACCCTCTCTCTCTCTCTCTCTATCACTGTACACACACACACACACTACTTTATCATACAGCAGAAAGAAAGTGCTTTCTGGCGTATTTGAATGAGACTGAATAGAATCCTATTCAACCGCCCCCCCCAGCTCCCTTTTATTAACACAGCGCGTCGCTGAGGCGACACAAGTCCCCAGCACACACACACACACATCGAGTCCCCCAGCGCACCGCCCAACTGGAGGGAGGTCTCGTGCTCAGGTATGATGATGCCCCCCCTCTCTTTTCATCTCTCTCTGTCATACACATCCCTCTCTCTCTCTCTCTCTCTCTCTCTCTCTCTCTCTCTCTCTCTCTCTCTCTCTCTCTCTCTCTCTCTCTCTCTCTCTCCCCCATTGGCTCCCAACAGCTTGGGGGCTTTTGTTCTCCCCCCTCCCTCCCCTTCCACCCCCCCCCCCCCTCTCTCTCTGTCTGTCTGCCTCGGTGAGTGAATGGAAATACGCACAGATGTGTAAGCGGTGTTCAAACTTCAGACATCCATTGGTGGTAGCACTGCAGTAACAACGGGGCCCCCGGCTTGGATAGACCGAATTGGAGAAGAAGCGAGAAAGAGAGAGAGAGTGGTGGACCAGAGAGGAAGACCAGACACATTTTTATTTTGGGACTTGTTTCCGAATGAAAACGGTATCGTTTGAAGCCCACCTGTTTGAAGGTAGCTGGCATAGCCCACCTCTTACCTCGGACGCGTTTTTACGCCTTGTTTGCTGTCTGGCCGTCTGTCTGGCTCGCCGGTCATCGCCCGAGGGGTTGCGCTTCATCACACGCCGGGTGGAGGACGCGGTGAGCGGGGAAAGAGACGAGAAGGACCCGGTGCCTGGACTTGGATGGATGTTAGCCCGTAGCCTACCGCTCGTACCCTGCAGGCAGCATGCAGTTATTTCCCTGCTGTCGGTCGAGTCGTTATTATGTGTGTCGAGACTCGAGCCTGAAATAGCAACAGCTTGTCTGGAGGTTGTGTGATGTGATGTCGCCACTGAGGTGGTTTATTTGTGGTTTTACGCCGAGGGGAGCCTATTTTTAGAGCACAGAGGCGATGGTTTTATACTCGGATTGTCTCGATTGTTCCCTCTTGTAAGTTAGTCTCGTTGTCTTCACTCGAGTCATTCTAATTAACAGTTTGATTGACAGATCTGTAATTGGATTTATTTCATATCCGTTCCGCCGAAGTTTTCGAGCCTAGACCATTTCGTGTTTTATTTTAATGGAAAAGAAAACAACCAATTCCACACATTACATATTTTTTTTTAATTTAGATTTGATTCTGTCTTCATTTGAATTCTCACTTGTTGTCAACTGGCCAATTTCACATTTTCTTTCGAGGCATTCCAGGAATTTATGGAAATTATGGCCCGAGACTGCAGGATATAGATTAGATGAGAGAGATAGAGATTTCGGCCACTCAGACACATGCCATCAGTGCAGGTGACTCGTCCAAACAGGTAGCCTAAATGTATGCATTTGTTTATTTAACCTTAAAGTTAGAATACGTAATGTTGTCAAACAGCGACCTCTAGACAAAATAGCCCCGCTTGGTATTGTGCTTCATTCACTTTTTTTTCCTTTTTGGTCTGACGTGTGTGGTGGGTGCGTTTTGTAATTCTACTGTGCATTTCTCCAGACATCTGTATAGATCCTCAGGTGTGGCCAGCAGTAGCAACCCCTCCTTTGAGCGGCATGACATGTATGAAAGGTGCTTTATAAAAAAATACTTATACTTACTTACTTACTTACTTACTTACTTACTTACTTACTTACTTACTTACTTACTTACTTACTCCTCACCTATAGGCCTACTGTGTCTGAAATCCAACCCACACATCAATGTAAACAAAGTGCAATACTAAGAGGGGCTCTTTTGCAGAGAGGTATAAAAATCACGTTGGATAATATATGTAAAAATTAAAAGGGTGTATCTGTGTGTGGGGGGGGGGGGGCTCTTGGTGATTTATCCTGCCAAGAATCCTTGTCATCTTTACGCAAATTACCCTCTGGATCACACCGTGACATAATTATAGTAACTGCATGCCAGCTCTCCTTATTTCACTGTCTTTTTTTTGGGTATGTTCCAGTTCAGCTTTAGCAGGATTTACATCTTAATTACAATAGTATAATTGCGAGCAGGACACATTTTCTCGAATGGAACACGTGCCTTGTCTCCAGCACTCTGTATTGTTAGATAGATTATGCTGCGGTGTACGGCGTCCTGCAGGTCACTGCACACAACAGGTGCCACATTAGGTTTTCACGCAGCGCTGAGCCCGCGAGGAGGGAGGAGGAGGGGGGTAGTCTTCCTCCCCTTTAACGTCAAATCATTTAAAGGGGACGTTTCTACTTAATGGATTTTTCACCCTGTAATACAAATCAGTGCCGCCACCATTCAATAGACTAGTCATGGCTGCAATTACGCATTAACAAAAATCATATCTATTTGTGGTATGGACCTGAGTAACGGTCGTCTCGACACTGAGAGAGCCCGTGGTACTTACTGTCGCACCACTCTCCCACACCCAGCCAAGAGAAAATAGCCCAGGATGTGCCGCAAAAGGTCAAAAATGTGATTTTTCTTTGCCTGCTATAGTGTTGCGCTGATGAAAAGATAAAAGGCCAACTGGTGGTGACATTTAGTCTTTGACTGATTGACAGTGATGTGGAGGAGGGGAATGCACTGGGTTCTACTGTGGACCTACCATCTGTTCTATTTCATTGGTAGGTGGGTTGATAGCTGACTACGAACAGGTGAGTATGCTGCTAAGGAGAGATAGGGACCCTGTTTTGCTAATGGTGATTTATCTAATATGTGAGTAATGCTACGGCGAGGTGGGGATAACGTGACCTACCACCCTGCATGTTTAAATAGGGACTATTATAATGGGAGTTTGTAGGTAGGTTGATAGATAGATGGAATCATAGATAATCATAGAATCTGAAAGAAGCCTGTGCTCTAGAAGACGGAATGGTAAATTGAGTACACACCTGTACCACACCTTACCACTAGGGGGCGGTACTTTACTGATGTGGCTCCACCTTCAGACAAACCTCGTTCTCCGTCTGCTTGCATGCCTTTTTTCAGCCTCACCACTCAGATGTGCGTGTACCACCCCTGAGCGCATGTGGCACGTACCGTACGCATGCATGCACTTGTAGCTACTCCTGTCATGTATCATATCGCCATGGAGATTACATCTATCTAGCTCATCTATCTATATATATACCATGGGGCCCCTAGCTGTATCCCTGATATGTGGTGCCCAGTGCTGTTTATGGCTTTTTATTCCTATCTGACTGTGCTAAGGGTTCATATAGGGATGGAAGCCATGTACTGCGCTGGGAACAGTACGCACTGAACCGTGAAGAGAAGCCCCCTGTGTCTCACACACACACATACATACATACATACATACATACATGCATACATACATACATACATACATACATACATACATACACACATACATACATACATACATACATACATACATACATACATACATACATACATACATACATACAGTATATATATTTATATATGGGTAGACATAGATGCATAATGCATGCATGGGAAATATACAGTACATGCATGCATGCACA
This sequence comes from Notolepis coatsorum, assembly GCF_963971535.1. Lineage (NCBI taxonomy): Eukaryota > Metazoa > Chordata > Actinopteri > Aulopiformes > Paralepididae > Notolepis > Notolepis coatsorum. The sequence goes on from NC_140181.1 coordinate 78,257,809, forward strand.
CCTGCGTGTGCGGATTCTATGCACACACATAAATACATGCATCTATGGGTGCACACACAGATGCATACATGAATGTATTGGCATGCACATAATGTGTATGCACACATACAGTACATAATGCATTTATGTGTGTATGCGAACACACACAGAGACACACACACATGTCACACACACACACCTGTACTGCAGCTAGTGTGTCTGAAGCCGTCAGAATGCATAACAGCTGACAGACAACTCTCTGAAGTGAGACGGACACATCCACCGGTATGAGAAGTCACAGAATATACAATGCATAGAGTAAAATACCATATATGCGTAACGGTATAAAAACGTACACGGAAGAGAATATGTACAATTTCTGAATTTAAACGTGCACATCTACACATAGCCTTCGCCATAAAAATAGAATAGAACCATATAGAATAACATTATTATTATTATTATATATATATAGAACATAATTAAAATAATTGAATCTGAAACACTTTGTACAGAATGTCTCCGTGACAACGGTGTAGGCCTACAGAGTTTAATAACTTGCAGACACACGTGGTACAGTAGACCTCCCATGAAGGCAAGGTTCGCTTCTGAGTGGATGTAACGTGCAAAACGCAATGCATCAAATCTAAAATCGAATGTATTTGTAAGGCCCAACAACACACGTTAATGTCCCCATGGGCCGGACGCGTCTTCTTTAAACAAGTCAAGAAGAACCATCACGATAAATCAAGAACAAAACAAAAACCATGAAATCCAAAATAAAATGTAAAATAAATAAATGCAACACTCCCAAACATACCCCACGCAAAGGTAAGGAAAAACTCACTAAAAACCTAGCAATAGGGAAAAAGCACCACAGGCAACAATGTGCAACATCACCCTTTCGGGTATTGCGTTTTCTTTTCTTTTCCTTTCTTTTCCTTTTTTCAGAAAGTTTTCTCAGAATTCTATCTTGGAATAATACAATTATAGCTTTCAACGATCAGTGTGTGGTCTTTTTTATTATAATTTTTTTTACATCATTCCATTCCTAAAAGGGCTAATAACTAATAGGAGCATATGAACCGGCGCTATAAGCACAACAGGGGGTGGTTTAGCCAGCAAGAATGTGGGCCTTACATACCATGTACTCAAACAAAGCTTGGGATTGTTTTCTATTGCAAGGTGTTGCCAAGATACACAATGCGAGACATTGTACAGAATGCTGAATAATAATAATTTGAATGTAAAACAAGGTGATTTACAGAAATAACAGTTGCCTCATGGTGTTGCAATAACTGTAGCCTAAGTAGTGGAGACATTATTTGGGGCATTTTTCTTTGAATACTGAAGGACTTTTAAGTAATGTTTCACATTAATCAAAAGTACTTATTTTTCATACATTTCATCTTATGGATGCAAAGTTTCCCTACTAAAATGAAAAAGATCGCAATAGAACAACACAGCCTACTCAATATCTGCTCGGTAAAAAAATTAAAATAATAATATAGAAGGTAGTTTTGTGGATATTAGTGTCATTTTTTTTATTTTATTTTTACTCACAAATATTTTTTAATCAGTCCAAAACACTTAACTATGTAAGCAGTCACAAATGTGCAATTGATTCTAGGCTCATGAGGTTGTGGGTTCAAATCCAGGTCAGGACCAACGTTTGCATGTTCTACAGTACTTTCTCTCCAGTTATTTTATGTCTTTACTGCATATGATAATAAAGCAGAAATGCCATGAAACTATCTTGTTTTTAATTCAATAAACATACTGTATGATAAAGAAGTTACACTCATCCATCCCACATGTTCAAACACTTGTCAAAAGGTGTACTGGCAGTGGTGTTGGTGACCATGACTACGGGAACTGTCTTATTGTAATTTACTATGCCTATAATACTACCTACTATCACTTAGCTGCCAGAGTTGTACCCTTCCTGCTGACTTGTGTTGTACATAACTTGTAAGTCACTTTGGATAAAACCATCAGCTAAACGACTAAATGTAAACGTACAACATCTGTCTCTGTATGATGCTATCTCGATCACAATAGAATAAGGTAGAACGGGACAGGCAGAGATAGATATGTGCTGTAAATACCTATAGATAGATTATTAATTGTCCTCTTAAAGGAATGTATTTTAACATTATGTACGTAAAGCAATAAACCATTCAACATTAAAACACCATCACACACAACACTTCTACTGATAAACATTAATCAAGCACAATAACCACAAGATACAAAGTACAGCAACTAAAACCATAGCAGGGTGCATGCTTGTTGAATGCAGAGGGCATGAAGTTCCATCCACAGTGTGCTTTTTTTTTTACTGATCCAGGATCTGTCCCTTATGAAAAAGTATCATGATATTTCCAAAAAGGTATCATAATATGGAAATACCATAATGGTATAAAAGTGGTACCGTGGTGATACATAACTTTTACCATGGTCAATTATTTATACAATGGCTGGTATCACAGTGAATCTGAAATTACCATCATACTCTCATGATACTTTTCTGTGCGGGTAACAGCAGGTAAATCCCCAAACTCTCAATCCACCTTTTGAGAATAGGTCTTATGACTATGACCTATTCCTATACCTGACTGTGTGGCCAGGTTCAGCTCCAACTCCATAGTGAAGTTTGCGGACGACACAGTGGTGGTGGGTCTGATCTCTGACAACGACGAGAAGGCCTACCGGGAGGAGGTTGAGGTACTGGACCGCTGGTGCCAGGACAACAGCCTGCTCCTGAAAATTGGTAAGACCAAGGAGCTGATCGTGGATTTTAGGAGAATACAGCAGGGGACACACACACCACTGGATAAATGGGGCTATCATGGACAGGGTGAGCAGTTTTAAGTACCTGGGAGTCCGCATCACGGAGGACCTGACATGAACAACACACATAGACACTGTGGTAAAAAAGGCAAAGCAGCGCCTCATCACCTGAGACAATTAAGGAAGTACAGAGTATCGGGAAGATACTCCACTCCGGGGCTGTAGAGAGCATCCTGACTGGGAACATCACTGCCTGGTTTGGAAACTGCACTGTCCAGGACAGGGAGGCCCTAGTACAGAGAGTGGTGCGCTCAGCAGAGCGTACTACGGGTATTGCACTACCACCCCTGCAGGACTTATACAATAGGAGGTGCAAATCCAGAGCCTGCAGAATAATGAAGGACCCTCACCACCCCAACAATAGCCTGTTCAAGCTGCGGCGGTTGGGCAAACGCCTCCGTATACACGCAGCAAGAACAGAGAGACTCAGGCTCAGCTTCTTCCCCCAGGCCATCAGAACATTGAACACTGATCTCTCCACACACAAGCACACATGAACACACACCACACGTCACTTTAAACACACAAGGAAAGGTCACTTTAAAGGAAAGAAAACATTTCACTTTAACCCATTCTCTGCCGCCACTTTGATCATCCTAAAACCATCCTCTGCCAGCGCTATTTGTCTATGGAGATGTTCACCTTCTTTGCAGGGCTATAACTTTTTAAATTGTATTGCTAAATTGACATTACTATGGCCCATTCAACATCAATTATCTATCGTTCAGGATGTAGGAACGTTTTACTTTTTCATTCACACATTCATACTAAAATACCGTCTAGAGTATAAATATGTTTTTATCGTTTTCTGCAGTATTTCATAGAACGTGAGATATAGGCATAAATTAGATTATCAAATGCAGTTTGATACCGATCCATGCTATATTAAAAATTTCAACTGTACATGGTCCTAAACGTCATGACTGATCATCTGCGGGTGAACGGAGGGGGGGGGGGGTCGTTTACAATTCAATGACCGACGTTAAATGATTTATGTAGTATGGGTGATATATTGATCAGAGCAGTTTGTATCGAAAATGATAAAGAAAAACGCTGAAACTCACCCCAGTCTCCTCATAGCGTTGGCCGATGAGAGTGGAGCAAACAGATCCCAATTATGGGATGTTGATCGATGCGATCCATTTCCGGTTTGTATATTACTAATACACGTCCAAATCATGTTGATTATTGAGTTATGGCAAAGATCCATATTGACGGTGTCTGTATTGAGCCCCGGGACGATAAACGAGTGGCCGGACAAAAATAGGGGACGGACCGAGCTCCAATGGGCACTTCCGGTTTGGCAACTCGCCGATCGGCCACCAGGTGGCGGTATTGAAGCATTGCAGAGTTGTGATGGCTCAGACAGCATCAGCCAAGACTCAAGTCAAGTCAAGTCAAGAGTTTTATTTGTCACGGCATACAAGTATACGTCCCCGCCAGTGATGTTTCGATAAAAAAGTAGTAAAAACAAACATAATAACTAAAAATGTCCGTGGGTGAAATATGAATACCATGACGAAAATATGAAATATTGATCTCAAACACGCCTTACGGCGTGATTGGCAGACAACGCATGGCGGAGAAACCCGCCTTAACACGTGATTGGCGGAGAATGGGTTAAAGGGGAAAAAAACATAACTGGATGTTTTTGTATAGTATACTGTAGTTAGGATAGCATAGTGACATAGAGTATAACTGTATATTGTATAATAGTGTACATACTGTAGGACTCATTACCTTTTTTATTTTATCTTAGTACTTTTATCATGTCTATTTTATTCTATTCTACTATTATTTGTATTTTTTTGCACAATCGAAGCGGGCATGGCCACCTTCATCATTTCACTATATGTCTTGTGTATGTACTGTATGTGATGAATAAACCTCTTGAATCATATGATTTGGCCTATCAATTATCTACAGTAAATTACACATTTGAAGATGTTAGTCCCCGGATTCCACACGGCAAGTTTGGTGAGAATCAGGTGAATATGCTAGGGTGAGTAGGGAAACAAGTGTTTTTCCAATCATTCAAAATGTTGTAAATTCCAATATGGCGGACTCCATAGGTGGACACATCTCTGAATACCTGTTTCATAACTGTATGACTAACAGATCAGGAGATAAACACATTTTAAAAGTAAAAGTTTGGCCTGATGGTGGCGCTAGAGGAAAGGTCATGGGGCCACCAACATCAAGAAAGTTCATCCTCTATGGGTTGAATGAAGGTGCACTGTAAATCTTAAAAGATTTGAATGGTCTCCCAATGTACAAATGGAGACGAAGGGACATTTATGCACATGTATTGGGACTGCCCACCAGTTAAGGCATTCTGGAAAGATGTGACCCATCAATTATCAAAACTCGTATCTTGGAATATACCAGTACACCCCTCTGTATTGCTTTTAAATTATGTTTTTGAGTTTGCAGTAAATCCACAGCTAAAGAGATTGGTCTTATCGGGTATCACAGTAGCTAAAAAAACTGATCGCATCACGCTGGTTTCAACCGGAAAAAATGTGCCGGAAAGTTTGGTCTCTTACATATCTCGATGTGATATATCAAGAAATATCTACAGCAAGAATTCTGGGTCTCAACGAATCCAAAATGTCAATGTGGGTAGAAGTGGTGGAGAGAATAAAAGCTAGCTTATAATGGTAGTGTCTGGTTAGGAGTGAGGGATAATGGAGGTACTATCCAAGGAGGGGTCCGGGAGGGGGGGGTTCGAGCTGGAGCATATGTGTGTAGGGTTTTAGAAAATAGGTATTAGGGGTATGTCCTATATAAGCATTTGTATAATTGTTAATTTCGCTGGATATACACTGTATACGGTTAAAATATTATTATAGACTTTTTTTTTGTCTTGTTTCTGTACTTGCATGTAATTTTAACCACCTTGACTGTTAGTTTCATTATGCATTATGTGTTGAGTACTGACTTTTAATAATTTTTGTTTTGCAATAATAAAAAAAAATTTTTTTGAATGGAAGCTATTGGAGTTATCGCTTTCACAAGTAGGATATGAATGTTTGGCCTGATGGAGGTGATAGAAGAAAGGTCATGGGGTCACCAAAATCATTAGGGTTAGAATGTAGTTAAAGTACCAGTTTAATTACATTATAGTGAAACTACTCCCCAACACTGATCATAAGTACAATACCAATGCACATGAGACAATAGCTGGTCTTGAACTAGACTGAAGCCACTCTGGTATAACCCTTACAAAAAGTGTCATGGTATTTCCCCCCAAAAAAATGTCATGCTATTCTATCATCCATGATGATAGGTACTAAATAAATCATCGACATACTATGATATTACCATAGGTATCATGGTTTAAATTGCATTATACCATTTAAAGGAACACGCCAACATTTGGGGAAATTAGCTTACCGTCTTCTCCAGAGAGAGACAAGAAGATAGATACCAGTTTCCTCTTTATGCTTTCAGTAGAAAGCTATCTGGCTGCACATTAGCCTAGCTTAGCACAATGAATGGAAGTGGACAGTGCCGGTAAGCCTAGGCATTGTCCAACTAACACCTCTCCCGAAGGCTAACTGGCCCTGTCCGCTTCCATTCATTGTGGTACATTAAGATTAAGATATTCCATATGGCTCGCTGATAACAAACTATCATTACACATGGGCAAAACAGAGTCCATTCTCTTCGGTGCAAATAACAAACTCAGCCAGACTGACAGCTTCTCAGTTACAGTGGGTGACAATATTGTCACAAGGAAAGATGAAATTACCTACCTGGGTTACTTCCATCCTAGAGGCAAATCTTTCCTGTGACAAAATGGCATCCAATGTAATAAAAAAAGTCAACCAACGAACTAGATTCTTGTACCGGATCTCCTCTCTGCTAAACAAGAATACCCTGAAGACTCTGGCAGGAGCACTCATTCAAGGGTACTACGACTATGCTTGCAAAGTTGCACCTAATGGTACCAAAGCACCTCAAAGGCACTAAAAACAAGATTACAAACATCACAAAACAAACTGGTCAGACTTCTACTTGACCTTACCCCTAGAACCCACCTCACCCCTGCCCACTTTGACAACCTAGGATGGCTTAGAGTAGAGTAGACGACAGAGTACAGAAACTTGCAATGGGCCTGGTCTACAAGATACACTATACGACTAAGGTACCCATGTACATGTCAAAATACTTCCCAAAGGTCAGTGAATACCACGACCACAACACCAGAGGAAGCTCAACAAATCATGTTAAACCCAGATTCGGCTCAAACAAGGGACTAAACACGTTTCGCAATTATGCCACATCAATGTGGAACGCCCTACCCAAAGCTGTAAAGGAATGTGAATCCCTACCCACATTCAAAACCGCTCTTAAAGAGCACCTACTGGAGGCTGCAATTCGAAACTGGCCACCGTAAATGTCCAAACCCCCCCACCCCCTCCTAATAGACAGTCTCCTCCCCACCGTATGTATATATTCTCTCCCCGCCGTATGTATATTTCTCTCCCACCCACCCACCCCCTCCAAATGTACAGTCTCCTCCCCACCGTATGTATATTTCTCTCCCACCCACCCACCCACCCACCCACCCCCTCCTAATGTAGAGTCCCCTCCCCATCATATGTATATACTCTGTCAGGATCTACGGGTAACAGTACTGTATATTTGAATATCGTATATGTCACAAATGTAACAGTACTAAATACCTGTATGCCATGTATGTCCCTATGCCATAAATGTCATGTATGTTGTGTATGTCATAAATGTCACTATGAATTGAAAATGGGGGACCCTGATGTAAACAAGACCAACGTCTTTCTCTGGTCTGCATCCCCTTAACAATTGTGTGTATTGAGCCGTACTGTATTGTACCCATTCTGCAATCTGTTAAATAAAGTTTTCATTCATTCATTCATTAATTCATTCATTCGCTAGCCAAACACTGACGAAGGAACTATAGTTCCGAAACATGTATGTTTCAGGCTGCCATTAAAAAAAAATTTAATCGGGCGGTCAGGTGGCGTAGCGGAGATTGCGTTCGTCACCAACACCGGAGACGCTCGATTCGCCTGTTCGAATCCAGCTCACAGCTCCGGCGTTGTCACCAGCTTGGCTGGCCGTTCGTATTAGAGGGTGGGAAAGCTGGCGGGGTGGGTCCAGGTCGTTGTAAACAGCGACTCCTACAGTTCGGTCGGGGCGCCTGCTCAGCATAGGATCTAAGGGGGGTAGTGTGATCCTTCCACACGTTACACCCTCTCAGTGAGAGTCAACGCTGCCAGGTGAAAAGAAGCGGTTGATTGGCTAGACGTGTGTCGGAGGAAGCACGTGATAGCCTCCACTCTCCCAGACCGACTGTGGGGGGTAAGTGCGCAGCGACCAGGAAGGGGATGGGGAATTGGCATAACGACTAACATTGGGATGGGAGAAAAATCGGAGGAAAAAGGAGGGGGGAAAAGATCAATAATAAAAAAAAAAATTAAAAACAATATTGAATCTGAGAGTGCTGGTCCGGCTTCCTGCTTTCTTCAACTTCATTCATTCATCCCATTGGGGATATTTGTGTGTCATAGCAGGGGGGGGGGGGGGGGGCATCGTAATAGTAGAAGACATAAATATAGGCAATACAATTATAGTAAAGATAAAAAAGCAGTGTAAACAATATAATTTACTTTGAATATAAGAATATGAGCAAGTAAATGGTGTAATCAAAAGTGCAAATGAGGGTCTGTATGCCCTATCAGTTATATTATACGTTACAATAAATATGGGCAATAAAACACTTTATGTATCTAATGGCCCATACATGGTAAAACTGAAATGACCATCAGCATCACACTACCATGATACTTCTTTGTAAGGGTTAAAAGGCAGAGGTTAGAGGTCAGAGGAGGAAGAGGAGACTGGGTACAGGGTACCACTCTAGGGTGCGCATGTCTAGTGGCTCAATGTGGATCTGTCACTAACTGAACTGGTTTAGTGACTGGTTTAAGGCCTCAACAAAAGCATACCACTGCCCCCTAGAGTTACACTCTTTGTACTGCATGTCTTTCTCACTTCATACATGTATCTCCTAGTCTCTGTATCTCTAAAACACACACGCATGCGCACAAATGGCCATACACACATGCACGACCATGCACACACACACACACACACACACACACACACACACACACACACACACACACACACACACACACGAAGAAATTATTAAATTCCACATAGATTACAAAGAGACAAGGGCCATAAATATTTAAAATGCAATCAGATTAGAGTGTAGGCTACTACTGCTTCAATGTCTCCTTTACACACCTCCACAGAACCACACACACAACATGCATGTGCGCATAATGCACAGGCATTTGCACACCACACACAGAGCGCCCCATATGGCAATGTATAAATGTAATAACATTTTGGAATAAAGTTGAACTGACATTCATCAATAGAGGCCTTGCACGGAATGTTTGTGTAGTTCTCCGTCTTCCAACATGTCTGCCTGGGGCTGTAACATAGCAACTAGGCTGTAAAGGTACACGTATCCGTACCGAACCGAACCGTTTCAGTGTGTACCGCAGGCACGTGCACACATAGAGCCCAAGGGGTGCTTGAGCACCTGCCTTTTTGAGCCTCATAAAAAAGTGCCCTTTAAAAAAAAAAAAAAATAATAATAATAATGTATTACGCATATAGACTGCCCTTCCAACTGAAAAATGTCAGGATAGAATCAAAATATTAGGTAAAGAGAGAGATGCCCCATGTTCCATTGCAGTTTGCACGGCCTCCTCAGCGTGCCTCTCCGCAGACCTATATTTTATGCATAGCGTGGGTGGTGATGATGATGATGATGATAGAAACCGCTGTGGCGCATACAGTTGAATGCTGGTATTACACTCATTGAGGGACACGAAGAAGTCAAGTATGATGGGATTTGGGAATCTCAAATAAAAAATGCATTTATATTAAACAATACAGAATATACAGCACTTCTTGGGGTCTGTAGGGTAAGAACTTATTCCCTCCCCCCTGAACATTTATGGAGATGTATGGGCCTTTTAAGTCAGTGTTAAAAGTGTCTTTCAAGGATAAGTGAGCTCCTGCACTGATTATTATAGTTCAATATTCAATATTTGATCAACAAAACCCCCCAAAAAGCATAAAAAGCCCCCCCCCCCCCCCCCCCCCCGCCCGAAAAGGGCCCTTAAAAATCGGGCTTGCGCACTACGCTCGCTCGGTTAAAACACACACAGGTATAGGGCCCTTTTCAGCTTTTGAGCACCTGCCCCTCTAAAGTCCTGTGCATGTCCCTGGTGTACCGTACCGTACTGAACTGCTGTGTAGTGTACCGAACGAATACAACAGTATGTTAATGTTTTTTTTCACAATCTAATATAATTTTTTATTTTTTTTTTTTACAGGTCGATTATTAATTTCAATATAGAATATTCGTTGACAGCCCTACAAGTACAATTAGTTACTGCACACTACATCACCCCTGAGTGGAACATGGAAAGCCAAACTTTCCCCCACTGTACCGAAAACCCGTACCGAACCTGTTATGGTTTGTAACCGACCCCAATCGCACAACACAAGACAGGTATGATGGTTTGCCAAGAAACAGATATTTATTGAGAGACAGGGAAAAAGGACACTGTCCCTTTAAGGGAGAACACAAATACAGGAATATAACAAGAGGGGAAAAACTAGGTGCCTTTAAGAGGCGGGCAGGAAAAGGGAACACTAAGGGAAGGTTAATGAACGCTAGGGGAAAACATTAAAGGAACGCTAAACATTAAAGGAACAGAGGAACTAGAGACTAGGAGAAGTCGGGACAAGGAGAGCTAGGGAACAGGAGAACTGGGGACTAGGAGAACTAGGGACAAGGAACTAGGTGGAACTAGAAGGGGAGAACTTGGGACCAGGAACTAGGTGGAACTAGAAAGGGGAGAACTAGGGACAGAGGGGAACGAGGCCCGCGGAGGCGGGCTGGGGAACAGGGAGGAACTGGGGACAGAGACCCGCGGAGGCGGGCTGGGGACAGGGAGGAACTGGGGACTGGTGGGAAAACATCTGGGCCGCTCTGCAGAACAGAGGAGAGGGTTAATATTCAAAAGGGAACAAACAGAGCAGATGCAGAACAGTCCAAATAAACAAAGAAAACAAAGTAATAATATCTTCGTGTGACAAACACACAGGGGGAGATGTAATGTCCAAAAATACTATCTAAGTGAGAACAAAAACAGAGTGGGAGATGAAATGTCCAAACTACTAACAAAGTGAGAACTAACGGAGGCAATACGCTGGGTGAGTGACATCACAATCAAAACTCACCCAGGCGTATGCGTAATGGTACAGGAACAGCAGCGGGAACGGGGGCAAGAGGCATTACGCTGGGTGAGTGACATCACAATCAAAACTCACCCAGGCGTATGCGTAATGGTACAGGAAACAGCAGCGGGAACGGGGGCAAGAGGCATTACGCTGGGTGAGTGACATCACAATCAAAACTCACCCAGGCGTATGCGTAATGGTACAGGAAACAGCAGCGGGAACGGGGGCAAGAGGCATTACGCTGGGTGAGTGACATCACAATCAAAACTCACCCAGGCGTATGCGTAATGGTACAGGGACAGCAGCGGGGCGAGGGCATCGCCACCGGGTGGCTGGCTGTCCGAGCCGAGGAACAGAGTGCTGGAACAGTGGCGGTGGCGAGGGTGTCGTCCACCGGGTAGCCGACTGTCGGAGCCGAGGAACAGAGTGCTGGAACAGTGGCGGTGGCGAGGGTGTCGTCCACCGGGTAGCCGCTGTCGGAGCCGAGGAACAGAGTGCTGGAACAGCGGCGGTGGCGAGGGTGTCGTCCACCGGGTAGCCGCTGTCGGAGCCGAGGAACAGAGTGCTGGAACAGTGGCGGTGGCGAGGGTGTCGTCCACCGGGTAGCCGCTGTCGGAGCCGAGGAACAGAGTGGCGCGCCACACCTTGGTGTGCGCGTCGGAACCGAGAGACGCATCGGGGTGCGTCTGCGAGGAGGAGTGTGCCAAGCACGAGGATCCTTGGAAAATGCGCGTTGGAGACTGGAGAGCGTGCCAAGCTCTTGAAGATGCGCGTTGCGCGCTGGTGACTGGAGAGCATGCCAAGCCCTTGCAGATGCGCGTTGCGCGCTGGTGACTGGAGAGCGTGCCAAGCCCGAAGGTCTAGGAGATGCGCGTCTGCGCGCTGGTCGGGGGAGCGTGCCAAGCTCGAAGGTCTGAAGTGGAACACTGGAATACCTCCCGTAGAGGATTAGAGAGCGCAGTACAGTGTCTCCCTCCAGGCAAACGGCGACAGGTGGCGAAGGCTTGAGCGCATCTGGCGCGCTGGTCTGGAGTGGAACACTGGAATACCTCCCGTAGAGGATTAGAGAGCGCAGTACAATGTCTCCCTCCAGGCAAACGGCGACGGGTGGCCAAAGCTTGCACCTCGTCTCACGCCGGGCGCTGGTCTGGATGTGCGTCAGGACGACAGCTGCGCGGGGGGTCTGAAGTGGATGACTGGGATGCCTCCCGTGGAAGTCTAGGGAGCGCAGACCAGTCCCACTCTCAGGCAACGGCGACAGCAGGCGAAGGCTGGAGCATACATCTCTACGCCGGAGAATCAATACAGCATAGGCAGAACAGAGGACCTCCCGAAAGAGTCTAGATGTTTGAGAATATGATACGGCATGTTTACAACACGACCCCACGCCGAAACGAGGGGAAGAGCCCTGGTATTTAAAGCCCACAGGGGAACTAATTAGCCTGCCACCACAGGTGCGAGAGGTAATTGATAATAGTCCAGGTGTGGCCACTGAGAGAAAACGAGAGTAAAGAACGAGAGGGTGGGGGCTAGAGAGAGTGAGTGAGAAGGGAATTTCTAACAGTAGGCTTAAAGAAAACAGAGAAAGTTGGTGAGCAGCGGACAAAACCTCACAGTACCCCCCCCTCAACGGGAGCCACCTGGCGACCCAAAACAAATACAGACAGAGTGGCAGGGGGCAAAACAAGACAAAAACAAAAGGTACTGGCCAAGCCAGCAGGGGAAGCCACCACAAGAGTGGGGCTAGCAAAAGAAACAGGGTCGCCGAGGGGTAACTAGGGTAGCAGAGGGGCAACAGGAGGAACTGGCCTAGAGGAAACCGGGCCTAGAGGAACCGGGTCAGGAGGAACTGGGTCCAGAGAACTAGCCTAGAGAACTGGCCAAGAGAACTGGCCTAGAGAACCGGTCTAGAGAACTGGTTTAGAGAACTGGCCTAGAGAACTGGTCTAGAGAACTGGTCTAGAGGAACTGGTCTAGAGGAACTGAGGGGCAAGCAGGGTAGCTAAGGGGTAACCATGGTAGCACCGGGAAAGGGCTAGCAGAGGGAAAGGGTAGCTGCCAAGGCACTGATAGCTACAGGGCCTATGCTAGCTGTACTGCTACATCAACATAGAGGCTGCGCTAGCTGCCGAGCTAGGCTAGCAGGGGGAAAGGGTAGCTGCCAAGGCACTGATAGCTACAGGGCCTATGCCAGCTGTACTGCTACATTAACATAGAGGCTGCGCTAGCTGCCGGAGCTAGGCTGGCAGACAGGGCTGGACCAGCATGAGAGAACAAGCTAGCTGGAAGGACAGTCCTAGCTGTGTGAGATAAACTGACCTTGCTAGCTGAAGGGCAGTCCTAGCAGTGTGAGATAAACTGACCTTGCTAGCTGAAAAGGCAGTCCTAGCAGTGGGAGAAAAACTGACCTTGCTAGCTGAAAAGGCAGTCCTAGCAGTGAGAGATAAACTGACCTTGCTAGCTGAAAAGGCAGTCCTAGCAGTGGGAGATAAACTGACCTTGCTAGCTGAAAGGGCAGTCCTAGCAGTGGGATAAACTACACAAAAAAGTGGAGGCCATGCAGAGGGACCGGGTTAGCTGCTTGGGCCTGGCTAGCTACAGGGCCTATGCCAGCTGCAAGGCTGCATTAACATAGAGGCTGTGCTAGCAGCCGGGGCTAAGCTAGCAGACTGGGGCTCTGCTGAGGGACAGGGTTAGCTGCCAGGGCATGGCTAGCTACAGGGCCCATGCCAGCAGCAAGGGCTGCATAAACATAGAGGCTGTGCTAGCAGCCGGGGCTAAGCTAGCAGACTGGGGCTCTGCTGAGGGACTGGGTTAGCTGCCAGGGCATGGCTAGCTACAGGGCCTATGCCAGCAGTAAGGGCTGCATTAACATAGAGGCTGTGCTAGCCGCCGAGGCAAAGCTAGCAGACAGGGCCATGCTGGTAGTAGAGGCCTAACAAGCTGCAGGGGGGTCAAACAGGGCTAAGAGGGGAGCTAAACAGGGCTAACAGGGAAGCAAATGGGGGAGTCAACAGGCTAACAGGGGAGCTAACCGGGGAGACCAACAAGCTAACAGGGGAGCTAACAGGCTAACAAGGAAGCTAGAGGGGAGCTAGAGGGAACAAGAAAAAAAAAAGGCAAACTCAACATACACCGTCTGTGCTGGCTGGGGTCGTCGATTTGGTGGGGTCGTACTGTTATGGTTTGTAACCGACCCCAATCGCACAACACAAGACAGGTATGATGGTTTGCCAAGAAACAGATATTTATTGAGAGACAGGGAAAAAGGACACTGTCCCTTTAAGGGAGAACACAAATACAGGAATATAACAAGAGGGGAAAAACTAGGTGCCTTTAAGAGGCGGGCAGGAAAAGGGAACACTAAGGGAAGGTTAATGAACGCTAGGGGAAAACATTAAAGGAACGCTAAACATTAAAGGAACAGAGGAACTAGAGACTAGGAGAAGTCGGGACAAGGAGAGCTAGGGAACAGGAGAACTGGGGACTAGGAGAACTAGGGACAAGGAACTAGGTGGAACTAGAAGGGGAGAACTTGGGACCAGGAACTAGGTGGAACTAGAAAGGGGAGAACTAGGGACAGAGGGGAACGAGGCCCGCGGAGGCGGGCTGGGGAACAGGGAGGAACTGGGGACAGAGACCCGCGGAGGCGGGCTGGGGACAGGGAGGAACTGGGGACTGGTGGGAAAACATCTGGGCCGCTCTGCAGAACAGAGGAGAGGGTTAATATTCAAAAGGGAACAAACAGAGCAGATGCAGAACAGTCCAAATAAACAAAGAAAACAAAGTAATAATATCTTCGTGTGACAAACACACAGGGGGAGATGTAATGTCCAAAAATACTATCTAAGTGAGAACAAAAACAGAGTGGGAGATGAAATGTCCAAACTACTAACAAAGTGAGAACTAACGGAGGCAATACGCTGGGTGAGTGACATCACAATCAAAACTCACCCAGGCGTATGCGTAATGGTACAGGAACAGCAGCGGGAACGGGGGCAAGAGGCATTACGCTGGGTGAGTGACATCACAATCAAAACTCACCCAGGCGTATGCGTAATGGTACAGGAAACAGCAGCGGGAACGGGGGCAAGAGGCATTACGCTGGGTGAGTGACATCACAATCAAAACTCACCCAGGCGTATGCGTAATGGTACAGGAAACAGCAGCGGGAACGGGGGCAAGAGGCATTACGCTGGGTGAGTGACATCACAATCAAAACTCACCCAGGCGTATGCGTAATGGTACAGGGACAGCAGCGGGGCGAGGGCATCGCCACCGGGTGGCTGGCTGTCCGAGCCGAGGAACAGAGTGCTGGAACAGTGGCGGTGGCGAGGGTGTCGTCCACCGGGTAGCCGACTGTCGGAGCCGAGGAACAGAGTGCTGGAACAGTGGCGGTGGCGAGGGTGTCGTCCACCGGGTAGCCGCTGTCGGAGCCGAGGAACAGAGTGCTGGAACAGCGGCGGTGGCGAGGGTGTCGTCCACCGGGTAGCCGCTGTCGGAGCCGAGGAACAGAGTGCTGGAACAGTGGCGGTGGCGAGGGTGTCGTCCACCGGGTAGCCGCTGTCGGAGCCGAGGAACAGAGTGGCGCGCCACACCTTGGTGTGCGCGTCGGAACCGAGAGACGCATCGGGGTGCCTCTGCGAGGAGGAGTGTGCCAAGCACGAGGATCCTTGGAAAATGCGCGTTGGAGACTGGAGAGCGTGCCAAGCTCTTGAAGATGCGCGTTGCGCGCTGGTGACTGGAGAGCGTGCCAAGCCCTTGCAGATGCGCGTTGCGCGCTGGTGACTGGAGAGCGTGCCAAGCCCGAAGGTCTAGGAGATGCGCGTCTGCGCGCTGGTCGGGGGAGCGTGCCAAGCTCGAAGGTCTGAAGTGGAACACTGGAATACCTCCCGTAGAGGATTAGAGAGCGCAGTACAGTGTCTCCCTCCAGGCAAACGGTGACAGGTGGCGAAGGCTTGAGCGCATCTGGCGCGCTGGTCTGGAGTGGAACACTGGAATACCTCCCGTAGAGGATTAGAGAGCGCAGTACAATGTCTCCCTCCAGGCAAACGGCGACGGGTGGCCAAAGCTTGCACCTCGTCTCACGCCGGGCGCTGGTCTGGATGTGCGTCAGGACGACAGCTGCGCGGGGGGTCTGAAGTGGATGACTGGGATGCCTCCCGTGGAAGTCTAGGGAGCGCAGACCAGTCCCACTCTCAGGCAACGGCGACAGCAGGCGAAGGCTGGAGCATACATCTCTACGCCGGAGAATCAATACAGCATAGGCAGAACAGAGGACCTCCCGAAAGAGTCTAGATGTTTGAGAATATGATACGGCATGTTTACAACACGACCCCACGCCGAAACGAGGGGAAGAGCCCTGGTATTTAAAGCCCACAGGGGAACTAATTAGCCTGCCACCACAGGTGCGAGAGGTAATTGATAATAGTCCAGGTGTGGCCACTGAGAGAAAACGAGAGTAAAGAACGAGAGGGTGGGGGCTAGAGAGAGTGAGTGAGAAGGGAATTTCTAACAGTAGGCTTAAAGAAAACAGAGAAAGTTGGTGAGCAGCGGACAAAACCTCACAGAACCGTGACTTCAAAACCGAGGTACGTACAGTACTGTGGTTTTTGTGTACCGTTACACCCCTAATAGCAACCATTGTTTTGTACATGGCCATGGAAGAGACAACAGTTGCAATATATGAGAAACATATCAACAAAAACCTAATTAATTTGGTGTCTTATTACTGGATCTTGTAAACAAGTAACAGTGGAACAGGAATATTGTACTTTTCTAGCACTTTTTTGATCTACTCAGAAATTAGGCATTTTCTTTTGAACGTGGTTATCTATGGTTACAGGCAGCCGTACTGGAAGAAAGATGAATGAATGAATGAATGAATGAATGAATGAAAACTTTATTAACAGATTGCAGAATGGGTACAGTACAGTACAGCTCAATACATACAATTGTTAAGGGGATGCAGACCAGAGAAAGACTTTCGTCTTGTTTACATCAGGGTCCCCCATTTTCAATTCATCGTAACATATATGACATACATGACATACAGATAGACAGTACTGCTCCATCTATACATTTATGACATACCAGATTTGCAATTACAGTACTGTTTGTGATACAAAAAGAGTCCAGAAAGAAAAGAGTATATACATTAGGCGTGGAAACTGTACATTGGATTGGGTAGGTGGGGGTGGGGGGGGACTGTACATTGGAGGTGGTTGGGTGGGTGGGGGGGGGGGGGTTGGTTAGGAGTGGGGGGGGGGGGGGGGGGGGGTTCGTTAGGAGTGGGGGGGGGGGGGGGGTTGGGTAGGAGGGGTGGGTGGGGGACACTGTACAACTGTACAAACAACACTGTACATTGGATTATTGACAAGACCATACTTGGTAATTTACTGTACATTGGAGGGGGTTGTGTTCGGACATTTACAGGGGCCAGTTTCGGGTTGCAGTCTCCCTTAGGTGTTTTTTGAGAGTGTTTTTGAAAGTGGGTAGTGATTCACATTCCTTTACAGCTTTGGGTAGGGCGTTCCACATTGATGTGGCATAATTGCGAAACGTGTTTAGTCCCTTGTTTGAGCCGAATCTGGGTTTAACATGATTTGTGGAGCTCCCTCTGGTGTTGTGATCGTGGTATTCACTGACCTTTGGGAAGTATTTTGTCATGTACATGGGTACCTTGGTCGTGTAGTGTATCTTGTAGACCAGGCCCATTGCAAGTTGCTGTACTCTGTCGTCTACTCTAAGCCATCCTAGGTTGTCAAAGTGGGCAGGGGTGAGGTGGGTTCTAGGAGTAAGGTCAAGCAGTAGTCTGACCAGTTTGTTTTGAGATGTTTGTAATTTTGTTTTTAGCGCCTTTGAGGTGCTTTGGTACCATGAGGTGCAAGCATAGTCGTAGTACCCTTGAATGAGTGCTCCTGCTAGAGTCTTCAGGGTATTCTTGTTTACCAGTGAGGAGATCCGGTACAAGAATCGAGTTCGTTGGTTGACTTTTTTTATTACATTGGATGCCATTTTGTCACAGGAAAGATTTGCCTCTAGGATGGAACCCAGGTAGGTAATATCTTCTTTCCTTGTGACAATATTGTCACCCACTGTAACTGAGAAGCCGTCGGTCTTGCTGAGTTTGTTATTTGAACCGAAGAGAATGGACTCTCTTGTGAAGGGCCAGATTAAACCGAATATATATATTTATTTATATATATATATTTAATTGTATTTGTATATTCTCTAATATTCCCTGATATCCCTTGTATATTCCTTGTACAATATGCATTGAATATCCATTCTAGCCTACTGAACATCCCATAATAGTCTCCATTCTACTATTGGTCGAGACCTTGGTGCCAGGCTGCCATACCCCTCAGACCCAGTTCAAACGTACCGCTCAACATGTACGAACAAGTCCTAGTTCCGCGTAGGAATCTGGCTACCGCACCACTAATGGGACTATTTGTTCATAGTGCGTATATATACTGCGCTACTAAAGTAGGACTTTCTTTTCAGTCCAGTTTCTTACCCTCCAATAGAGTCACAGACGTAAAGCCTCCCCGCGACGCCACGTGTGGGAGTAAGGCCAAGTTCGCCTACCATCGGTATTGAGACATCGTGTATATTAATATTTGAATAGTCATATTTGGCACTATATCGTCGAGTTGGACGTAGTCTATTAAGCTAATTGTTAATTAGCTTAATTAATTGTCTGTTAATATATAGTGCTTCGTGCGGTGAGAATACTACCGTAGTCAGTACCCCATCGTTTCGGGCAGAGAACTGGCTGCTTATCCAGGGTGGTTGACCCCACGTGAAGCTGCACCCGAGGAGCCCCAGAGCCGACGAGCGAGTGGACCTGTATACCGGATTATTCTACCGACGACAGCCCGCCTTCCCAGGCACGGATTATGCTTTGTATACGTTGATTATTCCATGGATAAAGACCCCCGACACTGCCGTGTGTTGGAACCCCCCCCCCTGGAGAGGACGCAAGGTGAGGAGACGCTCTGCAAGACGAGGTCGCTTCACGTCTCTCCCCCGTGGACCGGAGAGAGCCGGCTCACAGAGAGTCCACCTGCTTTCATCTGTGGTCCAAGGATCGCCGGCGCATTGAACGGCACTACAGTGGGTTCACCTGGGATACCCTTGGCCGGATGAGGCAGCCGGATTCTACCCCCCCCCCTTCCTACTCCTGTCGGCTTACAAGCGACCGGATTAACCCCCCCTAGTGTATCCAGCCTATAATCATTAAAGTATCATTGCAGTTATTCCTTAACTATTCCAGGTCGTATATGTACCACCTGCGCCTTCAGAGATTGGACATTCTCTATTGATATACCGACGAATACTCTTGCCATAAAAGTGCATACTAATTCCCATTCATAAATGTGATTGATTTGATTAAGTGCTTGCTCTACACACCATCGCTGTGTAGAAATAAAGACCTATTTCTAATTCGTACATTTGTGTTGGATCCGTTTCATCTACGTGACAGTGTTCATCATAATATATTTATGCCGAGTACTGGGTGGCCGAATATTAAGTACAAAGGTAGTGGTAGTAAGTATCATATCTAGTAATACAGTCAGGGAATTGTACCCCTCAGTTACAATTGGTCCTTCGAGCCGGATGGTAATTAGTGTAATATTAATATAGTGTTATTAATATTGAAATGGCCTATGATGAACACTCCACGAAACGATCCTCCTAACCAACGCCCGCAGCGCGAACGACGGCTCCCTCAGTACTTAGAGGCTTACGCTGTCAGTCAACAACCTAGTCTTCTACTAACAGTAAACGCGGTAAAACTAGAAAGTAAAAGTATGTCTAACCCCAACGCCCAGACTACCCCGACCATAGAGCTCCCTACGGGTTCTAGTGTAACTGACCAAGTTCACGGTGGGGACCAGTGGGAACCAGACATGACTTCACACCCCGCCAGTACTGAAGAAGTAGTCCCCGATGAGTCCCGGGAGGAATACAACGCTACCGAGAGAGAACTCGGCACGGAAGAAGGACGGGGAGAGCACCGTGGAGATGGAGCTCCAAGGCTCCGCAAGGAGTACCCCGAGGGAAGGCTCCCCCATACAACCGCCTTCTCCCAGCGAGGCAGAGAGGACCCTACAGCAGGCCTTCCTCATCAGCCTGAACGCCGCTGCTGAACGCGACCGACTGCAGATCCAGCAGCGGAGCGAAGAAGAGCATATACGTCTAGAAATAAGACGCATTCAGAGAGAAGAGAATGTGGCCCGAGACCGAGCAGACAGCCAGCGAGCAGCTGCTGGTGCTCTACGGGACGCAGAGCGCGACAGACAGCAAGCGCAACTAATAGAACAGCTGATCAGACGGACAACACCCTCTCCCTCCGCCAGAGGCTCCAGGAACTCGTCTAGACACACCTCCAGGGCGGCATCCCCTAGCCGAGTAAACAACCCTGAACTTGACCAACAGACGAGGTCTATACCCCCCACAGACCACCTCCCCCCACCGGTCCAAGCGAGACCTAGCAACCGGGAAGGAGCAGCATATCCTGTGGAGAGGCTAAACCAGAGACTACAAGCACTGGATGACCTAACTGAAGACGAAGAGGAAGAGGAGGAGAACCACGCCCGACGACAGCACAGTACTCTACCGGACCAGGAGGTCCGGTACAGCCCAGGCTATACTCCCGCGGAGCTGCGCTACAGACCCCCGACTCTATACACGGGTGAGCACGACGCACGACCCGCACCGAGGAACAGCACCTGGACAAGCGGGCCATGGTACACTGCCGGTACCAGCCCATACCAAGGAGCGGGAGGAGACTCGCCTAGGAGGCCTCTCCCCCAACGCTCGCCGATGTATCCACAGTCAGCGTCATACATTGGCACGCCTATGGTACCCGACTTCACCCAAGAGAACCGGGCCCAGTATACAGAACTCCGCATGTGTCTGGAGACCATGTTGGTGGATGTATTGGATGAACGCCATAAATACGCCATCCTACTGAAGCACTTAAAGGTACCCCGCGCACATAATATAGCGCTCGCCTACGCGACTTCCACCACCCCATACACAGCAGCGCTGGTAGCATTGGACCAGAGGTATGGGCGCATATGGGATTACGTGATCCAGGAGATCCGACACATCGACCGCTTACCCCCAGCAATAGACAATCGAGCACTGGACGACCTGTCCATCAGAGTGCAGTCCCTGGTAGGGATGTTGGGAGCGCAGAGAGAGAAGGGGAGGCATGAACTTTACGCCAACTCAAATGTGGAAAGGATCTTGGAGAAGCTGCCGCCCGCTCGACAGGAGCGTTTTAGGCGGCAGAGAGACCACCGAGACCCGAATGGCCCCGAACCGAACCTCCTCGATCTAGCAGACTTCCTGGCGAGAGAAGTCAGCAGCCTACGGCTAGATACATTCGGACGGAGCACCCCTGGCTCCAGAGAAGGAACCAGACGACTAAATGATGGAAGAAGATCGGTGACTGTGATGCACCAATCGGAGTCAGTACCGAGCAGCAGGAGCCACAGTACCCCCTCCAGAACGGAGAAGTGGAAGATAGTGTGCCCCTACTGTGAGAAAGAACACTGGCTAGCGCAATGTGACTCCTTCCCCAAGCTGAACGCGGAGGAAGCAAGTCAATGGATAAAGTCCAACAAGCGCTGTTTTCGCTGTGCGCGCTCACACATGGCAGCCGAATGCCGCTTAAAGAAAAGGTGCACCAAGTGCGATGGAGCCCATCTGGACATACTTCACGACAGTAACAGACGGCGCCCTTCACCCGCACCATCCAGCAGCAAAGCGAGCGTCATGTACATCGATCCCGCCAGCAGCAGTGGAGCCCGAGTACTCCTAAAAGTAGTGCGTGTGACACTAAGCTACCAGAATAAAGTCCTGGACACTTACGCCGTCCTCGATGACGGGTCAGAGAAGACCCTGCTGCTCGCCTCCGCTGCGGCCCAGCTAGGGCTGCGGGGAAGCGAAACCCAAATGACAATTCGGACAATAAGACGAGATTTGAAGACGATAAAGGGCGAGAATGTCTCATTCTCTATCGCAGCAAGCGGCCAGCCTGAGCGACGGTACCAGATTACAGACGCTTTCACCAGCCAAGAAATAGGACTGTCGCGGTACACATACCCCGTCGCCAAGCTGATGGAGAAATATGCACATCTGCGCAAGTTACCGATCCCGCTCATAGACAATGCTATGCCGACCCTGTTGATAGGCTCCGACCATGCAGACCTCATTGTCCCGATAGACCGGGTTCATACCGGACCCCGAGGCTGTCCTGCAGCAGTCGAGACCCGTTTGGGATGGACTCTCCAAGGCCCGCTCGCCAAATCTCTCAACCGAAGTACAGCCACTAGATGTCTCCACTCCCGAGTCACAGAGGGAGAAACCGCACTCCTGCAACACGTAGAGCGGTTATGGACCTTGGAACAAATGCCCTTTAAGAACGGAAGGAAAGACATTCGCTCTAAAGATGACATTTACGCCATTCACCTCCTCGAGACAGGGACCAAGAGAGTCCCGGTCAACGGCGTGTTGAGATACGCCACGCCACTCCTGCGGCGAGAAGGAATGCCTACTTTCCACGCCAAGACAGACGCCACAGAACGGTACCTGCTGAACACGGAGCGGCGCTTAGCCAAGAACCCCGCCCAAGAGAGTGTATACCGCGCTGAGATTGAGAAGCTCATCACAGCGGGACACGTCACAAAGATGGACATTAAAGAGGCTGACCAGACCACTGAATCGTGGTACGTGCCTCACCACAAGGTCCATCACAACGGTAAAGACCGCATAGTATTTAACTGCAGCTACCAGATCGGATCCCAAAATCTGAATAAAGAGTTACTGCCCGGTCCCACACTCGGCCCCTCCCTACTCGGCGTTCTACTCCGCTTCCGCCAGGAAAAGGTGGCCATCAGCGGGGACATTAAAGGAATGTTCCTGCAGGTGAGATTAGTAGAGGAGGACAAGCCCCTGTTACGGTTCCTATGGAGAGAGAAGCCAGGAGATGAGCACCCAGCCATCTACCAATGGGAAGTCCTCCCCTTCGGAACGACGTGCAGCCCCTGCTGTGCTACATTCGCACTACAGAAACATGTAGCAGAGGACCCAGCAGCGGACGAAGAGGTCCGACACAGCGTAAAGAACAGCTTCTACGTAGACAACTGTCTACAAAGCCTTTCAACCCAGGAAGAAGCCGAGGCTCTCCTGATTAAACTCCGCGCCTCATTGATCAAAGGCGGCTTTGATCTCAGGCAGTGGGCCAGCAGCGATCCGCAAGTACTGCGCAGCCTCTCCTCCGAGGACAAGGCAGCCAGCAGCGAGACCTGGATGGCTACAATCCCGGGAGAAGCCCAGGAGATGACCCTGGGATTGGTGTGGCGATTCAAAACAGATTCGCTTCACTACAGACACAAGCCCCTGACTACGGAGCAGGGAAGGCCGGCGGCGGCGCCGACCACCAGACGGAGTGTGTACACAACACTCGCCCGACAATATGACCCGCTAGGATGTATTCTACCGTACACCACCAGGGCAAAAATGATTGTACGAGCATTGTGGGACAAGGACCAGGGCTGGGACGACCCCATTCCCGCACACCTTGCATCCACCTGGAGAGAGTGGGAGATGGAGCTCCACTCACTCCCAGGCGTTAATATGCGCCGAAGCTACTTCCCACCCACGGTGAGGCCAGAGACATGTAAAATGGACTTACACGTCTTCAGTGACGCCTCAGAGGTCGCATACGGATCAGTAGCCTACTTGCGGGCCCAAGAAAAGGGGGGAGAGATCTACACAGCATTTGTCCTCGCCCGCTCGAGAATAGCCCCACGCAAGCAACAATCTATCCCACGTCTAGAGCTCTGCGCAGCCCTAGCCGGAGCGCACCTAGCCACGCTCATCCAACGTGAGCTCACCATACCGGTGTCTAGAACAATCCTGTGGTCAGATTCCACGACAGTACTCGCCTGGATCAAATCGGACTCATGCAAGTACAAAGTCTTCGTGGGAGTCAGAGTCACCGAGATTCAAGACTTAACCGAAGAGTTAACCGGAGAAACAGAGTGGCGCTACGTTGATACAAAACAGAACCCAGCTGACGTCATCACCTGGGGGATGCCCCTGGATGACCTCACCCGTCGCAATGTCTACAGTGACGGCCCAGCATTCCTAAGACTCCCGGAAGGACAGTGGCCCATGCCTATCCCGAGGGAAGCAAGTCCAGAGGAGGTGGAAAATAAGAAGTCTGTGTTCTGTGGATTGAGCACCGTAGCCTCCACCGACCCTAACATAGACGATTGCACGTCCATAGAGAGTGCACAACAAAGAACATTCCTGCGGTACCACCCGGAGTGCAAGTCCCCCGCTGATATGTCAGCAGCTAACTACGAGGAAGCAGAATTGCTTCTACTGCAGCGAGCCCAGCGAGACTCGTTCCCCGATGAATTGGCCTGTCTACAGGGAGGAAAGCCCGTCCCATCCGACAGCAGATTAATTCATCTGGCCCCCGAGAGCGACGCTCATACCCTCATCAGAGTGGGTGGTCGCCTACGCAGAGCCCCCAATCTACCGGATGACATTAAATACCCGATCGTATTGAACAGCCGACACAAGGTCACAGAGCTGATTATAAAGAAATACGATGAGGATGTACATCACGCAGGAGCAGAAAGAGTCTTCGCGGAAATCAGATGTCGTTACTGGATCCTACAAGGAAGAGAGGCGGTACGACGCTTCCAGCGAACATGTCTAGACTGCCGCAAGTGGCGCGCGCAGCCCAGCATACCAAGGATGGCTGACCTTCCTCCATGTCGCCTCCGAATCGGTGACAAGCCATTCCACTCAACGGGTATGGACTGCTTTGGCCCGCTGCACATAAAGAAAGGAAGAGGAACCGAGAAGCGGTGGGGTATTGTATTCAAATGCATGACCACCAGAGCAATACACATCGAGCTTCTCCCGACCATGAGCACAGACTCATTCCTTATGGCCTTCCGTAGATTCACATCACGGAAAGGAAGACCGTCTACCCTATTGTCCGATCATGGGACAAACTTCAAAGGCGGCGAAAGAGAGCTGAGAGAGAGCTTCCAAGCTATGGGCCCAGAACTTAAGACCCACCTCGCTCCAGCACAGGTTGATTTCCAATTCAACCCCCCAAACGCACCCCACTTCGGTGGCACTTGGGAACGAGAAGTGCGCTCCATAAAGACAGCCCTGTACGCAGTACTTGGGGCCCAGACTGTGGCGGATATCGACCCAGTTACCCCCAACACACTCCTGATGGTGCGGCTAGATCCTGCATTACCCCAGACAATGTACCGGCCTGAAGAAGCGAACGGCCGACGAATGTGGAGGTACAGCCAAGTATTAGCCGACAAGTTTTGGAGCAGTTTCCTACTACACTACCTACCGTCTCTACAGACCCGCCAGAAGTGGGTAAAGGAGAGAGACAATTTGACAGAAGGAACAGTCGTCATGATTATTGATCAATCACTGCCCAGAGCTATGTGGCCGGCCGGCCGCGTAAGCAAAGTGATCACCGGTGCCGACGGCAAGGTCCGAGCAGCTGAAGTGCTTGTCCAGGGTCGCACTTACACCCGTCCCGTGGCGAGGCTCATAGAACTGCCCCGACTCCCAGACACAATCGATGATGACCATGACCCTATAACCATATGACTTTGTGAAGTTGACTGACCCCTACAGCAAACCCTTATGTGTAAATAGACAACGCGATTAATCTGTCTCTGCTTAACTGATTAGGTCTGGGACTAATCAGGGGGTGGCTGTTGTGAAGGGCCAGATTAAACCGAATATATATATTTATTTATATATATATATTTAATTGTATTTGTATATTCTCTAATATTCCCTGATATCCCTTGTATATTCCTTGTACAATATGCATTGAATATCCATTCTAGCCTACTGAACATCCCATAATAGTCTCCATTCTACTATTGGTCGAGACCTTGGTGCCAGGCTGCCATACCCCTCAGACCCAGTTCAAACGTACCGCTCAACATGTACGAACAAGTCCTAGTTCCGCGTAGGAATCTGGCTACCGCACCACTAATGGGACTATTTGTTCATAGTGCGTATATATACTGCGCTACTAAAGTAGGACTTTCTTTTCAGTCCAGTTTCTTACCCTCCAATAGAGTCACAGACGTAAAGCCTCCCCGCGACGCCACGTGTGGGAGTAAGGCCAAGTTCGCCTACCATCGGTATTGAGACATCGTGTATATTAATATTTGAATAGTCATATTTGGCACTATATCGTCGAGTTGGACGTAGTCTATTAAGCTAATAATAGTCTGTTAATATATAGTGCTTCGTGCGGTGAGAATACTACCGTAGTCAGTACCCCATCGTTTCGGGCAGAGAACTGGCTGCTTATCCAGGGTGGTTGACCCCACGTGAAGCTGCACCCGAGGAGCCCCAGAGCCGACGAGCGAGTGGACCTGTATACCGGATTATTCTACCGACGACAGCCCGCCTTCCCAGGCACGGATTATGCTTTGTATACGTTGATTATTCCATGGATAAAGACCCCCGACACTGCCGTGTGTTGGAACCCCCCCCCCTGGAGAGGACGCAAGGTGAGGAGACGCTCTGCAAGACGAGGTCGCTTCACGTCTCTCCCCCGTGGACCGGAGAGAGCCGGCTCACAGAGAGTCCACCTGCTTTCATCTGTGGTCCAAGGATCGCCGGCGCATTGAACGGCACTACAGTGGGTTCACCTGGGATACCCTTGGCCGGATGAGGCAGCCGGATTCTACCCCCCCCCCTTCCTACTCCTGTCGGCTTACAAGCGACCGGATTAACCCCCCCTAGTGTATCCAGCCTATAATCATTAAAGTATCATTGCAGTTATTCCTTAACTATTCCAGGTCGTATATGTACCACCTGCCCCTTCAGAGATTGGACATTCTCTATTGATATACCGACGAATACTCTTGCCATAAAAGTGCATACTAATTCCCATTCATAAATGTGATTGATTTGATTAAGTGCTTGCTCTACACACCATCGCTGTGTAGAAATAAAGACCTATTTCTAATTCGTACATTTGTGTTGGATCCGTTTCATCTACGTGACAGTGTTCATCATAATATATTTATGCCGAGTACTGGGTGGCCGAATATTAAGTACAAAGGTAGTGGTAGTAAGTATCATATCTAGTAATACAGTCAGGGAATTGTACCCCTCAGTTACAGACTCTGTTTTGCCCATGTGTAATGATAGTTTGTTATCAGCGAGCCATATGCAGATTTTGCCTAGTTCTGAGCTAACTAACTGAGCTAACTGAGATAACTACACAAACATTCCGTGCAAGAAGGACACTTTATGGCTGGTACCAATTATTTGAAAACCCCACCCATCCTTTCTCAATTTTGTCTTGAGGATTTGAACGTATGTAGCCACAAACACAGACAATACGTTGAATTTGACCAATTAAATTAAGTTGTGTATTGGCAGTTTAGCTAGACGGCCGAGCCACAAATTAAAAGGTGAAGTAAGGCCTGTGTGAGACATGTGAAATGTTGTAACCTCTTTGGTAAGGCTGCCTTTTCATATAATTCAAACTGGTCCATTGTGGTTTGTTGAACAGTTGTGAATAAAATTCTCTAAAAATGTCTTGATCTTTTTTGAGTCAGTGGTAACTACTCCATGTTGTGTCCTGATTGAATGGATATTCGAAAATGTATCATTTGAGCGTATTTTCATTGCCAGTAATGGCTAGGTCTGGAGCCATGAAACTTGAAAGTAATAATTTTTGCCTCGTCCTATGTATTAAAAACTCAGAGTGTTGTCTAAGTATGGAGTTTATTTATTTTTAACTATCCTGCGTTGTGTGTTCACTTGTTCATTCCGCGTATAGTGTTTCCAGTCTTTTTTATTTTTTTTACTTGATTTACAGAAATTGGGAGGGAAAAGTGTGACATGACTTCTAACAAAGCCCTTCACTGCATTCCACAGGACTCCTGTGGACACACACGCACAGACAAAATCTGAAAACGTTCTCCAGTATAAGTTTACTGTGTCGCCATATTGTGCATGTACCTGTCTATTCCTGTGCAGAATGTGTGTGTGTGTGCATGTGACACAGGTCTGAGTGTGTGTGTGTGTGTGTGTGTGTGTGTGTGTGTGTGTGTGTGTGTGTGTGTGTGTGTGTGTGTGTGTGTGTGTCGGGTCACAATGCACGTTGACCACCATGACACATGGGGTGGGAAGATGCAGAAGTGGCCGTTCACTTCACTTTGCCATAAAAATCCAGTATGAAGCACATGCAGCATGCATTGTGCTGAGAAAGGACTCTACCCATTGACAACATCATTGGTAAGTAGTAGGAAACAGGGCTAGGGGCACTATGAGCATGGATGCAGAATATAGCATGCAAGGAACTAGTTGAATGATATTGTTCTCTTTCAGCCACCAGGGGGCGCAAGGTATTGTCAGTTTGTAGAAACAGGAGGGGTAGGTCTTTAAAACGGAAATAGGAAAACACCTCGTATTTCCGTTTTTTTCGTATTTCCGTTTGAAACAAAAAACGAACTATCAAAACGTACACGGACCAAGCCGATACATAATCTTTTCTTCTCTGTGCATTATGCCTTAGGGAACAGCCGCGCCGTTAGCCTATTCACACGTCATTGGTTGGGCGGATGCGGATGTGACGTTTGCAGACAGCTAAAAGCTGAATTCCCAAAACAATCATGGGGGAACACTTTGTATTATGAAAGCCTATAGAAGTTGAATAACACTGCTGTTGTGCCCCTTTTTCTGCTCTTTACACAACTTCATGAGGAAAGGAAAGAAAGCCAGTCTTTGTTTTGCAAAGAGAGCGTCTTTTCATTCATAAAAGTTGCACAGAGCAGCAACATGGCGAAGCGCAAGCAGTCTGCAGGCACAGATTCGAAGCTCGATACAAAGAAAGCAAAGCAGGTCTCAATAGGAAATGCAAGTCGGGCAAAACCGGGAGCAAAGAAATATCCAGGTATGAAAAGCTTGACGGTGCAATTAACGTTATCATTCATTTTAAATTATGTTCTCCGGTCACACTGTAAACTCCAATTTGCATCCTCTGCAAAAGATGAGACATGTTTCCAATTCCATCATAGTGGGACCAATCGGCTATTTTTAAATGTTGTATGATTGCTACATTTACAGTTGGTTAGTCCTACAGTTTGTAATACGTCAATCACATAACTGTCAACTTATAAACGTTTATGTTTTGACAGCTAAGACTGAAGTGCTTGATCGCTGTTGTGTTGTGGATCAACTGTTGTGGGAGACTGCAATTCGAAACTGGCCCCTGTAAATGTCCTAACCCAACCCCCTCCAATACAGTAAATGTCCTAACCCAATAATACACGAGACCCTCCTCTTGGAACCAAGTATGGTTTCGTCAATATTCCAATGTACAGTTTTGCTTTAGTTTCCCCCACCCCACCTACCCAACCTCCTCCAATGTACAGTTTCTACAACAAATGTATACTCTCTTTTTTAGACTATTTTTGTATCAAAAAAAGTACTGTATTAGCAAATCTGGTATGTCATAAATGTATAGATGTAACAGTACTGTCTATCTGTATGTCGTGTATGTCATATATGTTACGATGAATTGAAAATGGGGGACCCTGATGTAAACAAGACTAAAGTCTTTCTCTGGTCTGCATCCCCTTAACACTTTCAGTGCCACCAGGTGGCGCCAGAGTTAGCGCTTGAATGCCACCATCCACTTTAATGTTAACGTTAATATCGCCTAATCTATGTTTTAAATTATGGCTATGTGTCTAATCTGCCCGTCGCTTATCAAAGAATCCTTTTCCAGTCAGTGCTGTCAAGGCAGATTGTTTTTTTATCGCTTCATTTCCGTTTGAGAGCATTTTGAAAAGCACCCGTTTTGAGGTAAAAAACAGCCCATTCTGGGCCATTCTGTGATCATCGTCTTTTACTGGAATATTCCAGAACGTTGATATTTGTCTGCCTATTTATGAATCGTTTTCAAATAAACGCTAGATGATCAATATTATACATACACGCACGACCATTCGAGCCGCGCGCTGATAATAGCCGTGGTCATTTCCTCATGGATTTTTACAGTGAAACCGATAGAGGACATTTCACAAAACAGCTTATATCTTCATCAAAATGAGTCTGATTATCCTAACACTGATAACATAGATTCCTTACCTGACATCAGATGGTATCCAACTGGTATATTCCAATTCCTGATCACCATTCGAAAAAATCGATAAGTGTATTGATCTAACGTGATACAGTAGAATTCATGATCCGCGGCGCTCAGAGGATCCATAATGAACGGTGGTAACCCCCGGCTGCATCAGTGGACTGGAAAATGTGGAGTACAGGATTTTTTTCCCCATCCATTTTCATTGAGTCCATTCCAAAATCCCGTATGTCATCTGGGAGACGATAGGGGGCGCTTTTTTCCACATCTGATCGCCGGCGGCTCTCGGGTAGACTAGGGTAGGCTCGCGTGATGCAATATGATTTCAGATCGCTAAAAAGAAAAAGAAAAAAATCAGAAATCTCGTGAGTGGCTTTCAATGTAATATTAACACTTTAATCGCCGAAAACGCTGGAACTCGTCTTTCCCCGCTGCTCATTCTGCCGAAGACGCCGTAACTCGTCTTTGATATCAATATTTCAAAAATCTGTGATCTAAATCATATTTCTCCTCCGGGGACCTGAGATATACTGCTGATCTCCTCTCAACTCTCTAACGGTTCAAGAGCGCCATCTGGTGGCCGATCGGCAGATCGCCCAAACAGCAAACCGGAAACAGGAAACTGGTGCTCATCCAAATTCGGTCCGACCACTCGCTATAGCTCCCGGGACTCCATCTTGACACACTGGATAATCGATCGCTCACCCTAACTCAATAAACAACATGATTTGGACGTATATACTATTATACAACCTGGAAATGGATCCGGTATTTCTCCATCCCATAATAGAAAAAATTCTGTTCCACGCTCATCCCCCAACGGCGCGAGGAAGCCACGGTGAGTTTCAGCGTTATTTTCTAACGTGTTCCATATAAACTGCTCTGATGATCATATGACCCACACTAGGTGAATGATATAACGTTGCCCACGGAATTATAAACGACCCCCCGCCCATCCGGTCAACATCAGATGATACGTAGTAACTTCTAGAAGTACCTCCAGTTGAAATTTTTTATCTGCCACCGATCGCTACCAAACTGTATTTGATCATCAATATAATGCATTTGGGGCTATAAATCAAGTTCTGAAGAAAGCTGCAGAAAACGATAAAAACATACTTGTACTTTAGACCATATTTTAGTATGAATATGTGAATGAAAAAGTATAACGTTGCTACACCCTGAACAATAGATATAGGACATTGAATGGGCCATAATAATGTCAATTTAGCAATACAATTTAAAAAGTTAAGAAGAAGGGGAACTTCTCCATAGACAAATAGAGATGGCGAGGGATGGTAAATTATGAATTTAACCATGGCGATCAAAGTGTTAATAAATCCGAGAAAACTCGTGAGTGGCATAGAAAGTGTGTATGTATTGAGCTGTACTGTACTGTACCGATTCTGCAATCTGTTAATAAAGTTTTCAATCAATCAACACACACAGGCCTAACACTATGTCTACTAGTAACTACACACGTCTGTGCTCTACTTCACCGAAACGATCTTATCATACTTGACTAAAAATGCAAATTTTTGGAAAATATATTTTATCCTATTCAAGGAATCAGTGGGTAACAGGTTGTGTTGTTACATTGAGTCATAATAAAGGATACTAAACAAGACCGCATTAACTGTAAAATCTGTTGATTTATTTGTGTCCACCTGCCTCTCTCTGCCTCTTATATTCTCTCTCGCTCTCTCCTCTCTCTCTCTCTCTCTCTCTCTCTCTCTCTCTCTCTCTCTCTCTCTCTCTCTCTCTCTCTCTCTCTCTCTCTCTCTCTCTCTCTCGATTTTAATAACTTGAATGTACTTGAAACCTGCACTGTGAAGCTGTATTATCTAGAAAAATACAAAAAGGACATAAGTCTTGGCAGATACTCAATATTAAATTACTCAGATTGGTATCAGTGGCAAAATATTCGGGACATCTCTATTACTTAGATCTCGTGTCTTCTCTCATTCTATACTAGATAATGACATTGAGGATGAGGAGCAGATCAAGAGGAAGGCCAAGCCTAAACCGCGCTCCTCCAAGCCAAAAGGGGGCTCCACCATTGATCCCACTACCAGTAAATACTTCACGTCGCCACTGAAGAAGGAGCCAGAGAGTGATGATGATGATGTCATCATGGTGTCCATAGTTACGCCTACGGTTACCACATCAGCCCTGCGGCCAGTGAAGAAGGAGGAGGAGGAAGAGGAGGATAGCGAGGAGGATGATTGGGAGGAGGTGGAAGGTGAGAGAAGAACGAATAGCAAGCTGACAGTGTAGAAACACGGTCTGGTTTTCATCACTCTTTCTAGACCTGTTCGCTGTATACAAACATACCGTGTTCGAGCCAATCCGCAATACTAACTGAGTCACGTGACTAAGTTGCCTCGGACCTGCGCAAGCTGCTGCGCTAAAAGAATACAATCGGGCTCTATGGAGAAACCATGGCACTCTCCTGACTAAAAGTAGTTTCAAACAAAAACGAAAACTAGCTTTGGCATGGATTGATTGTTTAGATTGCTAGCATGGCTAACAAATGCAAATATATTGTAGTTTGCCCTGTTCTGACCAGGATTACGTTCCTTTCTGCTCCGGTGATGCGCGCGCACAGTCGCACACTGAGTCACTCTTGACGTATACAGCGAACACGTCTATCCAACAGTGGTGCACTGCTCACTCCATACAACAGACCTTCTTATTAAAGTAGAAACATCATCCTATGTTGTCATGGTAACTGTTGTGCAGGTGCACGTTAACTACACTCGAAACAGTCCTTTTGATTTTTGGCGGCAAATCCACCAGAAGGAGGTTTACGATATCTCCTTCTGGTGGATATCTCAACTCGTGGCCTTGTGCTACTGAAGCTCCACACTCATGCATGTGGAGTACAATCATGTGCACGACCACTCCACTGTGTTCCACTGTCAATCACCTCTGCCCAAACAAGAAAACGATGAAAGAAGGAAGGGTCGTCACGTCAGAATACCAGCGTTATATGCTATGCTTGGTGCCAGACTTAGTCAGTGTCAGTTCTATTGAAGCCTGTATTATTCTAAATTCTAAATATACAAGCTGTCTGAGGAAATACACATCAACCAATATATCAAATGTTAGCTAGTTAACAATGCAACGAATTGCAGATGATTCTGACATCCAAGGTAATAATAACCTGTTTAAATGACGGGTCATAAACGAGGAGATGGCTGATCCCATTCAATTCAATCTCGGTCAAACTTGGTACCAATGTGTGTTCACGCGCTACAAGGTGACATAATGACCCTTCCTTCTTTTATAGTTTCCTTGTTCCCGAAGAGGAAGTAAACTAACCGGTGCTACTGTACCTGTACTAGTATTATTTTCCCTTAACACATTGAATATATTATATTATTGTTCCCCCTATATTTTTTAGTCTCTTCTCATAAATAAGAACTGAAAATGTGTTGAAAAAAGAAAATAACATTTTAATTTCACAGCATCTATGTAGCCTTGTGTCCATGGAAACAAGGATGAACACATCCATATTCCTTACACAGAAAAGACAGCACTATGGTCTGTTTACCTTTCTGATAACTACATCACTGTATAACTCATAGATGTTCAGACAAGCTTAAGTTTTGGTTATTTTATTAGTGTTACTCTGCATGCAATTCAACATTATAGCCACATTTTATTTCAAAGTAATCTCTTAGTGGATGTCCCTGTACACATTTCTGCCCTCTTGGGCAGACGCATTTTGGAGATTGTGATGTACAGGTGTAGGAGTGTGGTGCACAACTTGGGTTTTCATGTTTCTTTGCTAATGGTAGCCAATCACTATCCTCAACCAGTTTTGGGGCGATTATTTGATCTCTTCTGGACTTTAGCCTGTGTCTCTTGTGGTCTCTCTCCCTTCCCTGCATTGGATACTCGCATGCTGTGGCACGGTAACAAGTAATGCGCTGTGTCTAGCCTTGTTCTATCCAGTAAGGGAGGGGCTTCGTGTGGGTGAGAGAGTCTATATATTAGTCGCCCCATTTTTCCACAACGTCATGATAGCGGGAATGATTGACGACACATTTACAGAGTTTTTAGTGTAGAATTATGGTGAAATTTATCAAATATGGTGCGGAATCATGAAAATAGCTCTCTTGTTTGCTCGCACACAGGAATACATCATCATGCTGCCAGTCAGGTTTATCCCTGGTGGTTCTGTGTAACGAAACAAACATCTGATGGGTCAGGTTAGGTTATCCCTGGTAACAAACAATTAAGTGTTCAGTTCCTGGAGAAGATACAAGAATAGAAGTGAAGATGATCTTCTACATCTTTGTGAGATGTGTGAAGCCACTTCTCTCATCTTCGTGTGTGTGTGTGTGTGTGTGTGTGTGTGTGTGTGTGTGTGTGTGTGTGTGTGTGTGTGTGTGTGTGTGTGTGTGTGTGTGTGTGTGTGTGTGTGTGTGTGTGTGTGTGTGTGTGTGTGTGTGTGTGTGTGTGTGTGTGTGTGTGTGTGTGTGTGTGTGTGTGTGTGTGTGTGTGTGTGTGTGTGTGTGTGTGTGTGTGTGTGTGTGTGTGTGTGTGTGTGTGTGTGTGTGTGTGTGTGTGTGTGGTTTCTCAGAGCTGGATGGGCCTCTGGGTCCAGTGGAGCCACCAGAACCAGCCCTGCCCTCTGAGCCAGTGGAGATAGAGATAGAGACCCCCGACCTCATAAGCAAGAGACAGAAACAGTGAGTGTTTTTCTCTCTCTCTCTTGCTCTCTTTCTCTCACTCTTTCTCTCTGTAGTCATTTTGGGCTCCTTGCCTTTTGTTTCTCCTCTGTGTCTCCGACCAGAGCCTTGTTGTTACGACAACCAGAAGGAACTGGCGACACGGGGCTGGCAAGGACTCTAATCTGTCTGTTTGCCTGTCTATCTGTCTGTATGTCTGCCTGTCTGTCAGTATGTCTATCTGTATTTCTGTTATCTATCTATCTATCTATCTATCTATCTATCTATCTATCTATCTATCTATCTATCTATCTATCTATCTATCTATCTATCTATCTATCTATCTATCTATATCTATCTATACCTATTTGTCTATCTCTAACTATGTGTCAGACTGTCTACTTGTGTGCGTGCATGTGTGTGTGTCTGGCTGCCTGCCTGTTTCTCTGTATGACTGACCAACTGACTGTCTGTCAAAGTTTCTGTCAGACTGTAAGTCCATCTTTCTGACTGACTGTCTGCCTGCCTTTCTCTGACTGTCTGTTGGTTTGCCTGTTACAAGCCTATCTAACTGTCAGACTGACTGTCTATCTGCCTAACAGTTCTATAACATACAGACTACCAACACTGTATGTTTGTTCTGCCTGTCTGTCTTTCAAAAAGACTGTCTCTCTCTCACACACACACACACACACACACACACACACACACACACACACACACACACACACACACACACACACACACACACACACTCATGAGTGTCAAGACTATATGCAGTCCATGGGTCCCAAGTGTTATGAAAGATGCAGATATAAAACAGATATGTGTTTACAATGGATGAACAGTCATCACAGAGATGGGTGTAGGATTAACAGTCATCATTACAGAGGTGGGTTCAGGATGAACAGTCATCACAGACATGGGTTTAGGAAAACAAATAATGTGTTTACAAGCATGTTGATAATCTAGAGGTGATGATCACCATGACAACCACTCTTAACCCCCATCTAACTGACCTGTGACCCAGTGAGAAGAAGAAAGCAGAGTTTGAGACATACTTGAGACGGATGGTGAACCGCTTCAACAAGGACGTGCTGCTGGACACACACAAGGTGAGCTCTGGTTTGAAACACCATGGATAAAAGACACAAGGGATTGTTCAGGTTTGTAAAGAACTGGGACTGTCCTCTCGGTTCACCAGGAAAAGGACTTGCCGATATTTGAAATTATTTGGTATTTTAAATTGAGTTGTTAGCATTTGTTAGCAATGCTGATGAAAGTCAATGGGGCTGAAAAATGGAAATATTCTCTGATGTCCATCTATATACTTTACTTTTATTTGTTTATTTGGATGGGACAATGCAAAATTAATGAACATGAAGCCGAAACAGTCACCTGGAACATGGTAGTGTTAAAATGGCCAGATTTAGTACAAGGCTAATTTCCATCCGTTGTCCCCAAACATAAAGACAGGATATATAAAACAGTAAGAAATGTACAAATAAGTAGCAGCAATACACAAAAAAATACATAGCAGCAATACACAAAAATACTAGAGGCTAGAGACATATCACATGTGGTCACATGACTCGTTGGTCTTCAGCGATTGTTTAAGTTGACCTCAAAGTAGCAAGGGTGGGGCTTTCCCTTAGGGAAACAGTTTGGCTGCCTTTTATAGACTGGACGTTTGGACCAAATGTGGTCAGTCTATGTTGGACCTTGCAGTCACTTCTGGTGTCTGGCCTGGTGCCAAGTCCAATGTCCAAGTCTTGGATTCCTGTACAGGAGGGGGAGATAGTCCATGTAGGCATTTGGACGTGCATACCACCTTTTGTAGATAAAACAAGCACTTTTTAAGACTTTGACATTTTCAAAGCTCAAAAAGCGATGTTGTTCCAGAATGTTACAATGGTGGTATGCCAATGGTTTTCTATACCTTGATGGCTTCATGAAAAAGCTGTTCAATGGGTTTTATGATGGTGGCACCTGCAAACAACCAGTTTGTGAAGCAGTATTCAATGTGAAAGAATATCATGCAATGAAGATACGTTTTTGCAGTATCAACTGTTAAGAAAGCCCCCCCCCCCCAGAAACACATTAGACCTTGTGATGCCAACTGTTTGTTTGCTGAACATAATTGCATACAGTTATTTTTGTATTTAGCAGTAGGCACGTGTTTTGCAACCAGTATTGAACCTTGTTCAAAGCATTCATGAGGTCAGGTCGTTTTTTTTACCATGTACAAAAATTACCGCGTCGTCAGCATACATCTGTACATTGAAGTCAGGGCATATGTCCGGCAGGTCATTGATATACAGGGAAAACGGTAATGGCCCAAGGATTGATCCCTGTGGCACACCGACTGGATTGTCAAGATAAGGAGATTTGACGCCATCAACCATGACGCACTGTTTTCTGTTTGTTAGGTAAGACTTAAACCATTGTATAGTATCTGCAGAGAAATTGAAGTGGGGCAACTTTGCCAAAAGTATACAGTATAGTTTAGTTTATAAAAAATGTTGCATAGTATAAAAACAAGATAAAAAAAACACTAACAACTGTAAAGTACAAAAGATATACACTGCAGGAAGAGGCAGAAAAGCCCAGAAGGCTTATAAGAAACCTCCACCTATAATAATAAACATAGTTAACTGTGTTGTGAGATTGTTTCGAAGGATTGTTCAAAGAAATGGCTTTTGCCACATGTTTTATATTAGTGGAGAGGAGAATAAAATCCAATGTTTATTTCTTCCCATAAGTTTCTTTTTAAAATGTTCATCCAATCTTTATTTAATCTTGAAGGATCATTGAGAGCAAGCTCTCATTTACAATGACGTTGAGAAATACAAAACATAATTAATACAAAACAAGAAAACAATATAGAAACAAAGTCAATCGATTAAACATTTGAAATAATTTAAAACAACTGCAGACTGGTGAAGTGGTTTGCTATTAACACCATTAAACTGACCAATACATAGTGAATTGAGTTTTAAAGTGCATTGCAAAACATTCCATGTTTCTGTGCCACAGAAGCTAAAAGCAGATTTTCCTAATTCAGTGCAAACTCTAGGAACCTTAAGTGTAAAGGTCAACCACCAGAGAGAGTATGATATGGTCCAGAGCTCCAATCCAGCAACGAGGTGATGTAGGGTGGGAGATCACCAATAATGGACTTGTACAAAAACAGATGCCATTGCAAGTCACGTCTTTCTGCCAGAGAGGACCACCCAACCTTAGCATAATAGGATACAATGATGGGTACCATTATATTTACACTGACTGACGTGACGACCCCTCAACCCTATAGGTCCACCTGATGTGCCTGATAGCCAATGGGATGGTCCGGAATCGTTTGTGCAGTGAACCAGATCTGTTGGCCATCACTCTGTCCCTGCTGCCCACCCACTTCGCCATGGTTGCCAAGCAACGCATCGACCACAAGTACCTCTCTGGGCTGCTCAAATGGTAAGAGGAGATACGTGCCGCTGGGATCACGTGAAGAGGATGGGTCAGTGTTATCATAGAAACGCTCAAAGATGGGTTTCCTGTCGCCAACAGGAACAGTTCTTCAACACCGGGAGAGGACGCTACTCCGTCCAATGAGATTCGTCTCCCGGCGCTGAAGAACTCCCATGAGGACGTTGGGGCTGTGACCCGTTGACTTGGTTTTCAGTGCGAGAACATTACGTACAGTAGTCCACGTCCTTAATAGGACCACACACAGGGTACACGTTGAGACGACAAGACGAGTCTCCCACAGTGTAAAGATGGCAACGCTGATGGACACCAGACTATAGAACAGACATTATGTACAAACAAATTCCCACCACAGTCAGGACAGTCTAAACATGCCCAAAAAAATTAAAATTACTAACCTTTTGTACGGTCTTTTAATAGTATGCACTCTCCTACTACGGAATCTACCATGCCTACAGTATATTATTACCTACTATGCTAATAATATTAGCATAGTAGGTAATAATAGGCACTCAAGACTGTAGCAGTCAAGTTCAACACTGTTTGACAAACAATGTTACTTACCCTCAGCTGCCAGAGTTGTACCCTTCCTTCCTGCTGACTTGTTGTACAGAACCTGTAAGTCGCTTTGGATAAAAGTGGCAGCTAAATGACTAAATGTAAACAAATTAGCTATGTACACCAATTAGAAAGTGCATTAAAGAATTTTTTTATTTTGAAAAACACCTAAATGAGGGATACTTCTGGGGAGTGGAGCAGTATGGTGGAGACAATGTTTTCTGTGCTGGTAGGATGTCCTCAAAAGCATAGAACTTCTATTGATATTTTAATCCTAATGTAGGTCATGTGTGATACGTGATCTGTTGGTTCAAATAAGGTATTTAAAATGTGTGCGCATGCTTGCGTGATGCCTGAAGAAGCTTGGACAACGATCCAATAAACCCTGAGCTTGTCTGGCCCGTGACCAGTGTAATAAGGCCCTGATGGACACATTCAGTGTCTTCACCTTTCTATTACAGGGTGTTGATGTCATTTTGGCACCGTACCCTTTAAGCCTTTCACTTCCACACACCAAAGGGTTAACCCTTTCACTGTGACAATACAGAAGGTTAACGCTTTCACTGCCACATGACAAAGGCTTAACACTTTCACTACCACACTACAGAAGGTTGACCCTTTCACTATCACTACCACACTATATAGACGGTTAACCCTTTCATCTTCCTCCAGGTTTGGAGCTACTTTCACCCTCAACCCCAGTCTTCCCTATGAGGAGAGACCGGACCCCCGGGCCCTGCTGGAGAGACGCCTGGGCAGCCTGTCGGCTAGAAACCACCGGGAGATGACGCATGTTAGTAGTGCTATCGTCGACACGGAGGTTTAGGATGGACAGTCATCCGTTTAGGATAAACAGCCATTACAGAAATAGGTTTAGGATGAACACCCATCACAGAGATAGGTTTAGGATGAACGGTCATCATTACATAGATACGTTTAGGATGAACAGTCATTACAGAGATAGGTTTAGGATGAACAGTCATCATTAGAGATGGTCGCTTTAGATCATTGTTCTCAGCATGTCAACCCTGTTCCCAAGGGCCCTTGTTGGGCTGTACGTTAACTTTTTTTGCACATAGCACTGGTGCTACAGAGGTTGATAGTTTTGTAGCACAGGCCAAAATCTTGTAGCACAAGTATAAAACGTGTTATATTTGTAACAGTCACAAATGTGCCTATTGTATTTGTGTTATTTAGTTGCAGTGCCATGTTTGGCTGTCATTTAGTATATCGCCATGTGTTATTATTACTATGATACTCTCATATGCTATTTTCAATTAATATCATAAACAACATAAGGAATATTAGCATAATTTTGAGTGGACTGAAGGAATGAGTCAGCGTTAATAGTTTTAAATGCAAATAATTTATTGAAACATAGAAGTGGGGTCGGTTGGGACACACACACACACACACACACAATGGGGGACCCTGATGTAAACAAGACAAACGTCTTTCTCTGGTCTGCATCCCCTTAACAATTGTGTGTATTGAGCCGTACTGTACCCATTCTGCAATCTGTTAAATAAAGTTTTCATTCATTCATTCACACACACTGTTTCAACTCACCACCCCCGCATCATATTGTAGTCTAGTCTGTCTTCAAACTTCCACTCCTCTCGAAACTTGTTTATATTTGAATATCATCATTATCTGTCCATCCTCAGTTTACTATAATATACTCCTGTCCTGAGGCCTGACTAGTGACTTCATCATCTTTCCAAACGCACGCACACACACACAGGGAAGGGGAGAGAGTGCCCCCCCATTTCCCTTTCCACACTGTGTCTGCTGGCTCTGCGCCTCTGATCAGGATTAGCTTGTTAGCTTGCTAACGTTGTAGTGATTGTAATGGTAGATAAACGTTAATTTCGGGCGATGTGCGCATAAAGGAATGGCGACGGTGCAAAGCATGTAGATGCATTTGACCCGTTGCGAGAAAGAAAAAACACCACAGACTTATTTCGGGACGTGTAGGCGCACTGCTGTGTTAACGCAGCAGTGCGCACCAACCGACCAACGCGCTGCTCTGCTTGCAGAATGCAGAAGCACAAGCACGGATAGGGCGGATACGACTCGTCGAGTTGTCACAAGAGTTTTTTCAAAATAAGAGTATCATATGCACCTGAACGTTGCTAGCTTTCGGAGCCTAGCTGGAGCTGCGCGTGGGCAGAAATGAGACCCGCTACAGGATTTTCAAAATAAGAGTTCTCTATCTATATGAACCGAATCCCTATCGCACCAGTGCTACTGAAGTAAATCCATCCATCGCACAGACAGCTGTTGCTGTAGCATGTGCGATATATATGTCGCACTGTACACCCCTGCTGAGGAGATTCCAGACTAGAAGTCAGAACAATGAGAGAATGGATAACAATGACTATTCAAGTTCTAGTCTCTCTTCACCGTTATCTGGTGATATCTAAATTCTGGACTAAATCATATCTAACAGCAATACTCAAAATTATCAAATGGGGTCCAGCTCTTAATTGGTATCAATTTGGGAGTCCTTGAGATGGAAACTTAGATAGTTAGTCTATAATGTAATTAGGGCTGGGACTTTATCGCATTCATTTCGATTAATTAACTACAGAAAGAATTAAAAGTAAAAAAAATGTATGCATTTAATCGCATGACGATTTTTCTTTATTGTGTAAGAATGTTACCTTTCAAAGGAGACCAGACTCATGCATGTGCTATAGTATAAAGTATAATAAATCACAAATTACTTTTTTTCTTAGTCTGGTTTGTTCATAAAAAATAAATAAATAAGAGAAATTGATCAATCAAGAGTTTTTTTTTCCAATGGTCAACTGTTCTGGAATGTACTTGAAAGTACTACGTTTTACTTTTACCTCAAAAGTGCTAGAGTTTGGCGGCTACGTGGCGTAGTGGGCAAGGTGCTCGCCACGAATACTGGAGACGCTGGGCTCGCCTGTTCGAGCCCAGCGCTCCACATTGCTTTCAGTTTAGCTGGTCGTCCGTACTAATACACATTGGCCGTATTAGGGGGTGGGAAACTGATGGGTGGGGATCGGGCGTTGTGGACAGCGACTCCTACAGGTCGGTTGGTGCGCCTGCGCAGTAGAATCAGGAAGTGTCGGGGGCAGCATGAGCCTCCCACGCGTTACTCCTCGCCACTGAGAGATCGCGCTGTGCAGGTGAAAAGATGCGACTGCTGTTACCTCAAGTATCGGAGGGGACTCGTGCTATGTATGACTTAGTTCACATTGCAGCCGGCTTGTGGGAGGCAAGAAACAGCGTTCGTGACAGGGGAGGGTTGAATTGGATGATACGAAATTGGGATGGGAGAAAAAATTGAAAAATGGGAGAAAAAGTGGATAAAAAAAAAAAGTGCTTGAGTTTACAAAAGGTCCTTTGCGCTATATATATTATTCCTAAAATTGCTGCACTTTGTTTAATTGCATTGTCTGTGTAGTAGCTAATACAGGATTTTGCTGCTTAAATGTATGTATAATGTATATTCATTGATTCACTCGTATACCAAAATTCATTCATTCATTGATTCGATTCAAATGTGATTAATTTCGATTAATTAACTATAAAGTCTTGAATTAATTCGATAACAATTTTTTAGCGAGTCCCACCACTAAATGTAATATGATATAAGGTAGTGTAATATACTATAATATAAGTAAGGGCTAATGTATAGCTACGAGGTCATTGTCGCAAAATAATTGACCGACACAGAGTTTAAAATACAGAGGCGCAGCGCCGAGGTGTTTTAAACGTCAGTGAAGGTTAATTATTGTGCGACAATGATCGAGTATAGCTATACATTATCCCGCTTATTACATGGCTAACTTACTAACAATATACCTAATTCATTTTACATCGACAAGACGAGATCAAATGCAGACGCAGTTCTGTTCTGGCTCCGCTGTCATCGTCACACATACTCCGCTGTCAGTGCAGCCAGCAGGTGTGTCTGATTGGCTGCACTGATGCAGTGTGTCAGTGGCCTTGATTGCGAACAGCTGCGCACAGCGGTCATTATTGTTCCACAGAGGTCCGTTATCGAGTAATATCGGACCTCTGACGAGCGCTATTGACCAATCACAAGCAAGCATTTCGGCGAATGTGAAAACGCCATGTAATAATATGATATAATATAATAGCACTTCATTGTCCAAGACCAAAGCTAGAGGTATAATCCCTCTCATTGATACCTGTTCCTACCTTGTGTTTCCTGTAGTTGTTCCTATTGGTCCTGAGGTCTCTGCAACTCTTCTGCCGATTGGTTCTTTCTCTGCAGCCCATTTCCCTCAAACTCCCACCTGCCAAGGTACTGACCACCTGTTTTGCTCTGGGTGACAGAGGAACGTTTATACTGTATATCTTTTTTTGTCAATTTGTCATAGTGAAATTTCAAGCCTTTCGTGTCGATTTCTCTGCCGTGACGATTCTATTAATTTCAATTCCTAGTCTATTCATCTATTCTGAGGTTAAGTGTCTGTATTCACAAAGAAGTG
This sequence comes from Notolepis coatsorum, assembly GCF_963971535.1. Classification (NCBI taxonomy): domain Eukaryota; kingdom Metazoa; phylum Chordata; class Actinopteri; order Aulopiformes; family Paralepididae; genus Notolepis; species Notolepis coatsorum. The sequence goes on from NC_140181.1 coordinate 78,301,368, forward strand.
ATTTATTGGTGAGCCTGTTAAAGGGTTAATCATAATACTAATTCTCGTTAAATAACCTCTTTTTTAATTCTATAATTCTACTTATTCTCTGTCCTCTTGTCTCTACCAGGGCAGAGGTGCTAAGGCTGGTGGCGTGAAGAACCTCCCAGACAGGAAAACTGAGCCCAAAGTGTCCCCCGGCACCAAGAGACCAGCCGCAGAGGGGAGGACAAAGGGAGAGAGAGGAGGAAAGAAGGCCAAGAGAAAAGAAATGGAAGAAGAAGAGGATGAGGAAGAAGAGAAGAAGAGCGTACCGACGGGAGGACGGAAGCCGAAGAACTCCCAGCGCCGCAGCGTCGCCTCGAAGGTCAGCTACAAGGAGGAGAGCGGCAGCGGGGGGGAGGGGCTCAGCGAGGGGGAGGAGCTTCAGGTGGCCGGCGAGGAGGAGAGTGAGGATTCTGAGGGCGAGAGCGGAGAGAAGGGGAAGAGGAAGAACAAAGTCAAGACGAACAAGAACAACATCAACGAGGCTACCAAGAGGAAGTGTGGCGGAGAAGGAGAAGGAGGGGGGAAGAAGAAGCAGAAGAAGAACAACCAAGAAGAGGAAGATGAGGACTGGGAGGAGGTGGTAGAGGAGGAAGGGGGGACCAGTACGGGCTCAAAGCGGAGGAGCAGGAAGAGGAGAGAGTGTCCCGGCGCGGACGAGTGGCTGGAGGTGTACCTGGACAAGACGTCCTCCTGGTTCTGCGTGGACGTGGAGCACGGCATCGGGCGGCCGCAGCTCTGCTCCAAGAACGCCACGGCGCCGCTGACGTACGTGGTGTCGGTGGACGAGGCGGGGCATCTGAAGGACCTGGGCAGGAAGTACGACCCCGCCTGGATGACATCGTCCAGGAAGAGGAGGGTGGACGAAGACTGGTGGGGGGACGCGCTGGGACCGTTCCTGGGACCGGAGGACGAGAAAGATAAGAGGGAGGAAAAAGAGGTGAGACATTTTCAACGTTTTTTTTTAATCTTATTAATTTTTTTATTTTATTTTTTTAAACATTTATTTATTGTTGTAACAAAATATATCGCATGATCATGTATTATGTTTTTAAATATGAACATTATCTGGCCATCCTCAGTAAATATGATCAAACTCCTCTGACCTCGACGGGACAATAATATATGCATTTTTTGGAAAAGGCTCCCTCTTGTCTAGTATATTACACTCTTATACTAAACATGTAAAGGTACCAAAATCTGGTACCGATTTCATCTAGCGTGAATTGCTTTGAATTTTATTGCCTATATTTATGTCTTTCTACGATTACCCTGTCCATACCTATACCTCCCCTCCCCCATGCTGCTATGACAACCGAATTTCCCCAAGGGATCAATAAAGGAATATCTTATCTTATGATTAATACCACCACCATACCAACTATGTCTCTCTCCCCTAGCTCCAAGCTACGCTACTAGACAAACCCATGATCATTAATACCACCATATCAACTGTTTCTCTCCCTCCCTCCCCCCTAGCTTCAAGCTAGACTACTAGACAAACCCATGATCATTAATACCACCATATCAACTGTTTCTCTCTCTGCCTCCCTCCCCCCTAGCTTCAAGCTAAACTCCTAGACAAGCCCATGCCCACTGCTGTAGCGGAGTATAAGAACCATCCGTTGTATGCCCTGAAGAGACACATGTTGAAGTATGAAGCCATCTACCCCTCCACGGCCACGGTACTGGGCTACTGCAGAGGAGAGCCTGTGTACTCAAGGTCAGGAGCTAAATCATTATTGTAACTTCTTTAATTTCATAGACGTTTCTCTCATAGGACTATGTTTGAAATAAGAGCTTAATTTAGTTTCCACAGACATGTGATGTTATCTTGTTTTGCTCGCCCCAATTAAAACCACACCATACTATGGATTGATTGATTGATTTTGTTTATTTGTTTATTATATGGATCCCCATTAGTCCACACCCATGGGTGAAAGACTAGTCTTCCTGGGGTCCGAACACATAACTTAAAACATTGGAGTAATAACAAAACAACTGCAAAATCACAACACAAAAAGGCTCCAACCACAAATACAATACTAACTAAATAAATCAATAACTCAACTGTATTTCATTATTCATAACAGCGTTTTTCAAAAAAAAAATATTAAAGTAAATTGGTTGCTGATAATCATTATATTCACAGGTATACAATTCCAGTATGCAGCAGCTCTATACATTACGGTTCTCTTAAGTGCATTTATTCTTGGTAGAGGTAGAGTAAAATGATTGATTGATTCTCTTCACTTATTCATTCAACTTTAGTTTATCAAACCTCTCCTACGAAGCGTCTGGGTAGCGTACCTCCGGCTTGGTCAGTCGTCCCTACCTTACAGCCGTCCGTGGCAGTGTTCGCCGGTGGGAAGCCGTGGGGTCCTAGTTGTTGCAACAGTGACTCCTGCTGGTTGGCGCCTGTTCAGCGGGGAGGGGATCTGGGGGAGATGGCCTGAACCTCCGTTAACGTTATGCTCTCCCAGTGAAACTCCTCACTGTCGGGTGAAAAGCGGCTGACGACTCCACATGATTCAGTGGAGGCGTGTGGTAGTTTACACCCTCTCCAGACCGATGGTAGGTCAGCGCAACGACCAGGAAGGGACTTGGCTGGGAGGATAAAAAAAAATCTCATTTACATGTATGCACTATTTACACTACACGGATACAACAATGTACTTGGTCCTTGTTGTCCTTCATTTATTTTATTCTATTATTTGTATTTTTGTATTTTTTGCACAATCGAAGCGGGCATGGCCACCTTCATTTCACTATATGTCTTGTGTATGTATGTGATGAATAAACCTCTTGAATCTTGAATTCACGGTGAGGTTGACACAGGTGTAAAGGTTGTCCTTCATACTGTCTTATGTCTCCATAGAGACTGTATCCACACACTGCACTCCAAAGACACATGGCTAAAGGAAGCGCGCACTGTTCGACTGGCAGAAGAGCCATATAAGGTGAGATGTACACATACACACACACACTTTTCATTTCAAACCTTTATTTAAACTCAAAACAAAGCACTTGGATTGGTCCCCGGGGCACGGCTCACGTCGAAGCCCTATCTGCTCCCGGCTGCCCATGGGGGGAAGGACGACGGGATGGGTCAAGTGCAGAGACTCGATCGCATTAGGCGACACAAGAAAAATTGCATGTGTGTGTTCCTGTGTGTGTGTGCCGCCCATCGCATGTGTGTGTCGTTTGCATGCCAAATAAAGACTTCCTAAGTCCTGCATTATATAAGGTTTGAAATTTTGCAACAGAGGGGAGAATCTCAAGCTTTAAGGACTGTTGGAGTTCATTCCATGAGCTAGGGGCATCACAGCCAAATGCAGATTTACCCTGTTCCAAGCAAACTCAAGCCACCTTAACCTCTTAAGCCCGGTACCGGGCCAAGTTTTATTTCACATCACAAATAGGGGCGACAGTGGGAGGTAGAGCAGTCGTCTGGTATTCCGGAGGTTCCCGGTTCGATTCCCGCTCCTCCCGGGCAGCATGTCGAAGTGCAAGACACTTAACGGTTAACCCCTAATTGCTCCCGATGAGCAGGTTGGCACCTTGCATGGTTGAATGCCTCCGCTGTCTGTGTGTGAATGGGTCAAATGTGAGGAACAAATTGTAAAGCGCTTTGGATAAAAGCGCTATATAAATGCAACCATTTTATTAAATAGATCAATACAGGCCGTATTAAGTCAACGTGTATATTTCCAGCACTGTTTGTTTAGCAATGATTTTAAGTGTTATTAGCTAAATATGAGCTTATGAAAATCTCCGTGCATTGCACCTGAAAACGACGATTGAGACGCGAGGACAGGAAGCCATCATGAAATCGTTGTAGTCCTAAGAAAGTGGAGACTCAGGGCTTTTGATGGACGTCTAAATTTCATAAAACTACACTACCCAACTCACACAAGCCGCAGACAAACGAAGGCCAACAATTTTTTTTCGCTTACAAATATTGATGTGAATGTCATGTTTATATCTCACGGGTCGAACAAACCTCAATGGTATTGCCATAAAATACAACGTATATTGTTTCTTTACCTTTCTGTGAACGTCTAGGAAAGAACGTGTCTCAATCCGGTAAAAAATGGTGGAGCTATGGCCATTATACAAAAGTAACTGTACTTACAGTACATTTCCTGTACTGGGCGCCTGGTGGTACTAAATCCAGATTTATCTCTGCCATTGGAAAGAGGAGATTTGGGCCAATCCATAGATGTATGACTTTGCCATAATAAGGTAATTTATAGGCCTGCTATTCTATATTCTATATTCATATTTCATATTGCATGTGTCCAGATGGCAGAATTCAGTACTGTATCTCCACTGTACAACCAAAACTGTACATTGGAATATTGACAACCATACTAGGTAATTTACTGTACATTGGAGGGGGTTGGGTTAGGACATTTACAGGGGCCAGTTTCGAATTGCAGTCTCCCGTAGGTGTTCTTTGAGAGTGGTTTTGAAAGTGGGTAGTGATTCACATTCCTTTACAGCTTTAGGTAGGGCGTACCACATTGATGTGGCATAATTGCGAAACGTGTTTAGTCCCTTGTTTGAGCCGAATCTGGGTTTCACATGATTTGTGGAGCTCCCTCTGGTGTTGTGATCGTGGTATTCACTGACCTTTGGGAAGTATTTTGACATGTACATGGGTACCTTGGTCGTGTAGTGTATCTTGTAGACCAGGCCCATTGCAAGTTGCTGTACTCTGTCGTCTACTCTAAGCCATCCTAGGTTGTCAAAGTGGGCAGGGGTGAGGTGGGTTCTAGTAAGGTCAAGCAGTAGTCTGACCAGTTTGTTTTGAGATGTTTGTAATTTTGTTTTTAGCGCCTTTGAGGTGCTTTGGTACCATGAGGTGCAAGCATAGTCGTAGTACCCTTGAATGAGGTTAGAAGTAAGGACCAGCCAGTCACTGGTCTCACTCACTCACTCACTCACACCCAAAAATCCATAGGATGCCAGTACGGCCATGTATAACCTTTCATGGCCTAATGCTCCAAACCCTCTCTCTGAAAATGCTCCCTCTTAAACATTCTCTCCTACCCCCCCCCCCCCCCCCCCCCCCCATTTTATCTCTCTCTCTATCTCTATCTCTCTCTCTCTGTCAGTTGGTGAGGGGTTTCTCTAATCGTTCCCGTAAGGCCAGGATGATGACTGAGCAGAAGGAAGCGAATGATCTCCCTTTGTTTGGAGAATGGCAGACAGAAGAATACCAGCCGCCTATAGCTGTAGACGGGAAGGTGTGTGTTTGTGTTTGTATATATATGAATGTGTATATGGGATCATGTGTGTTTGTCGATTGTGTGCAAATGGTGTGGCATTTGGGGTACAAGTGTGTGTGTGTGTGTATGTGTGTCTGATACACGGACACAGGTTGGTTTCTTTATAAAATAGGCGTTTATTGTCTTGGGCTCATCATCAGCATCCTCGTCCCTCTCACGCCGTGAAAACTATATTTATTGGATGAACACAGACATAGTACAAAAGGCAACGGTTACAATGCAATTGCAACGGTTACAAATTAACGGTTACAATAATACAATGGCGCATCAAACAAAATGCATTTACTCAAAGAAATATATAATACCTTGTTGGCCGCTTGTCAGGAAAAGAGTTTCTTGAGTTCTTGTCCTATGGAATACCTTTGTTTTGACCGTCTGCTACAAACGCCAGACGTCCATTAAATATCAAATTAAAACCGGTCGAGCAGCGTATACTCTTGCTCGACTGTTCATCAGAGCACACCTGCTCTCTGTCTACGGTTAAATGTGACAGTTAAATGTGACACTCTCGTGACTTTGTGCCTATCACGTTTAACTGTTGACCAATAAATTTAGCTTTTTACAACAAATTATTTATGCATCACATTATTTATCTAATTATTACTTTATGCTTGAAAATAAGAAGTAAATCATTCATCAATGAATGATAAAATATACAATAGTTATGCAGCAGCACTTTCACTTGTTGCTACTTGTTATGCGTCCTTCTTCTTCTTAAACCCTTTTGCTCTTTGGGGAGCATAGGTCATTCATGAAATCTCTCCAGCTGGTTCGGTGTTGGGCGATTTTCTCTGCTTCCTTCCATGATGTTCTTTCTTCCTTGAGATCCGCCTCGACAGACCTTCTCCAGCTGTTTCTGGGTCTTCCTGGCTTTCTCTTCCCCTGTGGGTTCCAGGTTAAGGCCTGCCTGGTTGTGTTGGAGGATGGTTTTCTCAGGGTGTGTCCAATCCAGCCCCATTTCCTGCGTTTGATTAGGGTTTCAAGTGGTTCTTGTTGAGTGGTTTGCCAGAGCTGTTAGTTTGTGATGGTGTTTGGCCAGTAGATTCCCAGGATGTGTCGTAAACATCTGTTTATGAAGGTTTGTTATGCGTCCTACCATCCACCATCCCAGCCTCCCCCTGTGGTTTGGATCTGCTTATATGTACTGTGTAGAGGGATATAGTACTTCTATGTACTGTAGGGGGATATAGTACTTCTATGTACTGTAGGGGGATATAGTACTTCTATGTACTGTAGAGGGATATAGTACTGCTATGTACTGTAGGGGGATATAGTACTTATATGTACTGTAGGGGATATAGTACTTCTATGTACTGTAGAGGGATATAGTACTGCTATGTACTGTAGGGGGATATAGTACTTATATGTACTGTAGGGGATATAGTACTTATATGTACTGTAGAGGGATATAGTACTTCTATGTACTGTAGGGGGATATAGTACTTCTATGTACTGTAGGGGGATATAGTACTTCTATGTACTGTAGAGGGATATAGTACTGCTATGTACTGTAGGGGGATATAGTACTTATATGTACTGTAGGGGATATAGTACGTATATGTACTGTAGAGGGATATAGTACTTCTATGTACTGTAGAGGGATATAGTACTTCTATGTACTGTAGGGGGATATAGTACTTCTATGTACTGTAGGGGGATATAGTACTTCTATGTACTGTAGAGGGATATAGTACTGCTATGTACTGTAGGGGGATATAGTACTTATATGTACTGTAGGGGATATAGTACTTATATGTACTGTAGAGGGATATAGTACTTCTATGTACTATAGGGGGATATAGTACTTCTATGTACTGTAGGGGATATAGTACTTCTATGTACTGTAGGGGGATATAGTACTTATATGTACTGTAGGGGATATAGTACTTATATATACTGTAGGGGATATAGTACTTATATATACTGTATGGGGATATAGTGCTTATATCTATATGTACTGTAGACGAGGGATATAGTACTTCTATGTACTGTAGGGGATATAGTACTTTTATGTACTGTAGAGGGATATAGTACTTATATGTACTGTAGAGGGATATAGTACTTATATGTACTGTAGATGGATATAGTACTTATATGTACTGTAGGGGATGTAGTGCTTATATGTACTGTAGGAGGATATAGTACTTCTATATACTGTAGGGGGATATAGTACTTCTATGTACTGTAGGGGGATATAGTACTGCTATGTACTGTAGAGGGATATAGTGCGTATATGTACTGTATGGGGATATAGTACTTCTATGTACTGTAGAGGGATATAGTACATCGATGTGCTCTGGGGGATATAGTACTTATATATACTGTAGGGCGGATATAGTACCGGTACTTATATGTGCTCTAGGGGCTATAGTACTTATATGTACTGTATGGGGATATAGTACTTCTATGTACTGTAGGGGGATATAGTACTTATATGTACTGTAGGGCGGATATAGTACCGGTACTTATATGTGCTCTAGGGGCTATAGTACTTATATGTACTGTATGGGGATATAGTACTTCTATGTACTGTAGGGGGATATAGTACTTATATGTACTGTAGGGGATATAGTACTTATATGTACTGTATGGGGATATAGTACTTCTATATTGGAGAGGGAGGGAGAGTTTTGAGTTTTAACATTGTGACTTACACAAAATAAATTCTTTTTTACCTTTGTACTGTCTTTTACTAGTATGCACTCTGCTACTAAGGAATCTACCTTGCCTATATTATTAGCTACTATGCTAATATTATGCACTCAAGTCTGTAGCACTCAAGTTCGACACCGTTTGACGAACAATGTTACAGTACTTACCCTTAGCTGCCAGAGTTGTACCCTTCCTGCTGACTAGTTGTACAGAACTTGTAAGTTGCTTTGGATAAAAACATCAACTAAATGTAAACGAAGGCATAAACCAACTGGCAGTCTAGGTATCTGGTCATGTTGTACGTTGACCTTTGGCTCACTTGGGGTCAGATGTTTCATTTCCCACACAGGAGATGTGAGTTGGAATTACATTTGTTCCATTTATGTTTTGTCTCTGCCCCCCAGGTGCCCCGTAACGACTACGGCAACGTGTACCTGTTTAAGCCCTGTATGCTGCCCGTGGGCTGTGTCCATGTCAGACTGGCAAGCCTGAACCGTGTAGCCAGGAAACTATGCATGGATGCTGCACCCGCTGTCACAGGCTTTGACTTCCATGGAGGACACTCTCATGCAGTGTAAGATGACTATATGATTACTACCACTACTACTACTATCACTATCACTATCACTACCAGTCCCAGTACTACTACTATGACTATTACTGCTGCTGCTGCTACTACTACTACTACTACTACTACTGCGACTGTTACTACTGCGACTGTGACTGCTACTACCAGTACTACTACTGCTGCTACTACTACTACCACTATTACCAATACTACTACTGCTACTGTTGCTACTACTGCGACTGTGACTGCTACTACTACCACCACTATCACTACCTGTACCAGTTGCTATGGCTATGACTACTACTGCTATGACTACTGGTTTTAGGACCCCTTCTCTTCTCCCTCTACACTAAATCACTGGGTAACATTATCACGTCTCATGGCTTCTCCTACCATTGTTATGCCGACGATACTCAACTCTTCCTCTCCTTCCCTCCCTCAGATATCCACGTCTCTGTGCGGATCTCGGCCTGTCTGTCCGACATCTCAGCCTGGATGACGTCCAACCACCTCAAACTGAACCTAAGCAAAACAGAATTGCTCCACCTGCCGGCCAAATCCTCCCCCCTAACCGACCTTTCAATCACAGTCGAGAATGCAGCTGTGACTGCGTCCCCGACCGCCAAGAACCTTGGTGTTGTCCTCGACGACCAGTTGAACTTCTCTGCTCACATCGCAGCGACGACCAGAACCTGCCGATTCCTCCTGAGCAACGTCAGAAGGATACGCCCCTTCCTGACAAAAGAAGCCACCCAACTCCTCGTCCAATCAACAGTCATCTCCCGCCTCGACTACTGCAATGCACTGCTCGCTGGCCTCCCGGCCACTGCCACTAAGCCTCTTCAACTCATTCAGAACGCAGCGGCCCGCCTGATCTCAAACCTACCGAAGTCGGCCCATGTCACCCCACTTCTTAGGGACCTGCACTGGCTCCCCATTGCTGCACGAATCCGCTTCAAGGCCCTCGACCTAGCATACCGTGCGGCAAAGGGAACCGCTCCCGCCTACCTCCGGTCAATGGTCTCTAACTACACACCCTCAAGACCCCTACGCTCTGCATCTTCTGGCCGCCTCAGACCTACTCCTATCCAAGCTCCGGGAGGGTCATCAAAGAGAAGTCGCCTATTCTCAGTCCTTGCCCCACAATGGTGGAATGAACTACCCACCCCAGTTAGGACAGCCGAATCACGTCCAATCTTTCGCCGTCGACTAAAGACGCACTTCTTCAACCATTATCTGAATTAAAAAAAAAAAAAAAAAGAAAAAAAAAAAATCTAACCCTAACTAACCGTACTGTCATGCACTTGTCCTAATAAACTAACCTACACTGTAGCACTCAACACTTTGATGAACATTGTTGCTCAGCTGATAGAGTTGTGCCCTTCCTGATGGCTTGTCGTACAGAACTTGTAAGTCGCTTTGGATAAAAGCGTCAGCTAAATGACTAAATGTAAATGTAAATGTACTGCGACTGCTACTACTGTGACTGCTACTACTACCACTATAACTACCAGTACTACTACTGCTGCTGCTACTACTACCACTATTACCAATACTACTACTGCTACTGATGCTACTACTGCGACTGTGACTGCTACTACTACCACTATAACTACCAGTACTACTGCTGCTGCTGCTACTACTACTACCACTATTACCAATACTACTACTACTGCTACTACTGCGACTGTGATTGCTACTACTACCACTACCACTATCACTACCTGTACCAGTGCTATGGCTATGACTACTACTGCGACTGCTACTACTGCGACTGTGACTGCTATTACTACCACTATAACTACCAGTACTACTACTGCTGCTACTAGTACTACTACTCCTGCGACTGTTACTATTGCTACTACTGTGACTGCTACTACTACCACTATCACTACCAGTACCAGTACTACTACTGCTGATACTACTACTGCTGCTACTACTATTACTGCTACTATTATGGCTGCTACTACTGCGACTGTGACTGCTACTATTACCACTATCACTACCAGTACTACTGCTACTGCTACTTTTACTACTGCTGCTACTACTGTGACTGTGACTGCTACTACTATCACTACCAGTGCTACTACTACTACTACTACTACTACTACTACAGCTGCTACTACTACTACTGCGACTGTGACTGCTACTACTACCACTACCAGTAGTAGTAGTAGTAGTACTACTACTATGACAACAACTACGACTACTCTGCTAAAGAAGGATGCCATCCTCTTCTCAAATGAATCCTCTAATGCTCTTATTCTACTGCTAGTACTACCATTATGTATTCATTATTGTACAGATGAGAACAGTGTGGCTATTGTCTGTAATGTTTCTAATGTGTATGATTTAGAACGGATGGATACGTTGTGTGTGAGGAGAATGAGGAGGTGCTCAGAGAAGCCTGGGTGGAGGAACAGCAGATCCAGAGACAGAAGGAAATCGAGGTCTGTGTGTATGACGCCTGTGTCTTTATTTGTGTGTGTGTGTGTGTGTGTGTATGTTTGATGCCTGTCTTTATTTGTGTGTGTGTGTGTGTTTGATGCCTGTGTCTTTATTTGTGTGTGTGTGTGTGTGTGTGTGTGTGTGTGTGACAGAGAGTGAGTTTGGGTGTAAATCATTATGAATTAACTTATCAACCAAGACCTTGTACACAGACTTTGTAAATAATCTGCCCCCATTAAAAAGATTAAACATCATCTTCCATGTGTGAAAAGGGTATAAAACCAAGTCACTTAGCTTTGATTTTGGACGTGGCTCTTGGTGTCTTAGTACTTCACTATTTAAATATGCACTAACTAAGATTTGTGATGATTTGAAATTAGGAATGTGTATTAGACTCAACCACTTAAACTTACTGTACGTGGAATAGCACATCAAGAAAGGAGGGCAGGGCTTGAGAGAGTTCAATTCAGATCAATTTAGTCTACAGTACACTATACTCACTTGAAACTAGGAATGCACCCGCCGATACTGGTGTCCGATCTCTGTTCCGATACCAGACTAAAATATCTGGTATCCGTAGGGCTGCAACTAGTGATTATTTAGTTTTTTATTAATATGTCGATTATTTTATCGATTAGTTGATTAATCTAAACAATTTATTTACCAGAAAAAAACAACAATTGAATGCATTTGCAATTGAACATGTCAATAATTTTGAAATGTTTGGACCTCATTGCGAATTAGTTAGAGGACATGTTGCGCGTGTTATGACTTTTCCACTGCAAAGACGGCACACGAGTAACGATACGATGTCATTGACGACGTCGTCGACTCATCGTTGCAGACCTAGGTATCGGTATTGGAGAATTTACCCAATACTAGAATCCAACACACAGAGAAATATGTAACTTACTACAAATCAAACCAAAGTGACATGACATGACTGCATCCTTGGCATGGTAGATTTCTGTAATGGAGGAACATGTATTGTAGTATATATAGTATATGTATAGCCTCCATCTCCATAATTTTTGTGCACTAACCCCAAACCGATGGTCTAAGTCTATACAGTTCAGTAAAAGCAATGGATCTATACACTTTGTTTTCAACTACTCAGTTGTTGTTGCAGCCTGACTATCGCATATGGCGTCTCAGGCATTCTGTAGATGACATGTGTCAACAAATGTACATGTCTGTGTGAATTTATGCTGTGCCGTTGTTACTGTAAAAATGTAATGATTGTGATGTTGTTATTATTAATGAGACGATGAGCTGTATGCGTGTGTCGCTGGAATTTCCCCAAGGGGATTAATAAAGGAATATCTTATCTTATCTTACAGTTCAGTAAAAGCAATGGATCGTATCGGTGCTTAGCATCGGCCGATACTTGTTAGTAGTACTCACTACTTAGAATGTAGTACTCGGATGCTATATTGGCAATGGAAAAACGGGTATCTGTGCATCCCTACTTGAATTTTTTTTTTTTTTTTTTTAAGCCTGGCATCTATCGGCCCCATATCAAATACCTAAAAGCATGAACGCTTGTCCTCTTGTGTTTCCCAGAAGCGAGAGAAGAGGGTGGTGTCTAACTGGACGCTGCTGACGAAGGGCCTCCTGATCAGGGAGAGACTAAAGCGGCGCTACGGCATGAAGCAGCCAGGGCCCGGAGGAGCAGGGGCCTCGGGTCAGACTCGCACCCGGGACGGAGCGCTCGTCGGGGCATTGTCATCTGACGAGGAGGGGGAGGAGGAAGAGGGCGGCGATCGTGAACTTGCGAAGACGGCAGCCGAGACTCTGGCTATGTCCTGGCCCCAAAACCGCCTAGCGGAAGACCAGGACGGTGGGAGCGGCAGCGGGCTGAAGACGAAGACGACGAATAGAGAGAAGAGAGGACAGGAGAAACATCTCTTCCCTTTTGAGAAAGTGTAACGTTAGAAACACACTGGCGCAAGTCGAGTCAACGGAAATAATTCTGCTCCTAGGAAGCGGGAAGTGAAACATCACTTGGTTAGAGATGGTTTGAGAAGCTGATCGTTGGATAGACTCTACCAAAGATGAGGCCTGCCCTACTGCATCTTTGGGCTGACGGGTTCTGTCTGATATTATATATAGGCTCATATTTGTGTTCACAGGGTTGAAACCACATACTGTCGTAGTAGCCCCTCTGTGCCAACTCAACCCTAAGTTAACTACCTACCTGAATTGTGTTATTCTCAGGTGGTGGGCTGTATACGACTGGTATTAAGGTGTTGTGGTCACGTGGTTTTGTTAGCTGGAGGCTGGTTGGGAGTCGGTACCCAGGGAGCACACGTTATATTTCCATACATTTTCCAATCAGCCACAGATATCGCCGGTCCTTGTATATCATGAAAACTGCTTAAAATAAAACATTAATAGCGATTTTAATCGGTATGGAAACGATATGTTTGTTGCTCACATGCTGCAAAACATCTTTACATAATTAAGTCATCATCACTACCGTAATTTTCGGACTATAAGGCGCACCTGAATATAAGCCGCAGTAGCTAAATTGAATGATGTGTACATATATAAGCCGCACTGGACTATAAACTGCAGGTGTTTTAATGATTAATTACCATATGTAAGGGTTCGTGCACAGAGGGGATTGTCGGGAAAGAGATGGCTGTTTGAGGAAGCTCCCATTTATTAACATTTCAACAAACAAGTTGCATATTTGCATAACGTATTCAAGTGTTACCATTTAGTGCAATAGTAGCTACAAAACATGTACTGTGCTGTGTAGCTGTAAAAATCCATAGATTAGCCGCACCGACCGTTATATAAGCCGCAGGGTCGAAAAATGGGGGAAAAGGAAAAGGCGCGACTTATAGTCCGAAAATTACGGTATTCCTTTTTAAAAGCTACATTTGAGTGAGCTGTGTGGGGATAAGACATACTTCCCAAAACAAGTGATAGATTAGATAGCTTTGTTCTTATAACGACAATATCGCTCACAGATCTAAAACGTGGTATAGATGGGTTTGGTCCCGGCTCTGTGTACCTGCATAATATACCCTGAACCCTGCTTCTCCTGGCTGAGCCAGATCAGATGTAGGTCAGTGTGAACTCTCTGTGGACACAAAAGACTTGACTGATACACCCCAGGCCTTTTTATTTAGCAGGTGTTTAGTGTAATCTACTGTACTGTACTGTGTGTAAACCGACTCCTTGGCAGCAGCACACATACACCAATGAGACCACATACACACACACACACACACATATGTTTGTAACACTATAAACTTAATATTACACACAAACGCACACACTCCAATTTGGTTGATCCCACCCTAGATTGTAATAATATTCTGTGAATTCTCCCCTTCGTCCTTTCTTTATTTTTGTTCTCTTTCAAAAAAGAAATCTGTTTTTCAACTTGACCCACCACTCGATCCTTCTCTATATCGAGCGACAGTGGCTCAGGAGGTAGAGCGGCCATCTGGTAATCGGGAAGGTTCCCGGTTTGATTCTGGCTCCTCCCGGCCAGTGTGTCGGAAGTGTCCTTGAGCAAGACACTTAACCCTCTAACTGCTCCCGATGAGCAGGTTGGCACCTTGCACGGTCTCCTCCCCTGCCGTCTGTGTGAGTGAATGGGTGAATGTGAGGCATGAGTTGCAAAGCGCTTTGGATAAGAGCTGCTATATAAATGCAGTCCATTTACCATTTATGTGTTAGAAAGAACTTGACTTAAGGCAACTGTATGAAAAATGGTAAGCAATGTTTTTGTATCAAAAATATTTTCTTTTTCCATAAAAAAATTATAAAAATAATGTGAATGAAAGAAACACAAGTTTGTTTTTCTGCTCTTTGTTTTGTTTCATCTGTGTTTAGGTTCCAAATCCGAGTTATACACGCCATGCTGCCTGGGACATTCATAGTGTGTCCCGTGTTAATCATTTTATTTTAACAATCTATTTGAGCCAATCTTGGATTTAAAGGCATGACAGATTGCTGACAAATTAATGGTTTTACAACAGGATTCATGGACACAGTCAACACACATTTACATGATAATATATACTAGAATTGGTTATCAGACACACGCAGCAAGAATATAGACTCTTCCATTTTGTCCGTCTTTTAATGGTTAAAAGTGAAAAACTAGTTTGAAGTGAAAATTGGTACCCCATATTGTTAATGGCAATGCAAAATAAATGACACTGAATCACCCTGATGATTTCAATAATCAATCACCATGATTGTTATATATTAAATATAAATAAATTCTATTTTATAATAGACAACGACATAATAGACAAGAGGTGCAGTGTTCCATTAAATTCTATAATCTGCTATGTTAGATGATTGTAGAGGTTGGTATCTTCAGTTTTTATCATTGATTGAAGGATTGATCTAAAATTGTATTAACAGATTGCAGAATGGGTACAATACAGTACGGCTCAATACACACAATTGTTAAGGGGATGCAGTGCAGACCAGAGAAATACTTTCGTCTTGTTTACATCAGGGTCCCCTATTTTCAATTCATCATAAGAGTCAGACCCCCCCTCCCCCACCCACTTCCGTCGGATAAACAAATTGTCAGAGGGAAGAAAAAGTTGTGATTGGAGGATCAAGAAAGGAGGGCGGAGTTTGAGATAACCTGAAAGCGGAAGTGACGTACGTTATAAATAGCCCTGTACCGACCCACCTTCCAGTTCCTGCCCACCGAGCGAGGAGCACCGAGAGCCATCGCTTCTGGACCCCCGCTCCGGTGTTTCACTGCGAGCCGCCCCCCCCGCTGCTCGGAAGGTAAATATGAACACCTTTGTGCGGTGGGGTTTGATATGTTCGTGGCCGTGTCTGTTTGTTTGTTGCCGGCGCTCCTGAGGCCCTTGTTTACATGTCAATCCACGGACTCAAGTGAGCGAGAGGCGCAGCGGGGCACTGCGAACCCACCGAGCCCCCTGCTGCTGTTTGGAATCATATCCTAGTAGGAACAATGGCTACTGTGTTTTTTCTTCTTATTCTCTCTAGCAAAACTCCTCGTATACTATTGCAAACACAACCCCCCCCCCCCCCCCAACTGCGACACTATTCCAAGTTTCGCTATAATACAGTTCGTTGTGTTCGATTAAAAACGTTAACAAGCTAGCCGGACCAGGAAGCTACCTCGGCTAACGCTCGGGCACCAGTCTGAATGGATGCTCATGTTCGCCCTGTTGGCAGCTCCCAGAACCCGGCTCGGTGGTTCAGCTAACAGGACTCGGGTTTCTATTGAGCTCGTCCCGAATCTCTCCCCGTATCCGTGACCAGCGACCCCATTCGCCGTGTCGCTTTGATATATTAGCCCAGCAGCAATATGTATGTCACCCTCCGTTTGCTACCTATTTTTAGCATGGGGCCGGGGCGTCTGTTGTTGACGGGGGCCGGCTGGCCAGCGTTTTGGATCCAGGTGGAGGGATAATATTGCAACGTCATATGTGAACACAACTCGCCAGCAGCTGCTCTGATCTGTCCCATTGTCTTTTATAACCTCGTAGATTTACCACGATCACATTGGGCGACAGAATGCCTGATGGGGGGCAGGGGGATTGGGAATGTGAAAGGTTCTACTTTGGAATTGACATTTGATTACTCTTCTGCCATTCATGTCGAACACATTGTTTTTGTATGGCATAATAAATAGCCTAATTTCCTTGCATCCGTCTTCTGCTTGCAGACATCGATAACTCGCTTGTTTGGTCAGTGTGTGTTTGGGTCGCATCACAGTCTGTCCCTGGCCTGGCTAGATGCCTAATTGTACTGCCCTTTTTACTAGTTGACTTTAACCTTAGTATCTCAATTCAGTAGCTGAAACACTGTGGGTAATCCCTTGGCTTAAACCATGGCATGGAGTGTTGTTAGGCCACAAAGTAAAGGCCCCTGTTCTGTGACAGGGATGCAAGGGAGGGCTGGTTTTAATCCTGTCTTAACTCTCAATCTAAAGCTATTCGGACAGACAACACACAGACAGAAGAGGAGAAACAGGGAGACATTTTTGAATGGACAACACCAAAAAGTCAGTTGATGACAAACTAAAGCCAAAGGGATGGAAACAAAACAGAAAAACAAAGAGGAAAAAGGAGAATTCTATAAACTAGAGCCTACAGCGCAGGCAGCCAGTGGAACAAATGGAGTGGGATGGGTGTAGCTGTGATCTGATCAGCTGTGCAGGGAGGGAGGAACCTTGGAACGTATCCAGCAGCCAACCCTGTGCCCAGGACCTAGCTAACCTGCCAGGCCAGTGCTTTTTCCGGGGCATGGGTTGGGGACCTGAAGGCGGTGCACGGGAAGATGGAAACGGGTCTGGAGAAACTGGTATTATAACCTTCTGGCTCCTGCAATGTTTCCACACCCTTCCCAAGTCCTACAATTTTTTTTTTTTTTTTTTTTTTTTTATCTTTTTCCCACTCCATTTTCCTCCGATTTTCTCCCATCCCAATGTTAGTCGTATGCCAATTCCCAATCCCCTTCCTGGTCGCTGCGCACTTACCCCCCACAGTCAGATCATCTGGCAGAGTGGAGGCTATCACATGCTTCCTCCGACACACGTCCAGCCAATCAACCGCTTCTTTTCACCTGGCAGCGCGGATTCTCATTGAGAGGGTGTAGCGTGTGGAAGGATCACACTATCCCACTCAAGTCCTATCCGCGCTTAGCAGGCGCCCGACCGAACTGTAGGAGTCGCTGTTTACAACGACCCGGACCCACCCCGCCAGCTTCTCCCACCCTCTAATACTGCCAATTGTATTAGTGTGAACGGCCAGCCAAGCTGGTGACAACCCCGGAGCTGTGAGCTGGATTCGAACAGGCGAATCCAGCTCACAGCTCCGGGGTTGGTGACGAACGCAATCTCCGCTACGCCACCTAACCGCCCCAAGTCCTACAATTGTAAGGAAGGCTTAATAAGATACTGTAAACCTGTGGGTTTAGTAGCTTAAGGCCGGTTCCATTTTGTTAGATTAGCTGTCGCAGTCGCTCATAAAATCAGATTTGGGTCATGGGAAAAGACTAATGTGGGCCGGGCTCGCAGACACAAAGTTAGATCATGTAAACAATCTGCCTCACAAGTGTCTGGATTTTCCTGTTTGAAACACTCGGCCAGCGTTTCCCATTCATAGATTTATTTGTGGTGGCCCGGCCACAAGCGGATTCTCAACAGGATGCAATAACACATTAATTAGGCTACGTCTCAGTTTGTCTGTACAGTCCTTTCCGCTGCTTGAATGTGTGTGTGTATCTCGCCCGCCCCTTGAGCCGCTGCCACCGCCACGAATATGCCACAGACCCGTTGGAAACACGGACAATGCTCGGTTTTTCACTCGAGCCAGCTTCAGTGGCACACAAGTACACAACCCTTCTGTTCATTCCTAGCAGAGATTATCACCAGCCATTATGTTCCATTACTCGTCTTAACAGCGTCATCCCGGTCGTGTCCCCGCAGGTGTCGGTACCGCACTCTTCCCTGCCAAATACCAGGAATCTAGGACGTCCATTGATGAGGGTATTGATTCCCAAAGCTTTTAAGGAAGCGTCATTGCCAGCAAGAATGGGCTTCTCAGTGGGCCTGGGCGTTTCAGACTCTTTAATAGCACACAGCGGACAACCTTCAGGAGGAAAGCTAAGGCAGACTAACCCATTCTGGGAAAAGACCCGTTGGACTTAAATACAGACACCTTTTTATTTTTTTATGATACAATATGTAGATTGTAGGTTATTATTAGGTGTTTCACATTTTCCATTATGTGGTAAACCAAAAGGGACTTGGAGGACACCAAACACTTCATCAACTAGTCAGTTTGGCAACTAAATGTATTTTTAATTTTCACAATAGTTAGAATAGAAAGGGCATTAACCCTTTCACTACCACACTACAACGGGTTAACCCTTTCACTACCACACTACAGACGGCAGCTAGTGTTAATTTGTAGTCCTTATTGTGAAATGCTATTATGGATGGGAATCGGGAACCGGTTCCTAATTGTCCGATTCCTGGAATCGCATGCCTCCCTGACTATCTATTCCTCTTATCGATGCCATGTTTTTCCGACAGTTGCGCATTTTAAAACGATAACGTTAGCGCTATGCATGCAGCCATAGCAGACTATTTGATTCCTTGACTAGGAAAACCTAAATGAAAACGAATGCTTTCACTGTATAAATATTCTCATTTTAGATTATCATTCACAATAGACTGAGGCTGCAGCTAGTGGTTATCGCGCACCTCAGGAAAATCCTTTCATGCTAGCACAGTGGGGTAAACTGACTCAGGAAAAGGTCAGAGTGTCACCGAGCAGTCACAAAATTTGTAAGGGCTCGAAATTGCGACCATTTTGGTGGGGGCTCAACAATAAATGACCAGAAATGTCAAGTTCCATGTTGTTATTCTAACCAGCTTAGTTCTGCTGCATTTCCTATTTATTTAAATTATACATTTATCAGGAATCGATAATGGAATCGATATCGAATCGATAAGCAGAATCTATAATGGAATCTTATCGATAAAATCGTATCAATTCCCATCCCTAAATGCGTCATGGTTTTGTTTTTGGGTCACGAATCCCTCTTCTCTTCCTACATTCAAAAGCAGATGTACCAAAGAAGACTAGTGGACACACAGAGGTTAAATGGTCATTCATTCTTCTTACTCTACTACAGTGGGGCATTATATGGACTTAATGAAGCCGTGTTTTGCGCAGTGACTTAGTCACGGCACTGATAAGTGTGCAGCCTGGTTTCTAGAGCCCTTGACCCGGGTGCGTTCCATTGACTCCTGTGAGCAGTGATGTAAACGGTTAGTTAAAGGACTGTTAATGACGTTAATGATTCTACTTGGCCAGTCATCTTTCTGAAGGCCTTCCTCAGGCTTGATGCACGAACGGCATGTCGAGCCCGTGGTGGCGGGGGATAGTTTTGTCCCAACGTGGCTTGTTCAGAATGTTTTTCACTTATAGCCCACTGTTTATTGTAGGCTATATTAGCCTCTTGTCCATACATAGTCATGGTCATGGCATGCTTAACGAGACAAGCTAGTCCACATTTACAGGCCCAGGCTACAGTGGGGTTGACTTTGGGCCTTCCCAGTATGCACCCCTCAGGCTGCTATCTTATTATTTCATCCTCAATGTTTTGAAAGGAGGCTTGGGGTGTTTCAACAGGTGGGCACAGGGGTTCCTGCAGGGAACTACTTAACAAGTCATAAATATAATAATCAGAATGTTAGTCCTTAAACAGGTCTTGAATATGATTTTGATAGGTCTTAAAACTGTATTGGAATAGGGAGTTACCGGTACTTCTATGTTGCGATAACTTCTCTGTATCTCGTTTAAATGTGTTCGGGGGAAATGTCCAGCAGCAAAGTAAGCTGTACGGTAATAGGCTATCAGCCCCCCCCAACTATTTGTATGGAATTACTTATATCATAGACAGTAATTTTTCTTCATACTTTTCTGTCAGTATGGCTGAGAAATTAGTTATCCAAATGGGTCTTAAAATTTCTTAGTTTTAACTTGTTGAAAGTGAAATGCACACGAAACCCTGTGGGTAGGATTTAATAACTATCCCTGTTTAGTAAATGTTCACTGTTCAAGTAATGTTCACACACTGTTTTTGCATTTATCTAAGATCTATAAATAGCATTTAATTATCACCTTCCTTAGGGTAAGTCTAGGTATAGGGTTGCGTATATGACGGTATGACAGTGACATCAGAGAGGGTCAGGTCTTGTGTTAATGTGTCTCAAGTGTTTATTATGGATGGATTATGGATGCAGACCAGAGTGTTTGTTATCAGTTAAGATACTCAGACCTGGAGTCTTATCAGTTAGACTAACGGGGAGTCTGATTGCACCCCTTAGCTGATGGAAACTAAGCCCTTGACACTCCATATCCTTGCAGTCAATGTGTTGCTAATTATTTTATTTGAATGAAAAATTCAGGAGCTAAATTGCCCCCGTTAATCAAATATTGCCACTAAATGTGCAAAGACGTGGGCAAAACGGTCTCTAAAAATTTCTCAGATAATTTAGGCTACTTGTTTGAAATTTGAATTCAGTCATCATTAGGATTGGGTACACATTTGAACCATTGGTCCGTTACCTGTACCAGTTCCTGGAATTCGATACCGGTACTTTTTTCTGTACTTAACGAACGTTATCTGGCTGCATGTTAGCCTAGCTTTGCACAGTGAATGACAGTGCCGGTTAGCCTTCGGGAGAGGTGTTAGTTGGACAATGCCTAGGCTAACCGGCACTGTCCGCTTCCATTCATTGTGCTAAGCTAGGCTAATGTGCAGCCAGATAGCTTTCTACTGAACGCACAGAGAGAAAACTGGTATCTATCTTCTTGTCTCTCTCTGGAGAAGACTGTAAGCTAATTTCCCAAAATGTTGGCATGTTCTTTTAACACTCTCTGTAATAACAAAAACAATTTGTAAGTTCAAACTTCTCAATTTCAACATTTTGTTATTTATTGTTGTAACACACACCACACAAAATAAATCGCATGATCATGTTTTATTTATTTTTTTATAATAAATATCAACATTATCCAAAGACTCAAGAGACGGAACAGTAATATATGTTTGTGGAAAAGGCCCCCTCTTCTAGTATTTTACACTCTTATACTAAATAATGATAATGCTGCAAATAGAGATGGGCCCCATATAGGGTTGCGTGATATAACGATAATTATTGCAATATATTTTAACCCTTTAATCGCCATGGACGACTTAACACGTCATTCTCCGCCATGCGTAATCTGCCAATGACCTCGTACAGCGTCTTTGAGATCAATATTTCAAAAATCTGTCATGGCAATCATATTTCACCCACGGAGACTTGAGATCTCCTGTAGATCTCCTCTCAACTCTCCAACGGTTCAAGACCGCCATCTGGTGGCCGATCGGCGAATCGCCAAAACCGGAAGTGACGTGCCGGAAGTGGTGCTCGCCCATATTTCGTCCGGGCACTCGCTATCGTTAGCGGGACTCCATCTTGATACACTGGACATCGATCGGTTGCAAATAACTCGATAAACAACATGATTTGGACGCATATAGTATTATACAACCTGGAAATGGATCGCATATATCAACATCCCATAATGGAGATCTTTCTGTTCCACGCTGATCGCCCAACGCTACAAGGAAGCTGCGGTGAGTTTCAGCGTGTTTGATTATTATTAACTGTATAATCTGCTCTGATATATATATATCGCCCATACTACTATAAGGCCACAGACTTATAACCCCCCCCGGTCACCAGCAGATGCTGAGGCATGACGTGTAGGACCTTGTACAATAGACCTGTCTCAAACCCTGCCCCTTTTCTTGATCCTCCAATCACAGCTGTCGCTTACCTCTGACTTCCTCGTACAAACTTTGTTTGTACGAGGAAGTCAGAGGTAAGCGACAGCTGTGATTGGAGGATCAAGAAAAGAGGGCAGGGTTTTGAGACGGGTCCATTGAAATTTTTAATCTGACGTCAATCGGTATCAAACTACATTTGATGATATATTTGTGGCTATAACTCACGTTCTATGGAATGCTGCAGAAAACGATAAAAACATATTTATACTTTAGACCATATTTTAGTATGAATGTGTGAATGAAAAAGTAGAACGTTGCTACATCCTAAACGATGGATACTTGATGTTGAATGGGCCATAGTAATGTCAATTTAGCAATACAATTTAAAAAGTTATAGCCCTGCAAAGAAGGGGAACATCTCCATAGACAAATAGAGCTGGCAGAGGACGCTATAAGATCAGAATAATCCCTGGCAGATAAAGGGTTAATAATCGATATCCAAAGAAAAAAATACAGAAAAAAATATATTTAATACTTTTTTTTGGTGACCTGCAACAGGGCAGTTTTAAAACCAGAGACGATGGACAGACTTGTCTTTCTTGCCTGCAACTTACAGTAATGGCTTTGCTTTTCCAAATGACAATACTGACCTATTTATTTTTCTCGTCCATTTATTTTTTTTGCTTTCTAATTTAAAATACAGTTTGAAACCGTCTGTACACAGTAGGCTATGTGTGCTAGCAGAGCTAGACTCTAGTCACAAGTCACGGTGCACATGTGCGGTGGTTTGTCCACCAAAAAAGCGCCAAAAGATCGAAAAGAAACAAGCAGAGCCAGAACTGTTCAACTAGAATACCTCTCGTCAAAATCAATGGCGGACAAAAGCGGAAGTAAAAAATGTATACACTCTTGCCGATTGGTGTTAACAGCAGAGGCGGGTGCAAGCGGTGTGTGACGTAATTGGCAGAATCGACTGTCAATCAAAATTTCATTGGTTGAGAGCTCTGGTTGAGACGATAGTATCCAGCTGCAGCCCAGCCGGTGGACCATACTGGGAGAACTAGTATCTAGCTGCAGCCCTGCAGAACATACTGGGAGAGAGATGGTGCTATTTCTTGATGTTTCCTTTTTTTAAGTAAGTAAAGAGGCCTATGTTCATATCGGTGAGCACAATTTGTAACACAAATATACAGTAGTTTCAAAAAAAATAAAAAAAATACAAAAAGAAATTACAAAAAAAGATTTTGCCACAAATATCGGTATCGGCCGATTGTTCAACTAACACAATCGGTATCGGTGGCAAATTTTCATATCTGTGCATCCCTAATAACTTTTTAAATATTATAGCTATATCGACATTACTATGGCCCATTCAACATCGGGTATCTATCGTTCCGGATGTGGGAATGTTATATTTTTCCATTCATACATTGTCGTGTTAGTACCGTCGTGAATATAAGTATGTTTTTAAGAGTGTAGAGCAGTAATTCGTAGACCGCGAGTTATAGGCCCAGACGCATACCGTAATTCCTCTAATAGTAACCCCGGCTTGTATTTGTTTCAACTGTAGCGGGTACCAGGCTTGTATTAGGAGGAGGCCTGTATAAGAGGGAGGCCTATATTTCAAATTTTCAAACGGATCATAATGAATAAATCAACATTTTGTGTCAGTTTGAACCCAGTAAAATGTACTGGGTTCATTTATTGAAACCAAGTACTGTATGAAATAGTAAACAGTGCAATTACAGGTGGTCACTGGTCATTTCAACGTTACAGTGAAATCAAGTAACTAGCTCAGTATGCAGCTCAGTATATTAGTAACCCGGCTTGTATTAGGAGGCTGGCTTATAATTGCTTAGCTCAAGAGCGCACCCGGCCATTAATAGAGACCCGGCTTGTATTTGAGACCCGGTTACTATTAGAGGAATTACGGTATTATACATAATCGATTGGCGTTTTGTTCCTATACACGCTATATAAAAAAATGCATATGCTCGGTATACATTATGCTCCATCATGCGTGAAGGAAAGGGGGGGGGGGGTCGTTTATGATTCCTTGATTGTCAGTAACTGCTTTCCTTAGTATGACGTCTTACGTTGATCGGATGGATTGCAATGAAATAAATGGACAATCGAGCTGGAATTAACGTTGGATTCCTCTTACCTGTGGCCGATGAGTCTGGAGAAGAGAAAAAATTCCAATTTGATTTCGATCTGCTGGATCCATTTTCCATTTGTATGACGCAATAAATGCCGAAAGCATATTGATTCTTGCGTCTCGAAAGCGATCCAATGCACTCAAGTGTTTGTCTTGATCAACATAACAAGATAGCTCTGCCGGAGGATTTTCCCCGATGCACAGAGCGCCACATCCGGTTTAGAGTGGAGTGCAACTTGCCCGAAAGGTGTTGAAATATCAGACTGAGTCCAGCTGGCTCCTGGAGCCTTCCTGGATGAATTATGAATGCCAATGGTGAATAAAGGAAACAACGATCATAAAAACGAGTAAACTCGTTGTTGGCGTTATTAGATTGGTGGGCAATAACGAGTAAACTCGTTTTTGGCGCAGGATGTGTTAAGCTCCTTGAACTGTGTGCAAATGTAAAGTGTAACATAAATTCACACATTTTCAAATGACATTCCCTCAAATGCCATATATCTTATCATTATTTCATCACGATGGGATCCCATTGAAAGACTATCCTAAATCTTTGCCAGAACAAAGCGTCTGTCTACCACCGCAGAGACACTGGTATCGAATCCGGCTTTCAGCGGTGACTCCGGCTTGGCCGGACGTCATACTGACACAATTGGCAGTGTCAGCGGGTGGGAAGCCGGTGGCTGGTATCCTGGTCGTTGTAAACAGCGACTCCTACAGGCCGGTCAGGGCGCCTGCACAGCAAGGGAAGGAACTGGTGAAGGTAGTGTGACCCTCCCATGCGTTACACTTCACCAATGAGAGTCCGCGCTGCCAGGTGAAAAGAGGTTGCTGGCTGTCTCCTATTTATCGGAGCCGGAGGAAGCATCTGATAAGACTTCAGGGCTCCCTAGACCGGCAAGTAGGGGGCAAATGCGCGCAACAACCAGGAATATGAATGGGAATTGATACGATTTTATCGATGCTGCTTATTGATACGATTCTTTATCGATTCCCTTATCGATCCCTGATACATTTATACTTTAAATAAATAAATTGGAAATGCAACAGAACTAAGCTGGTTAGAATAACAACATGCAACTTGACATTTCTTATTGTCATTTATTGTTGAGCCCCCATGTCAGAAAAATACAAAAACTGAAAAAAAAAAAAATTAACTATAGCCTACACTTAAATAAAATAATGTATTTCTCTATTTTTTGAATTGTTTTATTCTTAAACTAAATCTATTGAACCGTAGTTGCGTTATTCCTCTGACTTCTCTTGTCTGGTCTTTCAGAAGACCAGCACACACACACAGCTCCCTCCCCGCTCACCCCTGTCCTAAGGTATTGGCTTGTGTTGCTACACGGACATGTTTGTATGTTGCACGCTACTTCCTGACTTACAAGGTTTACACAACAGCCCCCACCCCCCTTTTTTTTTGTATTTATACCTGTACTACCTGCTGTTATCTCTATTGTTGTTATTAGTCTGATTATCCTAACACTGATAACATAGATTCCTTACCTGACATCAGATGGTATCCAACTGGTATATTCCAATTCTTGATCACTATTCGAAAAAATCGATAAGTGTATGCATCCAACGTGATACAGTAGTACACATGATTCCGCGGGGCTGAGAGGCTCCAGAATGAACTGTGGTAACCCCGGCTGGATCAGTGGACTGGAAAATGTGGAGTACCGGATTTTTTTCCCCCATCCATTTTCATTGAGTCCATTCCAAAATCCCTTATGTCATCTGGGAAACGATAGGGGGCGCTTTTTTCCACATATGATCGCCGGCGGTGCTCAGGTATACTCGGGTAGGCTCGCGTGATGCAATATGATTTCAGATCGCTAAAAAAATTAATCCGAGAAATCTCGTGAGTGGCTTTCAACATAACTATCGGAAACCCGAGATATCTCGTGTATGGCAGTGAAAGTGTTAAGGAATCAAATAGTCTGCTCTATGGCTGCATGCTAATGCTAACGTTATTGTTTTAAAATGCGAGAAACTGTCAGAAAAACATGGCAGAATCGATAGTCACGGAGGCATGCGATTCCAGGAATCGGACAATTAGGAACCGGCTCCCAACGGGAACTGGTTTTCGATTCCCATCCCTAACCAGGAAGGGGAGGGGGGAATTGGCAAAACGACCAAATTGGGATGGGAGAAAAACACAGAAAAACAGGAGAAGAAAAAGTAGATAAAAAAAAAATTGTGCCGTACTTTTACTGAATAGTGCTTTTTAGAAGCACGTTGAGATTTCTCTAATGGAGAAAAATTTATGATATTATCCACCCAGTGTCCCCAAATGAATTGCAGCAAATGCTCTGATTATCTGGCATGTTACGACACGTTTCTTGCTATCGGATTTCAGTGTTGTGGAAAAATTTACTTGCAATGAATGTACGGTACCTTTTTTATGGATAATGTTACCAAAAACTGCTATGGCCAAATGTACCTGTACCTTTTTTAGAACTGCCCCAATATTAATCGATTAGTAGACCAATCTGTAATTAGAATCTTATTGGAGTGGACCAGTAGTTATTTTTTTTATGCTGAATGAGTTATGGGCACCTTTCTGGCATCACAGTATTCAATATGTTTTGCCCGTAGATGTAAGCGCTAGATTAAAAGTAGGGATGCACCGAATATTCGGCCACCGAAAATTATCGACCGAAAATGGTTAAAAAAGGCGCTTTCGGCCGAAAGGGTTTTAGCACCGAAAAAATATCACTGAATGTCAAAGAACAGGGTTACAACTTACGTTCGTAACCTACCTAACGTGTTGTTGTGATGACGTAATCAAAACGCGGCTTCAGTCATTACATGCGCAACGTGAGCTCTTCAGTTCTGCAGCCTGTGATAACTCCTCTTGGGACTCGGGTCACACTGTTTCTATGTAAACTCCGCGAGCAAAGCGTCCAATAAATGCGTCTAACATGCATTATATCCTCGCCATTACTATATGCCCGTCGTGGTTAAAAACCTTTTTAACTAACGTTAGCTGCTAACTAAGTTAAGCTATACGCTTCCGTTCCATCGTCTCTCATAAGTAGGGATGGGTACCTTCACATTTGAATCGATACCGGTACCCAACGGTACCTTTTTTCGGTACTTTAGTCTCAAGAAATTTAATTTACCTACCCCAGTCGTAAAAAAAAATCCAAACTACAATTTCGACGGTTTTCGGCTTGTCATTGCTCCGACTGCTTTGTTGTTGAATCACGTCAAATCCTAGGTAAGCATATATTGTGCGTGTGAACGTTGACATGAAAATAAAAAATAAAAAAAATTAAAATAAAAAATCTCGGTTTCTCACTTGCTTCGATACTCGGTAGTACCGACGTGTTTCGGTTCGGTACCCATCCCTACTCGTAAGCTATGCCATCCCCCGCTAAGAGTCATGGGAGATGTAGTAAGTACAACAGTCCTTCCATGTAGGCTAGAACGCAGTGAATTATGACACTAGTTCAAGTTTCTTTATTAGTTGTCATACAAAAATACAGAGCACTTTTATATAAAATGCTTACTGTAGCCACTACAGTAACATCATTATTATCAGTCTGCTATAAGCTATTCTCCCTCGTGTGTGAAGATCTTTATGCAGTTTTAAAGCACCTTGGCTTTGTTCTGAATGCACTTTGTTGTAGTTATCCTACAGAGAAAAGAAAATGCACTTGACTTTAATGCACATTTTGTTGTATGCAAAGAGAAAATGTTTAAATAAATTGTACAATCTTTCAGCAGTCAGTCTAGAATTAATGTATGCATTCAAAAGTGCTGAATAAATGTTTTATGGACCCATAATAGTGATTATTGATATTACTTAAAGCCCAACATCCAGGTTAAACCCTACTGATCAATTATGGGTAGTTTACATCATTGGTATATAATTTCATTATTTATTTTTTTCCATTTGACACCGGAAATGCCACTCCGAAAGAGTTAAAAAGGTCCATGCACGAATAACATGCACGCGCAAATCAAAAAAGCTTATCAAACGCCGACGTCACTACAGGTGCATATTAATGAGCCGAATCTAAAAGCTTATCAGACGCTAGCACGGCCGTGATGTCACTTCAGGAAACGTATGCCTTATGCTCGTCCGGGTCATAGTACTACTCGATATATGGCGCTGGCTAACGTTAGCATTATGTCTACTGTCGTGAACCATTTGAGATCGGGGCATGTAGAGGAGTTTGGGGAACGAGTAAAATCATGTGCAGGTCCTCTTCTCAGACCTGTGTGGCAAAGCACTACACACGCATCATGCAAGCTACACGTCGCTGCATGTTGATCAATGGTGGCCCACTCGGTGCATCACAGTGGGCTACTGTTGTGCTAACAACAACCGCGGTGTCCGGCTTGTCGGCCGGCATGAGTGCTCGATTTGGGGTGGTCCTCTCCTCTTTGTGTGCCCCCGTCCTCCCGGGTGTCCTGCCGGGGAGCTTGTGGACGCGACAACAGCGGCGGCCGTAGCGTTAGTTAGCTCATAGCTATCGTGTACCACTAGCGTTACGGCGGGCTCGAGCACCCTACGGCTGCCGCCGTTGTCGCGTCCATGGACTCCCCGGCAGGGTACCCGTGGGGACGGGGGTGTACAGAGAGGAGAGAACCAACCGTCGGGATATGTTGTTAGCACAATAGCTACCAAGCTAAGCTATGTTAGCTTATAACGGTGTACACTATGTACAACGACACAATGATTTACATTATTACAAATATGGTAACGTGGTTGTGGCTTTTACAAATAGTGGTTAGCTTTAGAGATGGATGGCTATGATCACGGAGCAATAGTGTTGTTAGGTGAAACGGATACATTTTCATTCGGCTAGTAGTAGCAAGGCTCTCAGTGCCTGCCACTAGCTGTGTGTGACTCAGCGCCCCCTGGTGAGCCCCCTGGTGCCCTGCACCTCTTGTGACGACATCATTTCGATTACACACGCACGTTATGAACCATTGATTAAAATATCCACGTGCGTGGTGATTGTGTTGAGCAGACAAAATGTTTGATAAAAACGCTAAAACTGGGGCAATTTTTTTCCTTCTTCATGAAAGTCACCGTTGGCCTAGTCCACATTGTTTATTGAACAAAAATACAACATGAAGGTTGGCCTTTAAGTTAAGTTTTGCCATAATCATGTCTCAGGTAGCTGAACAAAAAAGAAAAAAATACATTATATTAGTGATGCACCGATGTGAAAATTGTGGCCGATACCGATAACCGATATTAATATTGCTGTTCTGGCCGATACCGATATTTACCGATGTTGATATCTCTGTATAGAAAACACTTTTTTATGATAATCAAATAAAGAGCTATTTTCCAAAACGCATAATTTTTTTAACTTTTGTAACTTATTTTCAGAAATTACTGATATTTTGAAACTATTTAAGGCCAAAACATGTAAAAAGAAAAGAAAAAAAGATTTTTTTTTTATTATTAATATCGGCCCCATCTTGATATCGGACCGATACCGATGTGTAAAAAACGGCCATATCGGCCGATATTATATCGGCGGCCGATATATCGTGCTTTTACACATTATATATATATTTCTATCATTTTCAGCCATTCGGTTTTCGGCCAACTGTTTCGGCCAAGAATTTCTCATTCGGTGCATCCCTAATTAAAAGACGTACTTCTGCATGATTATTGATGAATCACAATTTGGTCACAAATCTCAACATGTGTGAAAATGGCCCTATGATATGATTGATATTATTCTCCTTTAACCTCTTTCTCTCTCTCTCTCCATCCCTTCCTCTCTTATTCCCCCCCCCATTTGTTTCCCTCCCTCCTCTCATGCTGCTTTCCTCTCACCCCTCTTGTCACGCTGCATCCCTCTCTCCTCTCACCCCTCCTCCTGTCACGCTGCATCCCTCTCTCTCATCCCTCTCTCCTCTCACCCCTCCTGTCACGCTGTGTCGCTCTCTCCTCTCACCCCTCCTCCTGTCACACTGCATCCCTCTCTCCTCTCACCCCTACTCCTGTCACGCTGCATCCCTCTCTCCTCTCATCCCTCTCTCCTCTCACCCCTCCTGTCACGCTGTGTCGCTCTCTCCTCTCACCCCTCCTCCTGTCACGCTGCATCCCTCTCTCCTCTCACCCCTCCTCCTGTCACACTGCGTCCCTCTCTCCTCTCACCCCTCCTCCTGTCACGCTGCATCCCTCTCTCCTCTCACCCCTCCTGTCACGCTGCGTCCCTCTCTCCTCTCACCCTCCTGTCACGCTGTGTCCCTCTCTCCTCTCACCCCTCCTCCTGTCACGCTGTGTCCCTCTCCTCTCACCCCTCCTCCTGTCACGCTGCATCCCTCTCTCCTCTCACCCCTCCTCCTGTCACGCTGCATCCCTCTCTCCTCTCACCCCTCCTCCTGTCATGCTGCATCCCTCTCACCCCTCCTCCTGTCATGCTGCATCCCTCTCTCCTCTCACCCCTCCTCCTGTCACGCTGCATCCCTCTCTCCTCTCACCCCTCCTCCTGTCACGCTGTGTCCCTCTCCTCTCATCCCTCCTCCTGTCACGCTGCATCCCTCTCTCCTCTCACCCCTCCTCCTGTTACGCTGCGTCCCTCTCCTCTCACCCCTCCTCCTGTCATGCTGCATCCCTCTCTCCTCTCACCCCTCCTCCTGTCACGCTGCATCCCCCTCTCCTCTCACCCTCCTGTCACGCTGCATCCCTCTCTCCTCTCACCCCTCCTCCTGTCACGCTGCATCCCTCTCTCCTCTCACCCCTCCTCCTGTTACGCTGCGTCCCTCTCCTCTCACCCCTCCTCCTGTCACGCTCCATCCCTCTCTCCTCTCACCCCTCCTCCTGTCACGCTGCATCCCCCTCTCCTCTCACCCTCCTGTCACGCTGCATCCCTCTCTCCTCTCACCCCTCCTCCTGTCACGCTCCATCCCTCTCTCCTCTCACCCCTCCTCCTGTCACGCTGCATCCCTCTCTCCTCTCACCCCTCCTTCTGTCACGCTGCATCCCTCTCTCCTCTCACCCCTCCTTCTGTCACGCTGCATCCCCCTCCTCTCACCCCTCCTCCTCTCCGTTCTTTCCTCACCTCCTCCTCTTCAGGTTTTCTTCTCTCAGATCTGTCCAGCGCTCTGCGTTCCAAATGGGTGACGGGGAGTGTAACCTGTTCTGCTTCTTCCGCTGCTGCTGAGCGCGCTCGGTACACACCTCACACAGGAAGAGAAGGTGTTCCTGGGTAACATAGTTCTCCCAGACACGGAAGGAAGGGCACGGTGGAAGGCGGGAACTGACAAAGCCATTACACCAATCGGGAGTGATTAAATCAGACGGGTAGGCGGGACGTCTACCTGTCAGGGGGGAGGGTGGCGATTGGTTGATTGATTAATGTCCGTGGACATGAATAGCCAGGCTTCGGACAGCAACGAGGAAGACTTCGGGGTCAACTCGGAGGAAGAGGACGATGACGGAGGAGAGGATGACCAGGGTGACATCGCAGACTACTATGATGGAGTGGCCAGCGACGTGGAGCAGCAGGGGGCGGACTCCTTCGACCCCGAGGAGTACCAGTTCACCTGTCTGACGTACAAGGAGAGTCAGAGGGCGCTGGCGGAGGAGGTCAACGACGTGGCTGCAGCACTACAGGTGTGTTCAGCAGGGATGTGTTTAGCAGGGATGTGTTCAGCAGCATCATTGTACTGGTTCTTTAAGTCGTTTAGAGCAGGGGTTCTCAAACTTTCTCACGTTGTTGAACTTGATCATGCATATTTATTAGAACATTTTATTACAGCACTGTTATTAACCGATTTGCGGCCAACCACATATATATATGTTGTAAACTCTGTTTTGCTTTTATTCCATTTTAATATCCTACTCGATGTCACAGAGCTGTATTTTGGCTGGAAACTGCATATCGGGACTCCGGAAGTGCAGTACCGGCCTGATCCTGGTATTGACGCTGTCTCGATAATGCAGTTTCCCCTGTTGCAGACCGGGTGTCACTTTGTTTTTCTCGCTCCTAGTTAGTTTTTCTGTTAGCCTAAAACTATGGCTTTACCAGATCGCCTGGAATACTTTTTGCGACGCCGAATTCAGTATGCAGTAAAGGAATATAGCATCAGCCAATGGACATATCGATCTACCAGATCATGGCGATCAAATAACTGGGAAATTCTTTTTGGAATCCAACTGGCCACAGGTAAGAGCCATTTGACGTCAATTTCTGTCTGATCGGGCCTTGTTCTCATAGCCACCCGGTCAGCGTATGATGTTGCAATAACGAATACAGTTATTGGTCATCTATAATCAGTAGGGCTGACCTTCGAATTTTTTTTTGGCAATCGAAGCTTCGGGGCCGAGCTTCGATTTTAATTCGAAGCTTCGAATAATTTTTCTTTTCTTTTTGTAATTTTTTTTTTCTTTTTGTAATTTTTTTATCTTATGTTGTGGGACTTGTACAGCACTTTGGTAAACTTTGTTGTTTTTAAATGTGCTCTATAAATAAAGTGGATTGGATTAATGAATTAAGTAGCCCCTTTCGTGACTGTGACGCAGCCAACACAGTGTGATTTAATTCAAGGTGGATCGCTGTTGTCGTTTGAACAACTTCAGATTTCATGGGAACTACCAATCCCCCAAATCAAGAATGTTTAAGATGAATGAAGTAAGATTTTGATTATTTGAAATATGGCCTGTGTAGACTAAACTATGCACAGAATTATGTCAGTCTACAAGGTCCGGATTCTACATGGTCCGGCAATGTAGACCTTGTAGACTCCACTACAGACCAATTATCAGTGAATGTTCATGCATTTTTAAGAAGGGCTACTTCCACAAAAAAACAAAGAACTCACCAAAACATCTCAGTAGCACCTTATCGAAATGTTCTATTTCATATATGGAGATTCATATTTATTTATGTATTGCATGCATTTCTACATTTTATTTCCTATTTTGTTTATTCATCCCAGTATCTTTCTTTCTTATGTGTGGAATTCTACAAGGCATTTACATTCACATTTACATTTAGTCATTTAGCTGACGCTTTTATCCAAAGCGACTTACAAGTTCTGTACGACAGGTCATCAGGAAGGATACAACTCTTATCAGCTGAGTAACAATATTCATCAAAGTGTTGCGTGTTACAGTGTAGGTTAGTTTATTAGGACAAGTGCATGACAGTAAGGTTAGTTAGGGTTAGATATTTTTTATTTTATTTTTTAAATTTTATTTCAGATAATGGTTGAAGAAGTGCGTCTTTAGTTGACGGCGAAAGATTGGATGGGATTCGGCTGTCCTAACTGGGGTGGGTAGTTCATTCCACCATTGTGGGGCAAGGACTGAGAATAGGCGTGTAGGTGGTGTATGTGTTTGAGGATGATATCCTTCAAACAGGCAATAGTGATGATATAATTTGGGCAGTGCTGATCTGGGTTACTTTCCTCCAGTGTATTTGTCCCCCGGCCCCACCCAATGGCCCCATGCACACACACACACACACACACACCGAAGTAAAAATAAAATAAAAGATTTGAAGAAAAAAAATTGATTTTTTTTTTTTTTTAACATCGATTTTTTTTTAATGTTCGAAGCTTGTGCCATCGAACGAAGCTTCGAAGTATTTAAGACAGCCCTAATAATCAGTAACGACTTCCCCCACCCCCCCCTTTCATGCATTCATGGTGGAACATGATACCGATCATATGCATTTTGATTTTTAACTCTAGCTTGTGTAGGGCCGAAACGCCATCGATTTAACGTTATTAGCTTAGCGCCCTATAACTAGCTTTGCAGGAATTACCCCAGACCATTGCGGTATATAGTTCATGTTCACGACGCTATAAAACTGGAACGTATTGATGAGAGAATTATTTCTTTATGGCATATTGAAGCGACGGTTTATACTGTCAATTGACAATGACAATGGACACATAGCAATAATATAAAATATAGATTTATCTCTACAAACAACCTCACGCACAGTGAAAACTTGTAATGAAAATCTGGCCTCATAGAGTGGGATTAGACGGGCCCCAATGAAATTAGGCATATTTAGCCAAAATATGTTGCCAGAACATACATATTTCTTAATATATATATTTTTTTTAATTGCCAATGCGCGACCCCACTGTCACCTAGCCAGAACCCCACTTTGGTTCGCGACCCGTAGTTTGAGAACCGCTATCACCATTATCATAAAATAAAGAGAATTTTCCATAGAAGGCACATATGGTGCTTCACCCAGACATCTTCAGCCCATGTGAGAGAGCATGCTGCTGGAGCAGATCAGTGCTGCTGGAGCAGATCAGTTCTGCTGACTTGGATTCTCTGACTAGATTTAGCAACTTTGCAGGCCCTCTTTTTAGTGTATTTATATAAAGAGACTGGCGGAGCCTCTGCGAAAAGTATTTTCACTGCTTTTAATGCTGAGGCAGCAGTGAGGCAAGACTAGCAGCAGCGTTTTAACTAGGGCTGCACAATTAATAAAGAATTTAATTGGAAATCGCAACATGACCTAGTGCGGTTTCCAAATCGCAGGAGGCTGCGATATTTTATATTCAAGGCCTAATGTTTGTCAAAATGCCATTCTGAGTGAAGTATTGTGGTGCGGCAGTGAAGCTGTGTTCCACAGACTTGAGGAAACATCTTGTACCTGTTTGGTACACAATCACATCATGATCATTTTATACTTGTAGGAAAAATATGAAGCAGAAAGGATAATTCCCTCTATCATGAATTATAGTGAACCACAACTGCAATATACTGTATGCCAACCCCCCCCCCCCCCAATAAATTGCTCAGCCCTAGAACACCATGTGCCCCCAGGGCAGTTCTAATATCACACAGGTTATTTCTGTGCCCCCAGGGCAGTTTTAATGTAAGGTGAATATCACACAGGTTATTTCTGTGCCCCCACGACAGTTTTAATGTAAGGTGAATATCGCACAGGTTATCCCTGTGTCCCAGGTCAATTGTAATGTAAAGACAATACCGCACACAGGTTATTTCTCTGCCCCAGGATAATTCTTATGTAAAGTGAATACCACCCAGGTTATCCCTGTGCCCCAGGACAGTTGTAATGTAAGGTGAATAGACCTGTTCGCTGTATACGTCAGACTCTGTGATTTATTTGCATTTGTTAGCCATGCCAAAGCTAGATTATGCAAAAGGTGAAAGACTCGCAGCCATGCTGATTTGGCAAAATGACATCCAGCCATTTTCGTTTGAAACAACTTTTAGTCAGGGGAGTGTCATGGTTTCTCCATAGAGCTCAGTCATACTTTTTTTTTAGCTCTGCAGCTCGAGAAGGTAAGGGGGCAACTTAGTCACGTGACTCAGTTGGTATTGCTGATTGGCTCGAACATGGTATGTTTGTAAACCGAACGGGTCTATACCACCCAGGTTATTTATCCCTGTGCCCCAGGACACTTCTGTCACCACTCTCTCCTAAAGCTAGATATCAACAATGACTCATATCTGCATGCACAACTTCTATAGGTTCTTAGAAACATCAGGTATAATAGGTGAGAGTCAGAGTATGGATGAAATGGGTGAGAGTGATGCGGCTGAGCTCTTGAGACACGGAACACATTGGTACATTATTATAGGGGTGGACGGTATGGTCTAAAATTTATATCACGGTATAATTTGAAGCATAGACTGTAACGGTATATATCATGGTATCAGTGTTTCCGTTAGAATAATTTTTTTTGCCTGATAGGCAGGCTATATAAAGAATGACATCCTCAAGGCATGTAGATTTATAATATTTTAACTTAAAACTAGGTTACTTTTGCGTATAAAGTCATTATATTCCAAATAAAATAAGTCCTGAGTCCGTGCTGCTCCCATTGCAAACAGCGGGCTGGATGCTGGATTTTGCTAGAAGCATATGTAGCTGCAGAGCCGCAGAGCCAGCGGCGCTTTCAGGTCTGGTCACAGCTTTCAGCCGTTGGGTGGGGGGGCGCTGTTGAGCGGGCCTGTGAGACCTGAAAGCGCTGCTGGCTCTGCAGCTGCATGCTATTCGCAAATCCACTGCTGCCGCCGTCCTCTCGTTATCATAACACTACACGCATATCATAATGTTTACAGCAAACTGTAGTTGATCACCAGGTATGTTTTATTAACGTAGAATAATTCATATAAGAAAAACGATAGGGACATCTCTTACCTTTCTCCACTGGTTAAAAATGCCAGGAACTGAAATTGAAACTTGCTGTGCGTCGCGGTGATGTGTTTATTATGAAATGACCATTGCGTGTTGACAAGCCCACTGCGCGATTGAAATAGTCGCGCTGTGGTTACATGACGTCATTGCTATTTTAGAGCTGCACTACCGGTTACACGGTATAGTCAAAATCCATACCGTAGAGCAAATTAATACCGTATACCGTTTATACCGTCCACCCCTACATTATTATGTCCAATCCAGTTTCCCAAGGAACGATTGGATTTGTGAAATGCCCCTTTTTAACACTTTCAGTGCCCAGCAGGGGGCGCATATTTAGTGCTTGAATGCCCACCATCCACTTCAATGTTAGCATTAATATTGCCTAATCTAATCTATGTTTTAAATTATGGCTATCTGTCTAATCTGCCCGTCGCATTATCAATGACTCATTTCCAGTCAACATTGTCGAAGCGGATTGTTTTTTTATCTGTTCATTTCCGTTTTATAGCATTTTGGAAAGCCCTCGTTTTCACGGGGGGGAAAAGATTCCATGATAATCGCCCTGTACTGTAATATTCTAGAACGTTGTCATTTTTCTGCCTATTTATGAATTGTTTTCAAATAAATGCTAGATTATCGATAGTATGTGTACACGTGCACGCTGGTGCCGCGCGCTGAAAATCGATTCTCTCAGTTCCTGATCGCTCTTACAGTCAAACAGCCATATCACATTATAGGGGAAAAGCTTATATCTCCGTGAAAACGGGTCTGATTATCCTAAGACTGGTAAAATAGATTCCTTACCTGAGATCAGATGGTATCCAAATGTGCCGAGGGTCCAGAATGAATCTGATCGGCTCCGGTTACATGCGTGAGAAGTAAAATGTGGATTCCGGAGTTTTTTTTTATATCCATTTTCATCGAGTCCAATCCAAAATGGTGCATTACCATCTGGGAGACGATAGGGGGCGCTTTTTTCCACATCTGAGCGCCTGGCGCGGCAGGATTACCAACGGTAGACTCGGTTGATGAAATATGAATTCAGATCGCTAATAAAAAAAATAAACGAGAATTCTCGTGATGGGCATTCAACCCGCAGGCTGATAACCCGAGATATCTTGTGATGGGCATTCAAAGTGTTAATGATGGTTTTGTTAAAGTTGAGTACAAAACAATCAAATCAACCCACATTGATAGTTTGGTACAATGCATGTCTGGAAATTTGTATTATGATTTTTTTTTTTTTTTACTTCATTTTTTAGCGTTTATCGCTTTTCTGGTCAAGCATGACCGACAGATGTAGGGTGAAACGGGAGAGAGAGCAGGGGAAGACATTCGGCAAATGACGGCGAGTCCGGGAATCGAACTCTGAATCAACCAGGTCCGTGACGCAGCACGGTATTCCG
Source organism: Notolepis coatsorum (assembly GCF_963971535.1). Lineage (NCBI taxonomy): Eukaryota > Metazoa > Chordata > Actinopteri > Aulopiformes > Paralepididae > Notolepis > Notolepis coatsorum. The sequence goes on from NC_140181.1 coordinate 78,339,353, forward strand.
CGACGCAGCGCGGTACATGGTGTGCTACTGGAGCACCCCGTATTATGACTTTTGACCATGATGAATCCCTGTGCATTGAATGTATTTGACAAATGAAGCACCTGTATTGTCTTATATTCACGCTCTACTGCAGTAAAGAAAGTTTGACCTGGAAGCGAAGCGATATTTAGCCCCTTTTCCAGTAAGCTACTACTATGACATAAATTTGTCATCTACGCATTCCTTGCAATCTCAAGATTCACGGCTTCACGCTGGTTTTAAAACAGACTGCTAAAGGCCTTCAAAAGATGGCAATTTTAATGTCTGATGATCCAGCTAATGGGCTTCAGGCGGTTGAAAGTAGATTCATTAAGTTAACCAAGGTCAGTACTACGGACTTTTATAATTTCATATCCCCCCCCCCCCCTCCCCGTGCTAGTTTGTGTTTTTTTAAATGTGGGAGGCAGCGTCAGCTTGTCATTACAACAGGTTCCGCTCCATTTAGGTGTGTCGTTCCACAGCTTAACACATACGGTAACACTGTCAGCTGGCAGCAGCGGTGAATCTCTTGAACTGCTGTTGGAAACAAACATGTCGGGACGTCAAGCTGTGTTAGAGCTCCGCCTGTCGGAGCCACACGTCTTCTATTTCAATAACGCTGTTTTTTCTTTCTTCCAACATGGATGACAAATGGGCACTCTATTGTGCCGTGACGGCAGCTCTGTAAACAAAGTGACCTGTGGCTTGGCTTCCTCCATTTGAGCCACTCCCCTAGCCGAGGTGCTAATGATCAGAGGATCACACGTCATGGGAGAAGGGGGGAGGGAGGTACAGACGGGCGGGGGAAAAGATGATGATTAATAGAAATAATAAGAATGGAGTGGCAATTGGACAATCAATGTATATTCTTGATAATAAGTAGGGCTGGGCGCTATGGCCTAAAAATAAAAATCTCATTTTTTTTCACACCACATCCGATTTACGATTTTAATCTATCTTAAAAACTAGAAACGCCAAGGAAATCATTCAAATAAGCTTTGTTTTTTTTGACACAAAAAAACTAAGATATTTCCCTATTGGGATTGAAGTGCAAACCTAACTTTCACCAATCTTTACTTAAAAAAATAAAAAGATTATAATCGAAAAAAATATATATATAAAAGGTTACTCTTGATCAAACAAAGATGAATGTCCCTATTGGGATTAATAGTGCAATAACTTGCTTTTTCACCAAACTTCACTTAAAACAAATAAAAGGTGCCTCTTGATCATCAAACAAGAATGAATTTCCCTATTGGGATTAATAAAGTGCAAATCTAACTTTCACCAAACATCACTTTTTGTAAAATAAAAGGTGACTCTTGAGACATTTAAAATAATTGTTTTTTTGTTTGAAATCGATTTACATTTTTTTTTAAATCATGAATTGATTAATCGCCCAGCCCTAATAATAAGTATGTATGTTATACTATACATGGTATCGGCACACTATGCCAGAGTCCGTGCAGTGTTAAGTAGTTGAGACAGTCCTAACTGTTCTCCAGCCGTTAGTTCTCCCAACTATTGGCAGCATCTGTATTGACCTTCAGTGTTAGAAAATGATGACACCATATTTTTGCATGCCAGGCCGTTCAGTCCCTACAGTGTGTCTGTCATTGGCACGTGTGAGCTGTTTTAAAAATGGATTAGAAGCCACGCCCCGGCCCCCCATGCCCAACCTGGCGATTGCCAAGTGGGGCATTAAGTCAACTGAATACAACAAATGGAAATTGTATGGAAGTTTCAGTGCCACACTGTCATAATTCAGCAGTATTATATAAGTCATTGTGCCTCGACCGCTGCTTTACATAGCTATTCAAAACTGACCCCTCTCTTGTCTCTCTCTCTCCCTCCTTGTCTCTTTCAGGTTCTACCAGCAGTAGCTAAACTGGTCCTTGTGCATTTTCACTGGCGGGTGTCACAAATACTGGATAGGTAAACACCTTTTTCTTTCTGGCAGACTAGAATCTGTATTTATTAAATCAGCCCTCTCTCCCTCTCTGACTAGAATCTGCATGTAAAATCAGCCCTCTTACTCTCTCTCTGACTGACTAGAATCTGTATGTAAAATTAGCCCTCTCTCTCTGACTGACTAGAATCTGTATGTAAAATTAGCCCTCTCTCTGACTGACTAGAAATCTGTATGTAAAATCAGCCCTCTTGCTCTCTCCGACTAGAATCTGTATGTAAAATCAGCCCTCTTGCTCTCACTCTCTCTGACTAGAATCTGCATGTAAATCAGCCCTCTCTCTGACTGAGTAGAATCCGCATGTGAAATCAGCTCTCTCGCTCTCTCTCTCTCTCTCTCTCTCTCTGACTGACTAGAATCTGCATGTAAAATCAGCCCTTTCTTTCTCTCGGACTAGAATCCGTATGATTCTACGTTTCTCTCACCTCTCTCTGAATGATTCTATGTTTCTCTCTCATACTCGACTCATTCTGACCCGGTCTCCTGGTCCTCTTCTCATAGATACAAGTCCAACTCGTCTCTGCTGTTGTCGGATGCCCTGGTCCAGCCCGCCACCATCTGCAGAACGGTCACGGTAAGTACCGACCCAGACCCAGTGTGTGTTATGAGCCTAATAACTGGCGGAAGGTATTGCTGTCCGTTAGTTTGTTTTAAATTTGAACCTACATTTGCCAAAACAATAACTTTGCTACTGGATGGTGATGTCGGTTCCAGAAGTTCCTCCTCTTTTCTGTCCATCAAAATGGAATACAAATCAGGCGGAGGCGGACTCATCATCAGCCCTGTATAACTGATATTCCTCGTTTGAAAAATAATTACTAACAAAATGTAGCGGCACGGTGGTGTAGTGGTTAACACTGTCGCCTCACAGCAAGAAGGTCCAGGGTTCGATTCCCGCTTGGGGACCAGGTTTCCATGATGCCAGTTACCCAGGTGGGGTATCTCCCAGGCCTTTCTGTGTGGAGTTTGCATGTTCTCCCCGTGCTCGCAAGGGTTTCCCCCCCGATAAGATAAACCCAATGGAAAAACATGCACAACAATAGATAGCTAACGCTGTGGCGTCCTTGACGAAGACGGACAGGAGCACTTGGATTGGTCCCCTGGCGCGGCTCACGTTGACGCCTGTCTGCTCCCGGCTGCCCTTGGGGGGGAAGGACGACGGGATGGGTTAATCGCAGATACGAATTGCATGCATGCATCGCATGTGTGCCGATTGATGACCTCTGAGCAGGTCCTAATTTTATTTTTTTTTATTAGATGGATCAGTGTGGCTGGGCCCTCTGTAAAACATATTTTTATTAATCCCCTGGGGAAAATTCGTCCTCTGCTCTGCATTTGACCCATCATAACTAACTATTTAGGAGCTGTGGGCAGCCACCCAGTGCAGCGCCCAGGGACCTGTTGCAATGCCAGTACCTTGGTCAAGGGCAATGGCACGAGTATGGACTTGCATGTAATTTTTTGGTGTGGGAGGAAAAACCCACGCAAACACGGGGAGAACATGCAACATCACAACCCAGGACCTTCCTGTTGTGAAGCAACAGTGCTAACCACCATGCCGCCTGTGCCATGAGCCACCAGATAACATTTGCCAACCTGTTAAATGAGTGGTTATCCTGGAACTGTGAACTACGCTGTTCCAGTGGCAGGCTTGCGAGCAGGCTACGGTACCTAGCAACTGTGGTTATGTCTTGTGTGGAAAACCCAGCCAGAGCATGGCATGAGTACGGACCAAGTTGAACAGTACTGCAGTGTTGGACTTCGGTCCGTACACGTGTCGTGCCATGCTCATGGCTGGGTTTTCTACACAAGCATAACTACAGTGTGAGGCCCTCAGGGTTCGCACAAGGTCCTTGAAGTGCTTAAAGGCCAACTTGCAGGTTGTATTTTTGTTCAATAAACAATGTGACTAGGCCAACGCTGACTTTCATGAAGAGGGACATTTTTTTTTTATCGAAATTGACCTAGTTTTAGCGTTTTTATCAACCAAACCACAAGCTCCACGCACACGCATATTTTAATTGCATGTTTCATAGCGTGCGTATGTCATCTTAATGCTCACGTCAGGTGCAGGGCAGCGAGGGGCTCTTGAGAGTCACAGGCAGGTAGTGGCAGGAAGCAGAGCCTTGCTACTACTAGCCGAGGAGTGATGAATGAAAATGTATCTGTTTCACCTAACACTATTGCTCCGTGATCATAGCCATTCATCTCTAAAGCTAAACTCTATTTGTAACAGCCACAACCACGTTACCATATTTGTAATAATGTAAATCATTGTGTTGTTGTACATATTGTGTATACAACGTTAGCAGCTAACGTAGCTTAGCTTGGTAGCCGCCGTTCTTGAAACTCCTAACAAAGCCCGAATTAAAATGGTTCTCTCCTCTTTGTATACCTTTGTCCTCACAAGTATTCTGCCAGAGAACTTATGGACACAACAATAGTAGTTATAAGGTGTTTGATCATTGTGTCGTTGTACATATTGTGTATACAACGTTAGCAGCTAACGTAGCTTAGCTTGGTAGCCGCCGTTCTTGAAACTCCTAACAAAGCCAGAATTAAAATGGTTCTCTCCTCTTTGTATACCTTTTGTCCTCGCAAGTATTCTGCCAGGGAACTTATGGACACGACAATAGTAGTTATAAGGTGTTTATTCTTGCATGTTATTCGTGCGTGGACCTTTTTAACCATTTCTGAGTGGCATTTCCGGCGTCAAATGGGAAAAAAATTATAATTAAATTAGATACCAATTATGTAAACTACCCATAATTGATCAGTAGGGTTTAACCTGCAAGTTGGGCTTTAAAGTGCTTAAAATTAAAAGAAAAAAAAGTAGAGGCCTGGAATTCCTTGAAAACAGAATTTTTTAACAAGGTGCTTAAAAAGTCATTAAAATTCAAATCTACCTTCACATTGAAAGTTTTGTTTATCCATGATGACATTTTTCTGAATCAAGACATTTAATTTCTTTTAAAGTGTAACTAATTGTCGGAAATTTGTTTTAAGCCATAAATATTGGATCCGATTTTTTTGTTGAAAAAAAAACTGCATAGTGCTTGGGAAAGTACTTTAAAGTCCTTGAATTACATTTAGCAATGTCTGTGGGAACCCTGGGCCCTGCTCCATACATCTTGAATCCATAGAAAACGGAATGTCGCCCGGTGCCTCTGCTTTGCGTTGGCAGTATAATCACCGTCTTGGCCCCCGCTTCTCCCTGATGTTCTACCAGACAATGAGGACATTGAGACAAACCACAGAATGTTGTACAACCAATTAACAAGCAGCCCGCACACGCGAGTGACAGGACTTTGGCAGTGGTTGTTAATGGTGCGTGTGTGTGCAGTCTGGGATGTCGAGTCAAGTCTTCCTTTTATTAATCCCCTTGGGGAAATTCAGGTGTCATGGGAGAGGGTGGAAGGGAGGTACACTACAGACAGGAAAAAAATATAATAATAGAAATAATAAGAATAGAGTAGAACATAATAATAATAATAGAGTGGCAATTGGACTATGTATACTCTATTGATAATAAGTATACATGGTATCGGCACACTACGCCAGAGTCGGTGCAGTGTTTAGTAGTTGAGACAGTCCTAACCGTTCTCAATTTCTCCAGTCGTTAGTTCTATTGGCAGCATCTGTATTGACCTTCAATGTTAGAAAACGATGACAAAATTATTTTGCATGTGTGACAATCGGGTGTAATGTGTCTCGTCCAGGCCGTTCATTCCCTACAGTGTGTTGTGTGTGTCTTACTTACTTATCCCCATTACGCCGGCTGGCGCATAGGGCAGCAACAAAGTTTCTCCACTTGCATCCGTCTTTGGCCATCTTCTCTATGGTCCCCCAGCTCTGGTGTTGTTGCTGGAGCTCCTTTTCTATAGTCCTACGCCATGTCGTTTTAGGCCTCCCTTTCTTTCTTTTGCCTTCTGGGGTCCAGTGTAATGCGACTCTTGGGATCGCGTTGGTGTCTATTCTGTGTACGTGGCCAATCCAGGTCCACCTTAGTTCATTAATTATACAGTGCATGTCATCTTGTTGGGTAATGTTGAGGAGGTTATTGTTGGAGATGATCTTGGCCCAGAATATACGCAGGATTTTGCGCAGGCATGAGGTGTGGAAAGTGGATAATTTATGGATGTTGCTTTCTGTGGTTTTCCAGCATTCTGCACCGTATAGTAGTGTTGAGAGTATGCAGCTTAGGTATATCCGGAGTTTTGTTTTGGTGCCGTATTGGCTTGACTTCCAGATTTGTTTAAGTCTTATGAAGGTTGTGTATTTTTCCTGGAGATGTGTGTATGCGACAGAAGTGCTAGGTCATCCGAAAAGTCAAGGTCTTCATGGTGGAATAGAGGGTCCAACGAATCCCTCTTGCCTAGTCTTTTGTGGTTCTACTTCGGATCCTACTTCAAAACTGGTGGTGCTTGTTCCCACAGTGTAAGAAAAGCCGGTGTAGAACAGTTTGATGACATTAACTATGTGGGAGGGGATTCCATAGCTTCTCGTGATCTACCAGAGACTTATCACGGTGGATGCTGTCAAAAGCCTTCTGGAAGTCGATGAAGTTGTGTGTGTCTACTCTACATAGTCAGGAGGATCCAATATGTGTCTCTTCCAGGCCGTTCAGTCCCTACAGTGCGTGTCTACATCTACACATCGTCAGGAGGATCTAATATGATTAGGGATGACCGATATTATCGGCATTAAAATGTGATATCGGAAAATATCGTTTTTTGTTTTATTATTATTTTTTTACATTTCTATAACCTTTATTTACCCAGGCATGTAAGAACAAATTCTGATTTTATTTATTGTCAAAAGTATGCATAATGTTGTGTTAATTCCACAACAAGAGATATGTAATGTTAATTACCTGAAAGTATTCCGTTTTTGGGGGGGGGGAACCCTGCATATATCGGTATCGGTTGATATCGGAAATTAAGAGTTGGACAATATCGGTATCGGTAAAAAAGCCAATATCGAGCATCCCTAAATATGATCATATGTGTCTCTTCCAGGCCGTTCAGTGTGGTGTGTGTGTGTCTACACATAGTCAGGAGGATCTAATATGATGACCTAATATTATCCAATATGTTCCAATATGCGTCTCTTCCAGGCTCCCCAGTCCCTCCAGTGTGGTGTGTGTCTACAGATTGTCAGGAGGGACGCCCTGCTGGCATTGCCCTGCCAGCACTCTTTCTGCAAAGCATGCTGGGAACAGCACTGCACTGTACTCGTCAAAGATGGCCTGGGAGTGGGTGAGTGTTCAGTGTGTGTGATGTATTAAATGTGTGTACTTGATTGAGATAATTGAGTTGGCCAAATCCAATCCCAATCAATTGCATAATAATACAATTAGCAGCCATTTGAAATGCTGTTGACCCTTTTGATTGTGTGTGATTAAGTTTGAGTCTGAAAGCTTCCCTGTGTACTTTCTGTGTGTCTTTTGCCAGCCTGCAGGTTTATTTTATCAGGGTTTGGGTGGTTAGTATTAGGGATGCACTGAATGGGAAATTATTGGCCGATACCGAAAATGGGAAACAGTTGGCCGAAAACCGAATGCCGAAAGGCCGAAAATGATTAATATAAATATATATATATATATAATGTATTTTATTATTTTTTTGCTACCTGATTATGGCAAAAGACATGATTATGGCAAAACTTAACTTAAATAATATTAATAATCACTTATGGGCCCATAAAACATTTATTCAGCACTTTTGAATGCATACATTAATTCCAGACTGACTGCTGAAAGATTGTACAATTTAAACTTTCTCTTTGCATACAACAAAATGTGCATTAAAGTCAAGTGCATTTTCTTTTCTCTGTAGGATAACTACAACAAAGTGCATTCAGAACAAAGCCAAGGTGCTTTAAAACTGCATAAAGATCTGCATAAATACACGCACACGAGAGGGAGAATAGCTTATAGCAGACTTAATGATGTTACTGTAGTGGCTACTGTCATAATTCACGGCGTTCCTACATGGAAGGACTGTTGTATTTACTACATCTCCCATGACTCTTAGCGGGTGACGTAGCTTACGAGAGACGGGTCAAAGAGGAATGGAAGCAGTTAGCTAGCTTAACGCTAACGTTAGTTAAAGGTTTTTAACCGCGACGGGCATATAGTAATGGCGAGGATATAAAGCATGTTAAAGACTCATTTATTGGATGCGTTGCTCGCGGAGTTTACATAGAAACAGAGGAGTTATCCACATGCTGCAGAACGCAGGAAGAGCTGCCAAGCTGCTCACGTTATACGTTGCGCATGCTATGTCTGTAGCCGCTTTTTGATTACGTCATCACAACAACACTTTAGGTTACGAACGTTACGTAACCCTGTTCTTTGACATTCGGTGATATATTTTCGGTGCTAAAACCCTTTCGGCCGAAAGTGCCTTTTTAACCATTTTCGGTCGATAACTTTCGGTGGCCGAATATTCTGTGCATCCCTAGTTAGTATTACAGTTGCACATTTGTATTCATCTCTATAATTGTGTTTATTACCAATTTTTTTTTTTTTTTTGTGTGTAAATACTGCCCAGCATCAATCGGATTATAGCTAAGTGAAATTTGCACTGGCAGGCTAATGTTGATTTAACTTTATATGACTCTTACTGTTTTGATTCACTTAATCTCTAGTTAGATCATGTTCAGGCCCTGGTTACACTTACAACGTTTAATTTTAGAATTATTTCGTTTACATGTCCAAGTTAAAAGGCAACGCCGTTTTGGCAGGCATTTTCGTTTTCCTAGCGGCAACACTCGAAGGGGGTTTTCATTTTCATTTTCAAACACATGCTCACACACGCCAGGGTTTCCGTTAGAAAATATTGGTGCCGGTCTCCTGTCATGGAAGATTTCAATCTCCCGGACAAATGTGAGAAATTCCGTCAGTTTATTGAGCTTAAAAACAATTGATAGGCAGGCTATATAAAGCGTGACATCCTCAAGGTATGTAGATTTATAATATTTTAACTTAAAACTAGGCTACTTTTGCATATACAGTCATTATATTCCAAATAAAATAAGTCCCTCGAGACTCCGTGCTGCTGCTGACTTGAAATCAAATGGGTGTCTGTGGGCAGTCGGCCCGACATTAAACAGTAGTTTGTTATAATCACATTTTTATGAGCTAACGAATTCCGTTATATTGAACATTTGTATTAATTATATCAAGCGAAGAACTGAGAAATTTGGTAGAGAGAGACGGCAACATTATCGTGGGGTTCACTGAAATCTAAACGTTGCGTGATCACTGAAACCAATGACTACCGCCTCCCAACGTAGCGATAAACTAATCCCAATAGTATGCAACTGCAGAGCCGCAGAGCCAGCGGCGCTCTCAGGTCCGGTCTGGGGACCGCTCAGCAGCGCCACCCACCCAATTGCTGAATTGGAGTATTGCACTGTGCGGGCACAGCTGTGAGATCTGCAGCTCTGCAGTTGCATGCTTCTCGCTAATCCAGCATCAAGCTCCCGCCCCACCATTCTCATCAGCAAACCACAGGTCGCGCTGCAGCAGCTGCCTAACCCAAATGAATTTCGACATTGCTTCACCAATAGTCGTTATCAGAACACTACACACATATCATAATGTTCACAGCAAACTGTAGTTGATCACCAGGTATGTTTTATTAACGTAGGTTGAATAATTCATATAAGAAAAACGATAGGGAACTTACCTTAAGTACCGGAGGGGACTTGTGCTATGTATGACTTAGTCCACATTGCAGCCGGCTTGTGGGAGGCAAGAAACAGCGTTCGTGACAGGGGAGGGTTGAATTGGATGATACGAAATTGGGATGGGAGAAAATATAGAAAATGGGAGAAAAAGTGGATAAAAAAAAAGAAAAACGATAGGGAAATCTCTTACCTTTCTCCACTGGTAAAAAATGCCAGGAACTGAAATTGAAACTTGCTGTGCGCGTGATATGATATAGGAACACACATCGTTGTCATTATTAGACCTGCTTGGTGAAGCAACAATGAAACAAATGTAACTATTTTAATACAATTCAAATTGTGCTTAGAGGGAATTATTTTCACAGGACATTATGACCGGACATATTTAAATATGTCGGACTTCAACAGATTTCCCCGGTAAAAAAAACTGTAATTACCAGACAACGGAAACCCTGACACACGCGCTGTGCTCTCTCTATCCGTCTGAAGCGGAGCGGGGCTCTGCTGTGCTTTTCACACACTCCCGACCGAGGCGCACACACAAATGCCTCCCGCACATACAGGAGACAAACGACGTCTAACTTGCCTGCCGATACACAACGTTCTGAAAAGTGAAATGAAACGTTGTTTTTCCTTTCATGTAACCGCAGCCTCAGATGGATGCTGCGATTGGGGAAACATGTTGAATCTTATTTTTGCTTGGTTATTGGATGGTTATATGTTGAGTGTTTTCTTGTTTGGGTATATATCCCATACCTACTCTTATTAGTATATTATTATTATTCATATACTTATTAGTATATTACACACCGGTCCTGTATATTGTTAATATGCACTTTACTGTTACATTGCACTCTGGTTTGTTGCCAACTTAGGCCTAAAAAAAATAATGGTTTGGTTCCGGTTGCCGACCGACCCTGCCGATTTAGGTGCGACCCAATTTATTTTGAGTTAAAAAAAAATTTATTAAAAAAATTATTTACAATAAAGTTTCAAACCTTTAGTATTATGGATATTAAACATGCTGGCAGAGTACATGCATCCATGTTGTTGTGAACATTTTAATTAAATAAAGAAATTCCCTATCCATAGTCGCCGTGGGAAAAAATAAAATAAAAAATAAATTAAATTCCCTACCTAGCCATGGCCTTAACTGACAACCAACAGGAACCAAACAATATTTTCTTTTCGTAAAATGACAACACGTTTTAATCAAATTAATATACTCTGAGGCGTTTTTGCACAATGACACTAGCCTATAGCAATCCGTCTGCAATTTGGAGGTGCCTTCTTCGTAGGAGGATCTCGTATAGGCCCAGGTCTAAAAGGCACTACTGGCTAGCATAACAGTATGCAGAATATGTTGACAAGTCAAGCATATGCTCTGAGGTGATTTTATTAAAGAAATGTCACAATGTCAGGTTCAGAACTTGAATTTATAGGTTGGAGCGTTTTTAACCAAAAGGAGAAACGAGTAATGTTCTGAACAAACCAATTACCGTACTTTTCGCACTATAAGCCGCACCTGACTATAAGCCGCAGCAGCTAAATTGAATGATGTGTACATATATAAGCCGCACTGGACTATAAGCCGCAGGTGTTTTAATGTTTAATTACCATATGTAAGGGTTTGTGCACAGAGGGGATTGTCGGGAAAGAGATGGCTGTTTGAGGAAGCTCCCATTTATTAACATTTCAACAAACAAGTTGCATATTTGCATAACAAGTGTTACCATTTAGTGCAATAGTATACTAAAAAAAGCAATATTTCGATTTTAAAATTTTCGGGTTTGGTCCACATATAAGCCGCACCGTTATATAAGCCGCAGGGTCGAAAAATGGGGGGAAAAGCCGCGGCTTATAGAATCTTCTTTTAATATGATCAAACATGCAGTGAAATGATTATCATTTGTATTTGTACTTTTTTGAATTTTTTCAACACATTGACGACACTGAGAACTGAGCTATTTTCCTATACAGTCTATAAGCTAGCTGTGAGCTGGGTCTTTGAAGATATGTTTTGTGTTTTAATGATCCCTTTTGGTGCGTTTACCAGTGAGACGGGTTCCCTCCAGTACTTGTCAATGAGGGAATGAGTGACGCTGAGCGAGTGTGGACGATGTTTACTAGCCAGCTACCTGTACTCCTTTTTTAACTATAGGATTTTGTGTGCGTGTGTGTGCACATGTATATTGTGTGGCGCAGGACTGTTGATATTAATCTAACTCTGTGTGCGTACAGTAGGGGTGTAGCGATGCATCGATGAATCGAAATGCATCAATTCTAATGTGACTATTCAACTGCATCGATTTGAAAATGTTAGAATCTATTATAATCAAAATAAAAAAACATTTTGTATTGTTTTTATTGACCTATAGTCTATTCATGCTGAGTAAATCCGTTCCCCCAGCCACATTTGTGTATTCAAATTTTTTTGGGGAATTAACTGATAGAAAATTTATCGAAAATGTATCTAATCCAATCGTGGTCAAATGAAGAGATTTCATGATGCATTGAATCGTTGCCTGAATAATAGAAATTAATCGTTGTGAGGTCACCCCTAGCGTGCAGGTATATCTTGTATGGCTCAGGACTGTTGATATTAATCCAACTCTGTGCGTGCAGGTATATCTTGTATGGCTCATGACTGTTGATATTAATCCAACTCTGTGCGTGCAGGTATATCTTGTATGGCTCAGGACTGTTGATATTAATCCAACTCTGTGTGCGTGCAGGTATATCTTGTATGGCTCAGGACTGTTGATATTAATCCAACTCTGTGCGTGCAGGTATATCTTGTATGGCTCAGGACTGTTGATATTAATCCAACTCTGTGTGCGTGCAGGTATATCTTGTATGGCTCAGGACTGTTGATATTAATCCAACTCTTGTGTGCGTGCAGGTATATCTTGTATGGCTCAGGACTGTTGTCTCCAGATGCCAGAGGACTTTGTTCTACCGCTGCTGCCAGGAGAGGAGCTGAAGGACCGATACAGACGCTACCTCTTCAGAGACTACGTGGAGGTCAGTCTGTCTGCAGGGTAGAGGCTAGGTGGAAGTCTAATTTTGTTCAAGGCCTTTTGTGAACACATCCCTTCCCCCTGTACCCTCCTTTCCTCACACCTCACCTAGTCATCCCTCCCCCTGTACCCTCCTTTCCTCACCTCTCACCTGGTCATCCTTTCCTCACCCCTCACCTGGTCATCCCTCCCCCTGTACCCTCCTTTCCTCACCCCTCACCTGGTAATCCTTTCCTCACCCCTCACCTGGTCATCCCTCCCCCTGTACTCTTCTTTCCTCACCCCTCACCTGGTCATCCCTCCCCCTGTACTCTCCTTTCCTCGCCCCTCACCTGGTCACCCTCCCCCTGTACCCTTCCTTCATCGCCCCTCACCTGGTCACCCCCCCCCCCTGTACCCTTCTTTCATCGCCCCTCACCTGGTCACCCCCCCCCCCCCTGTACCCTTCTTTCATCGCCCCTCACCTGGTCACCCCCCCCCCCCCCCCCTGTACCCTTCTTTCATCGCCCCTCACCTGTTTGTCCCTCCCCCCCCTGACCCGCTCTCCCGACCAGAGTAAGTAAAGTCCTCCACTGAACTCATAACCTAAATTGACTACCTTGAGGTCTGTCTACATGCCGTATAGACTAGTCTTTGTCCATCTACATGAGTCGTTAATTTGGCTACAAACAAAAGCAGTCCATACACACTCCATGAGGGATGTGTTACAGTAACGACGTGTTTCTAGGCTCTCTGAACCACAGAGGGTTCCATCTACTAGCCAGCTGATCTTCACGGCGGATCGGTTATCTCATCCCACTCTTGTCTCCAGCGTCACTTCCAGCTACAGTTGTGTCCTGGGGACAGACTTGTCCAAACGTCCTGCCATCAGCCTGTCTATATAAATCTGTCTTTTCTTATCTAATATTATCTATTTTCGTATTTTGTCTCGTCTCCAAAGAGTCACTTCCAGCTACAGTTGTGTCCTGGTGCAGACTGTCCAATTGTCATCCAGGTTCAGGAGCCCAGGGCCCGCAGGGTGCAATGCAACCGCTGCACTGAAGTCTTCTGGTAGGACACACACACACACGGTATATGCTCACACGCACACATACACCATCTGATACCAAGTACTTGTGCACTGATTTATTCATGCTTAAACGTCCCATATTATGCTCCTTTCAACTGGTTCATATAGGTCTCTGAGGTCTAGGTTTTTTGCTGAAAATACCACTGATTATGCATTCTAGCCTGCCTCTATGCCCCTCCGCTTCGGCCCCCTTTCTGTGGCTCTAAATACAGCTGCTGCTTTCCCTGCCCGAGTCTCTGGCTCACGAAATCCAGATAAAATATGAATGCATCAATAAAGCAGTATTGCATCCTTCCCCCCCCCCCCCCCCCCCCCCCCCCGATACATGTTGTCCGAAAAATATTTGAGTGAACCATTTGGTTGGGAAAAAGCCGGCATATTGAAAAACTGAGACACAGAAGTCGAGGATCACCCATATGCAATGAGAGTATTGTGATTGGCCGGTCGATGGTGGCTCCAATTCTCAATGGATTGTTTCAATAGGGAGGGTTCTTGTCAAAATGGAACTCAACTCAACTTAAAAAAAAAAAAAAACACTACGTACATATTTCACATTTTCTCAGTGTTGAGACGACCCTGCATTGTGTAAACTATGCATTGTGTAAACTATGTAAAAATTCCATCTACATCTATTTAGTACATTGCGACAGATGGCGTTTCATAATGTAATATTTCCATAATATATTTTGTAATATATCTATCGTATATATTTTTTTATCTGTTTAAGAGGGTTGTGGTTGATTAACTTCAATCAATTCAGGAAATGTATTTTCTTAAAATTTCAAACATCGAAAAATGTTCATGACCACGTTGTCCTATCCTACCTATTAACAAATGATTGCGAATGACTGCTCTACTGCTGGAAAATAAAATGCAATTATTTTAGTTAAGGCCTACATTTTGAATTGATTTGAAATCCGATTTGTTACTGTAGGATCAAGTAGACTAGCGTTGCAAGAACAGTACCAGGTGAACTTAAAGGCAGTTCAGCATTTTGGACCCCTAGCTTTATTTCCTACTTACCAGTGATGTTGTTGATCGGCCCTTTCTCAGCACAATCCATGTTGTTCTTAAAGGGAACATGCCAACGTTTTGGGAAATTAGCTCATCGTCTTCTCCAGAAAGAGACGAGAAGATGGATACCAGTTTCGTCTCTGTGCGTTCATTAGAAAGCTCTGGCTGCACATTAGCCTAGCTTAGCACAATGAATGGAAGCGGACAGTGCCAATTAGCCTTTGGGAGAGGTGTTAGTTGGACAATGCCTAGGCTAACCGCCACTGTCCGCTTCCATTCATTGTGCTAAGCTAGGCTAACGTGCAGCCAGATGGCTTTCTATTGAACGCACAGAGTGTGTGTGACGTGTTCCTTTAATGCCTGATAGAGTATGTAAGAGAGTACCCGATTACTCGTGCCCATCCTTAAAAAGTATGTACTGTATGGTATTGGTGCACTTCTAGTATAGATCAAATGGTATTGGTGCACTTGTAGTATAGAAAATGTCTGATAATTTCTTTGTTCCTGGTCTTGTAGTTTTAAATGCCGTCAGATGTACCACGCCCCCACAGACTGTGCAACCATCCGGAAATGGCTGACCAAGTGTGCCGACGACTCTGAGACGGCAAACTACAT
Source organism: Notolepis coatsorum (assembly GCF_963971535.1). NCBI lineage: Eukaryota > Metazoa > Chordata > Actinopteri > Aulopiformes > Paralepididae > Notolepis > Notolepis coatsorum. The sequence continues at coordinate 78,354,753 of NC_140181.1, forward strand.
CAGCGCACACACTAAAGATGTATGAGAGATGCACGCACACACACACACACACTAAAGATGTATGAGAGATCCACGCACACACACTAAAGATGTACGGCGAGATGCACACACACACTAAAGATGTACGAGAGATGCACACACACACCCACACACTAAAGATGTACGAGAGATGCGCGCACACACACGCACACTAAAGATGTACGAGAGATGCACACACACACACACACACACACACACACACACACTAAAGATGTACGAGAGATGCACGCACACACTAAAGATGTACGAGAGATGTGTGTGTGTGTGTGTGTATATATTAGACCTGTCCTCGACTAAGGATTTGTATAGTCTACTTTGATTCGACGAAATTTGCCGATGGTTGACTGGACTACGCCCCTGAAGGCAAAAAAAGGGGGGAGGGGGATCATTCCATTTGGGCTGTGGGGGCTTAATGTCTGAAGAAGTCGACCGAAGGCTTCTTGTCTGCGAAAGCATGCAATTGGTCCACTGATACATATTTATGTCTAGTGTGTGAAATCCTCTTTCTGTGCCCGCTTTCTTAGGCAGTTAGCCTCACTGGTATGTCCGCCGTTAGCGCTAGCCACGCTTCTAGGCCTCTTTGCTTTTGGAAAGAATGATAAAAAAACGGTTGGCAGTCGACTACGGCTCCTTTCGATCGATTAGTCGACTATTTTACTAATCGAGGTCAGCCCTAGTGTGTGTGTATATATATATATTGCATACATACACCCTACTAAAGATTTATGATATACACACATAAAAGCATACATATACACAGACTCATACAGGAATTCTTATTTTTACTGCCACTTCAAAATTCTACATCCCCTGCCTTATCACACACAGTCCATTGAAGTCATCTTTTTGTTGAGCTGCTGTCCTGTATCTGCATGATGGAAGAATGTCTGTCTTTTCTCTCTCTCTCCAGTGTCCCAAGTGCAATATCTGCATTGAGAAGAATGGAGGCTGTAATCACATGGTGAGTCAGACTTGGATGAATATTGTATTGCAAAAAACAGTTCCTCTTTAAATCACCTACTTAGCAGAGATGTGCTCATCGTATTTCATGAAATAACTCATTCATTATGAAAAGAAAAAGAAGAAAAAAATCTACAAATTCCATGTAGGACCAAACCGAGCAGTTAATCGATGAGGGACAGCCCTATATATCTGCAGAGAATATGACACTCAAGCAAAGGTATCTCCTTGGTGGAAGGACTGGAGCCACGTTTTGTCCTTTTTCTATATTTAGTTAGTGTCTTGCCTATAGATTCATTCATCAGAGAACTTCACCTACTGTATCTTTCATGCTTGAGCATTTTATGGTTGCGCTGCACCTCGGCTCCAGTAGAGCTGTGGTTCTCAACCTTTTTGGTTCATAACCCCCCCCCCCACTACCACAGTCAAGCATAGAAATAATGGTTTGAAATTTTTTTCAGGCTACTTATTAACTTGATTCATATTTTGCAGCTATATCTGTGTGACTGATTTTACCGTCTTCTGTCTTTGTGTGCGTTTCAGCAATGCTCCAAGTGCAAACACGGTAGGTAACCCAACACACACACACATATATATACGGTATATATTATCCAATACATATAAATATTATTTTATTTTATTCAAAGCGCCTTACAGTAACTCTTATCAGTTAACCGATGAACCCCAATTTTTTATATATTCGATTATGTCTTCAAATGCCCATCCCATGTTTCTTCCCAGACTTCTGCTGGATGTGTCTCGGTGACTGGAAGACCCACGGTAGTGAATACTATGAGTGCAGCCGCTACAAAGAGAACCCAGACATCGTCAACCAGAGTCAGCAGGCCCAGGCCAGAGAGGCCCTCAAGAAATACCTCTTCTACTTCGAGAGGGTGAGAGGAATGCCTGCACACACAAACACACACAAGGGGTCCAGTATCTGTATAGAGCAAAACATAATCTGTTTGTAACTATTCTGATTTTTCTACCGGAAGTGGATGTAAACAACCTAGAATGGTTGTTTTGTTATCAACCGTTATGTTTTATATGGATTAGTGGTCAAATGTAAGATTTTGGATTATGTATTTGTTCACAAAATATAACTACAAATAACATAATACTTTACGTATATATGAACTATGTATAATGAATCATAAAATATTTAAACCCTTAACAGCAGCCCCCCTCATAAAGGGGGAACACTGAACTAGGAAATTATAGTAATGCATGTATTATGTCAACTACACCACGCCATAGGGCACAAGGGTCCTGTGCCAGATTCTGGCATTAAAGTGCTCCGTCTTGAGACAGATTTCCGTCAGAGTTGTGACGGATTTTCCGTCAATTGACTACCTGGTATAATATGATTTGTAGATTCATACAGATTGAAACTAAATTGAGCCAGTCAGAGGTGTCAAATATGATGAAAAAGGGAAATTTTTTTCTACCGTTGCCGCGCCAAGCAGAGTCATTGGCGAGCAATAATGGCAGGACGCAGAGACTCGAGAGACAGGATTGCGCTAATAGTTTGTCGTCGGAAATGTATAATAATTGCAAGATACATTCAGACAGTGTTGAATTGAACTACCGGTAAATGGATTCATGGACACATTTATGCCCGGACCACAAAGCTTATTGAAGGGTTAGCGGTGGCTCTACCGGTGAGTCCGTCAGCGTGTTATATGAAAATGTAATTGTAGTGCTGTCAGACCCTGATACGGGTTGTCTTTTCCTTTTTAGCTAACGCTATTAAATAAAAATATACAGTGGGGGTTAAAATAAGAATATGACTCCAAGTTCAGTCAGGAGATGTTTTTTATATGACGAACCCCCGCGGGAATCGACTTTACCATAAATCATAGGCTGATATACGCTACATTCTCTTTAAACATATAAATGTTACAGGACAAAAGTAATAGATTTAATCACTTTTATTCTTTTAAACTTGATCTGACCGACCTTCAGCATACATAGACAATGAACAGGCAGGTAGATCCAGAAACGCATTCACATCATTAGGCTATGTCAGAAAACGCGTGCACAAATTCTGCATTAGGCCTACTTTAGCGGACAAAAACCAAACCAAACCGAACTTATTTCTCACGTGTTGATCTACCTCTGATACTCATCGGAGCCCATATGAGCGTGGAAACTTTATTTCCGTTTAGCTAGTAATGCTATAAGCATGGACGCGTGCATACTAAACGAAGGCAGCATCCGATGTGTCTGAGTTAGATAAAAGCTTGAGAAATAAATGGAGATGGGCTTGGCTCTACGAAACGGGGGAAAAACTAAAAGCCAGGTGTGTTTTTGCAACGTATCCCACAGGAAATTACAGTAATGGGAAAAGGGTGCTAGCTCGCCATCAATCAGAAGCTAGCCACAATACTCATTTGCGATCTCCAGCACACAGCCTGGCGAGACAACCACAACAGTAGGGTCTATAGTCAGTCAGGACAGTAGGCTACTACAACAGTGGTCTATAGTTACAGTCAGGACAGTAGGCTCTACAACACAGTGGTCTATACTAGTCACAGTCAGGACAGTAGGCTACTACAACACAGTGGTCTGTAGTCACAGTAGGACAGTAGGCTCAGGACAGTAGGCTCTACAACACAGTGGTCTATGTCAGTCAGGACAGTAGACGCTACAACACACTGGTCTGTAGTCACAGTCGGGACAGTAGGCTACAACACAGTGGTCTATAGTCAGTCAGGACAGTAGGCTCTACAACACAGTGGTCTATAGTCACAGTCAGGACAGTAGACGCTACAACACACTCGTCTGTAGTCAGTCAGGACAGTAGACGGCTAGACGCTACAACACAGTGGTCTGTAGTCAGTCAGGACAGTAGGCTCTACAACACAGTGGTCTATAGTCTCAGTCAGGACAGTAGGCTACAACACAGTGGTCTATAGTCTCAGTCAGGACAGTAGGCTCTACAACACAGTGGTCTGTAGTCTCAGTCAGGACAGTAGGCTCTACAACACAGTGGTCTGTAGTCACAGTCAGGACAGTAGGCTACAACACAGTGGTCTGTAGTCACAGTCCGGACACTAGGCTACAACACAGTGGTCTGTAGTCGCAGTCAGGACAGTAGGCTACAACACAGTGGTCTGTAGTCGCAGTCAGGACAGTAGGCTACAACACAGTGGTCTTGACTATAGTCAGTCAGGACAGTAGGCTCTACAACTAGTGGTCTTGACTAGTCACAGTCAGGGCAGTAGGCTACTCTATAGTCACAGTCAGAACAGTAGACGCTACACAGTAGCCTACACAGTGGTCTATAGTCTAAAGACTAGAGGAACCTCTGGATGCAGAAGACTTGTGGATTAAGTACAAGACTCATACATTTGAAATCTATATTTTATGTTATGCGTGCATAAAACCCAGAATTAGGAGTTTTCTGTATGTAAGCTGCACTTTTTTTTGTTAAATTGCATTATGTATTATTAAAGCACTGTTTCCTTTGTTTAGTTCCTTGTTCAAGTCATAAGCTTGTTCAGTTGTCACAATGTAAATAAAAACGTGCACTGAAAAGTTAGTATGTAGATTTGTTTATTTGTATGACAAAGTCAGAGTCAATCAGTTTTATTTAATGAATTGAAAACGGCATTGATATTACGTAAAAGCAAACTGGCAACAGAAAAGATGTTCAAAATAATCTAGTTCCCTTAAAACGCCAACGCTATTAAAAAAAATATATACAGTGGAGGTTAAACCCTTGCGAGCACAGGGAGAACATGCAAACTCCAACTCTGGTTGATTCATGCCTTGGCTCATTGGGACACAAGGAGCCCTACAAAGGCTAGTACATGCCTTGGCTCATTGGGACACAAGGAGCCCTACAAAGGCTAGTACATGCCTTGGCTCATTGGGACACAAGGAGCCCTACAAAGGCTAGTACATGTCTTGGCTCATTGGGACACAAGGAGCCCTACAAAGGCTAGTACATGCCTTGGCTCATTGGGACACAAGTTAATTTTGTCAACGAAAATGATGACTAAATATAGTCATCAACGAAGCTTTCCCCCTGACTAAATCTAGACTAAAACAAAAAAGACAAAATCGAGACTAAAACTGACTACGACTAAAATGAAATAAATGAAGGTGACTAAATATGATAAACGAAAAAGGAGCATTTGACACATGACTAAAACGATTGGTTTGATTATGTCTTATGGTGTATATATGTGGAGCACTTCTATGCTCTATATGTATAATATATATTCTTTTTGTACAACCAGGGGTCATGTCTGCTTCACATGGGCTGTGGACTGTTGGAGGATACTGTGATCGCAGCCTGTAGCCTGTAGGCCTACATGTGACAAATAAACCTCTTGAATCCTGTCATATATTCAATCAGTTTCAGTAACTACAGAACACATAATACTAGACAACTCACTTGTTGAGGTCCGGCCGTCTGGGCTTCCACAGCACATTCCATGATAAAAAAAAAGTATCCATTTAGTTAGATAGATGATAGATCATCATCCAACACTGTCTACAGTATCCTATCCTGTGTTCTGATACGACCGCAGGCGCCGGCACGGTCACCGGGCGTTGTAATACTAATAATAGTCCCCACCGGAGCAGCACCAAGCAGGTGTAATTGTAACGGCGTCGCCTGTAGATGATCCCGCGGCCCGCCTCCTGCTGCTCTGTCAGCTTCACTGTCTTCGTGAAACCAAAATTGGTTAGGCTTACTTGTTTTCGTTTAGACATTATGCATTCCTGAGTGACCTTATTTACTGGCTGTCAAAACGATCACTGTGTCAACAAGTCACAGCCACAGGTTACAAAGTGGGTCAAGTTTGATTTGTGCCGTGCGTGCGTGCAGGCTGCAGCGCCGCCGCGCTCCGAATGGTAATTGCAAGAATAGCATGCATGTTGTCATATTACGTGTGAATTAGTGCGCAAATCATTAATCATACATCCAAAATAGCATACGTTTATTATTATACACGATGATGATACAGAAAATTACAGAAAAATGAGAAATGCATGGCAAAAGTAGCATTTATTTTCAGTAATTTAGAGAACCCCAGGGGAGCTTTAGAGACCCCCAAGGTAGCTGATGTCTGATCTAGGGGAGCTATAGCGGACCCAGCTCCCCCCGTGGATCGCACCCTGCCTTCTACGTAAGACTCATAATCTAATTGGAGTGCTGGACGTCCCGTGATTATGTCGGGGAGGTTGAGACCCTCTCTGCGCCGCCCCCTATCTCCCTGTCTCCGGCTGTCTCGGAGCAATGACCGGAGTGTTGAATGTCCCGTGATTAAGACGGGGAGGACGCGACCCTCTTTGCGCCGCCCCTGTGCCTCAAATAGATTCGATATGAGCTCTATCTTTAATCTTTCAAAATGTTCAGTTTGATTGATTGATTGAAAACTTTATTAACAGATTGCAGAATGGGTACAGTACAGCTCAATACATACAATTGTTAAGGGGATGCAGACCAGAGAGACTTTCGTCTTGTTTACATCAGGGTCCCCCATTTTCAATTCATCGTAACATATATGACATATAGATAATAATAATAATAATAATAACTTTATTTGTATAGCACTTTTCATACAGAGGTTGCAGTTCAAAGTGCTTCACAACAGTAAAAAATACAGGCATAAGCAAGCATAAAAAGATAGACAGGTAGAATCAGTGTTTCACATTAGGATCTAGCATCCCAATAGGCTCTCTATTCAGTAATACAAATAATCAGTGTTTCACATTTGGATCTAGCAAATAATAAAAATAGTTTAAAATGATTCAGTTTAAAAATAGTCATCAGTAAGAAGTAAAAAGTGCAATAACCGACACATGAATTTGAGTGTATAAGAGTAGGCAGGGTAAGAATAGTGCAGGTAAATACAAGTTGTGTCAGGATATCCCTGATGTTTCCTCTTGCCACTAGGTGGTAGCAGATATCTATCAGTGAAATGCCTGAGCAAAGAGAGGTTTTAAGCTGTCTTTTAAAGATGTCTAGCGAGTTGGCTTCCCTGATGTTTTGGGGTAGTTTGTTCCATAGTTTTGGGGCATAGTTGATAAAGGCTACATTACCGATCCTCTTTTGACTGCTTCTGGGAGCCTCTAGTAGTCCAGCAGCTGATGATCGCAGTGTTCTTGCTGGTGTGTAATTTATTAGAGTGTTGGCGATGTAGCTAGGTCCCTGTCCATTTAGAGCTTTGTATGTAAGGAGAAGGACCTTAAAGTCAATTCTAAATGTTACAGGAAGCCAGTGTAAAGCAGCTAAGACTGGACTAATGTGCTCTCTCCTTTTGGTTCTAGTTAGCAGTCGGGCTGCAGAGTTTTGGATTAGCTGAAGCCTCTCTGTGGTTTTCTTAGGGAGACCTGTGAAAAGTGCATTACAGTAGTCTAACCGGCTAGATATGAATGCATGAATTAGCTTCTCAGCATCGTTCTGATTAATAAATGGTCGTACTTTTGCTATATTTCTGAGATGGAAGAACGATGTTTTCGTCACTTTGCTAATATGAGAATTGAAGTTCAGTTCTGAATCTATGATAACCCCAAGACTAGTGACCTCAGATTTGATCCAAGGGGTTAGTCCCCCCAGGTTCTTTATTAATGTTTCTTTTTTAGTTTTGGAGCCGATAATTAGAATTTCAGTTTTGTTCTCGTTTAGTTTCAGGAAGTTCTTACTCATCCATTTATTTATTGCCAGTAAGCAGTCTGTAATGGAGCTAATCGCTGTATCATTTGATTCAGCAGATATGTACAGTTGTGTATCATCCGCATAGCTATGGAAATCTACATTATGTTCTCTGATGATATCACCCAGCGGTAACATGTAAAGGGAGAAGAGTAAAGGACCTAAGCAACTCCCTTGTGCAACTCCATAGTTGTTGTCGTATATATCAGACATGTGATCTCCTAGTTTAACATAGAATTTCCTCCCTCTGATGTATGTTTTAAACCAGCCCAGCACATGTTCTGAGAAACCGACATGGTTTTCAAGACGATCGATTAGAATATCGTGATCGATTGTATCAAATGCTGCACTGAGATCTAACAGGATAAGGATGGAGATCTTATTCTCGTCAGAGTTTAGTCTGAGGTCACTGATTATTTTGGTGAGGGCAGTTTCAGTGCCATGATATTTTCTGAATCCTGACTGAAATTCTTCTAAGATGTTGTTTTCTTCAAGAAAGGAATTTATTTGAACTGAAACTATCTTTTCAAGTACTTTACTAATGAATGGTAGGTTGGATATTGGACGATAATTTGCCATTTCATTACTATCCAAGTTAGGTTTTTTTAGTAATGGCTTTACAACTGCTGTTTTAAAGGCATCCGGGAAAATACCAGTCCTAAGGGAAGTGTTTATGAATTATGATATCTAGCACAGGGCTTGAAACACTATTAAATACCCGTTTGAAGAAAGCTGTAGGTATAGGGTCAATATCTGAGGTGGAGGAGTTACATTCTGAGACAGTTTTGCAGAGTACATCTAATGTGATGCATGTGAAACTTCTCATGGTTACATTGCGTGGTTTTCCGCAATCAGCTTTATTTCCATCATGAGTAATGCTGGCCCTGATCAAGGTTATTTTGTTGTTAAAGAATAGTGCAAGTTCTTCACACTTAACCGTTGATGACTGAGGAGGTGTAGGGGCAGTGTTGAGTAGTACATAGTGGAAAAGAGGATCCTGGAGTTTCCAGCATTTTCTGTAATGATTTTAGAGAAGTAATCTTTCCTTGCTAAGCGGATTGTTTTATTATAAGCAGTTAAAGCATCTTTGTATATATCACAGCATATGGTGGTTTTTGTTTTTCTCCATTTTCGCTCCGCTGCACGACATTTCCTTTTTTCTTTGTTGACCGTATTATAGTTTAACCAGGGCGAGGCTCTAGTTTTCTTCTTTTTCGTTTTTAATGGGGCGACAGAATTTAATATAGATGACATTGCATCATTGAGATTTTCTACCATTTCATTTAGAGAGCTGTCATGATTGTGTGGTTCATGTAGTCTGATAAGATCAATGAACTTTGATTCAGCTTTGTCGTTTAGGAGCCTCTTTTTAACTATGATTTCTTTTTTGTTTTAGTAAGGGTTATTTGAGTATCAAAAAATATACAGTGATGGTCGGAGAGAGGTAATTCAGTTATTGAGATATTTGTTATGCTTAGCCCAGTTGTTGTTATAACTAAGTCTAGTGTATTCCCAAGCCTGTGAGTTGCATTTGTTATATGCTGTATTAGGTCAAAGCTATCCAGTAGATTTTTTTGTTCTATAGTTTTGGAGTCTGTTTTCTTATTAAAATGGATGTTCAAGTCTCCATTTAGGATCACCTTATCATATCCGGTAACACATAGTGAGATCAGTTCAGAGAGCTCCTGTATAAATATTGTTGAGTGTCTAGGCGGGCGGTATATTGTGACAATAATAGTTGATTCTGTTTTTAGTTCAATGGCAAGATATTCCATTGACATGAACTCGCCTAGTTCTGTGATTCTAAACAAGAGTTTTGAGGAGAAGATTGCTGCAACTCCTCCGCCCCTTTTATTTTTTCTGGGTATTTGAAAAAAGTTAGTCTGGTGGACAAGCTTATCATTATTGATGTAGCTGTGTCATTATTTAGCCATGTCTCTACTAGGCAGATGCAATCTTAAGTTATTTTCTTTAATCAGATCATTTACTAAGTGTTTTATTATTCAGTGATCTGACATTTAGGAAAGCTAAATTTATTTGTTGGACTTCTTTAGAGGTCTGCTTTGGCTTGACCTTGATGGCCCTGAGGTTAATAGCAGGTAAACGCATTGATGACGTATATTTTTCACCATGCCATTGGCTGGTTATGATTACCGGTATGTTTTGAGAGATGGCATGGCAATTGTGCTATACTGCACCGTACTGACTGTACTGTGCTTTCGGGGACATTTGATCAGACGAGATGGCCTTGTGTGATATTGGGGGGGGGGGGGCGGGGGGCGGGCGGGACGCCTTGTGCTGCTGCTGCACTTCGTGGTGAGATTGTGTCCTTCATGACTATCTCTCGTGCTGGTATGAGTTTAATATTCTTGGAGGCCATTAAGGCATGACGCATGTTTGCTGATAGGAGCTTTGAACCTAAGCGATTTGGGAAGAAGCCATTTCTTTGAAAATGTTCTGGGTTATTCCAGAAAACATTGAAGTTGTCAATGAATTTCAGGCCGTGTACAAGACATGCAGCCCCTAACCATGAATTAAAATTTAGGAGTCGACTGAAGGCTTCTTGTCCTCTACGAAAGCATGCAATTTGTCCACTGATGGACACATCAGTGTCTATGTACACAGACTGATGTTTGTCTAGTGTGTTCATTAAACGTGTGAAATCGTCTTTCAAAGTCTCTGTGCCAGTCTTCTTTCGCAGGATGTCAAAAGATCCAGAGTGAATGACAATTTTTATTATGCCCGGTCTGATTAGTGTTGGAAGTATTTCGGCCAGCTCTTTCACAGATGTATTATCTAGACAGATATTTTCTGTGTTTGCCATCTCCACATACCTTGTTGTGGAATCTCCAATCAGTATGCAGTCTATTTTCTGTGTAAAGTTAGCATTTTTCTTTCCAACAGTTTTGGGGCAGTTTGTTTTTGGGTTAGGCCTAGTCTGCCGGTTCTTACCACAGTCCTGTGGCCTTGGTGAAGCCTCGTTAGCCTTCTCAATAGCCGGCATGTTAACGCTGGTCCCGTACCTTCGGCGTTGGCTACCGCGACGTTCTCCTCGGCGCATGATAGTCTCTTCGCTGTTAGCCGTTAGCTCGGTCTGGGTCGTATTTGCTAGCCGTGTCGCTCGTAGCTGTTTTCCTCATCGTCTTGTCATTAGCGTGTGCTCCGATGTGCCGGCTGTTAGCTTCGCTAGCATTAGCGTGAGCTCCGGCATGCAAACTGTTTGCTTCGCTAGTGTTAGCGTGAGCTCCGGTATTCCTGCTATTAGCGTCGTGAGCGCCGTTCCGCTCGCTGTTTGCTTCGCTAGCGTCGTTAGCCACGCTTCTATGTCTCTTTGCTTTTGGTGTTGATATGCGTGTTTCCGAGAGTAGGTTGAAACTATTTCCTGGCGGTACCGGGGGCGAGGTAATAGTCGTGTTCCTGGTTCGTTTATTTCTCCTTTTATCCTTGACGGTGGTCTTTGGTCTAGCTCCTTGCTTGTGCCAAGGACCGTCTTTTGGGTGGTGCTGTACTGTAGCTACTAGCCCAGGCCAGGTCTCAACCATGGTATCGTTGGCTGTATTTGTAGTAGCTTCATAAATAGAGTCAATGAGTCGCTCATCTTGTTGGATTTGGTGCAGTGTAGAAACCCGAGCCTCCAGCTCTACAATCATCATACTCATCTTCAAGCGGTTAGTACATTCTGTGGGAGAGCCGAGTCCCGGCATCTTCCCTTATTTCCTGTCTTTTCAGGTTAGGCTAAACTGAAGCTAAGCTAGGTACTTAGCTGGTGGTGGGTAGGGTGTTCCACATTGATGTGGCATAATTGTGAAACGTGTTTAGTCCCTTGTTTGAGCCGAATCTGGGTTTAACATGATTTGTGGAGCTCCCTCTGGTGTTGTGATCGTGGTATTCACTGACCTTTGGGAAGTATTTTGACATGTACATGGGTACCTTGGTCGTGTAGTGTATCTTGTAGACCAGGCCCATTGCAAGTTGCTATCGCTATCAGCTCTATCTTTAATCTTTCAAAATGTTCAGTTGCTATTGCGTGCACTCATCTGTGTTTCACTACACACTTGAGTGCATGCTTACCAACTGTTAGTCTGCAACACTACTATCACAAACATCTAAGAAGGGAGATCCCCCCCTTGAATGGCCCTTCCAAGGTTTCTCTCCTCCACACTGCATGTGGAGCATTTTTCCCTATTGTTAGGTTTTAGTGAGTTTTTCCTTACCTTTGCGTGGGGTATGTCTGAGTGCTTGCATTCTTTCATTTATTTGCATTTATTTTAAATGTGTTGGACCTTATGGTGTTCTTGTTCTGTTCTTGACTTATTGTTGTGTTTCTTCTTGACTTGTTTAAAGAAGACGTGTACGGCCCATGGGGACATTAACGTGTGTTGTCGGGCCTTACAAATACATTTGATTTGATTTGATTTAATAAGACTAATAATAAAGGAAAGAGGGAGGAGGAAGAGAAGAGGGGGGGGAAGATGAAGGAGGACAAGAGGAGGATAAGAGAGTAGAGGATGACAGAGGAAAAGGGAGAAGAGTGGAGAGGAGTTGAGAAGAATAGGAAGAGAAGACAGGAGTGGACACGAGAGGGGAGGTGTGGAGAGAAGAGGACAGGATGAGATAGGAGAGGAGTGGAAGAGAGAACATGTATCAATCCCAGTGCTCATGTGTTTCAAAGTTCCAGTTCAATAAATTGTTGTTCATCTACAGCTTGTTGCATTATTTCATGCATTGATATTATCAATAAGACATAATCTCTAAGCATTTACAATGTAGACTTGACTGGCACATCTTTTAAATCAAGTAAGTAGTCAGGTGTCCTAGGGGGTTGTGTGTGTGAGGGGAGGGGGGTGCGGAAAGCTTCAGGGGCCTATAGACCATCACTTAATATGGTACCTGGAAAATCAGGAGGTAGCATGGAAAAAAAATTCAAGGCAAGCGTGGGAACCCTGTTACTGTTTTTGTTATTTTAAGACTGGTGAGGGTCTTTAACTGTTTACATATTTAACTCATTACGTTATGTGGGGAGAGGGGTGTCTACATGAATCTATGATCACAATATAAATTAATGTGAATTTGACTGACTGTAGCGGTACATAGAATTGCATTACAAGATAATAAAATGCCTTTTTTTTTCATTAACAAAAACTAGACAAATGTCATCGGTTTTCTGTGACTAAATCTAGACTAAAACAAAAAAGACAAAATCGAGACTAAAACTGACTAAGACTAAAATGCTCCGACCTGTAGTCGACTAAAACTGACTAAACTAAAAATAAATAAAGGTGACTAAATATGATTAACGGAAAAGGAGCATTTGACACATGACTAAGACTAAAACTAAAATTAAATTAGCTGCCAAAATTATCACTGAAGCCTACAGATGCTAGTACATCTGAAACAAACACACATTAGCTCCGTGGTTAAAGTTTCTGTCACCAACACTTGTCGATTCCAACTGGGGCCACCCATGCTGAAAAGTGTATGCACTTTGCATTCCGTTGCAAAGCACTTTTGTGTCCTAGCGCTAAGAAAGCACTAGAGAAATCCTTCCATCCATTCATCATCCTTGCACCTCCTCCTCGCGTCTCCTCCTCTAGTGGGAGAACCACAACAAATCCCTGCAGTTGGAGGCCCAGACATACCAACGCATCCAGGAGAAGATCCAGGAAAGGGTGATGAACAACCTGGGAACCTGGATCGACTGGCAGTACATGCAGAACGCTGCCAAGCTACTGGCTAAGGTACACACAACTCTTACACAACTCATACAAATGTATACATGTTCATCTGATAAAGGGACGAAAATGTGTATGTTCATTGAATGAATGACTACTTTAAAAGGTTTGGACTGGGATATCAAAGTTCTGAGTGAAACTTGTCCTGCAGGGCGACAGTGGCTCAGGAGGTAGAGTGGTCGTCTGCTAGTCGGAAGGTTCCCGGTGCGATTCCCGGGGCAGCGCGTCGAAGTGTCTTAAACCCTAATTGCTCCCGATGTGCACGTTGGCACCTTGCATGGTTGCCTCCGCCATCAGTGTGTGAGTGAATGGGTAAAATGTGAGGAACAGGTGGCCGGGTAGCGCAGCGGACTAAGCGTCTGTCTAGTCTACCACCACAGAGCCAGTGGGATCGAATCCGGCTGTGGTGCCTCCGGCTTGGCCGACCGTCCTAACACAATTGGCAGTGTTGGCGGGTGGGAAGCTGCCGTGGGTGGGTCCTGGTCGTTGTAAACAGCGACTCCTACAGTTCGGTCTGGGCGCCTGCACAGCAAGGGAAGGATCTGGGGGAGGTAGTGTGACCTTCCACACGTTACACTCTCCCAGTGAGAGTCCGCGCTGCCAGGTGAAAAGAAGCGATGGGCTGGCTACACATGTGTCGGGAGGAAGTATGTGATAGTCTCCGCCCTCCCAGACCGACTGTAGGGGGTAGAGTGCGCAACGACCAGGAAGGGGATTGGGAATTGGCATAACGACTAACATTGGGATGGGGAGAAAAACGGAAAAAGAAGGGGGGAAAAAGATAATTAAAAAAAACATGTGAGGAACAAATTGTAAAGTGCTATATAACCATTTACCATTTGTCCTTTGTCTCTCTCCAGTGTCGCTACACACTGCAGTATACCTACCCCTATGCTTACTATATGGAGTCCGGCCCGCTCAAGAAACTGGTGAGAAATGGCAATCTCTTATCTGCCTCTTTGGTAGGTTGGTTGGTATTAATGTTATGTTATTAATCTGATTACAATTAATTAAAAGTTTTAAACGTATCCTTTTTTTACATTTTGAGTTTCAGTCCCTCTTATTTACTTGTGGGAAAGGTTCCAAATTTCTTCAGTTCAGTTACAAACCGACTTCCTGCAGTCTGTTACCTTAAAAACACAGACTGACTTCCTGCAGTCAGTTACCTTAAAAACACAGACTGACTTCCTGCAGTCAGTTACCTTAAAAACACAGACTGACTTCCTGCAGTCAGTTACCTTAAAAACACAGACTGACTTCCTGCAGTCGGTTACCTTAAAACACAGACTGACTTCCTGCAGTTGGTTACCTTAAAAACACAGACTGACTTCCTGCAGTTGGTTACCTTAAAAACACAGACTGACTTCCTGCAGTCAGTTACCTTAATAACACGGACTGACTTCCTGCAGTCAGTTACCTTAATAACACTCGGTCCCTACAGTCATGGAAAACCCAGAAAATACACAGATTTTATTTTTTATTTTTTAGGCTTCAAGTTATGGAAATGTCAAAATGTGTTCACTGTTCACAGTAATCTTGTTTTCAAATCAGTTATATGATAAATGTCAAGCTTAGCTGCCAATTGATCCCAAATGATTGTTGTAGCTGGCCAACATTAAACCTGGGACATTCAAATTCCAACTATTCAACGATGACATTTATCAATTGAACAACATAGACAAATATTAGTTGTGAATATTGTGCCCATTTTGTCACGGAAAACACCTCATTTGATCATTGAAATCGTGTATGAACCTGTTTGCCTGTTGTGTCAATATGTGAACTTGTCCCCCATATTGTGACAAGTGCCTCAAATGAGACTGTAATTCAATATGTCATAGTATGTCTGAACCAGTATCTGGCCTGGAATTTAATGACCCTTCTCTTCCTCCCCTCCATCCATCCCTCGCTCCCTCCATCCCCTCCCCTCCCTCTCCGTCGCTCTCCCTCCCTTCATTCTCCTCCAGTTTGAGTACCAGCAGGCCCAGCTCGAGGCAGAGATAGAGAACCTATCGTGGAAGGTGGAGCGAGCCGACAGCTACGAGAGAGGAGTGGTGGTGGGAGGAGAGGGGGAGCTGAGCGCCAACGACAGAGGGGTAAGGAGGAGGAGGAGATGTGGAGGGGCTAGGACAAGACTGGTGAAGAGATGGGTCTTGAATAGAGCAGTGATGAAGAGGATTAGCTCAGGAAGGAACCAAACATTAAAGACTATATTTGGTGATCCAGTTTTAAGACTTTAACACTCTTCTCTTTCTCCGTTTCTCCTTTTTTTTCTTCTCCTCTTTCCTTTCCCCTTTCTCTCCTCTCCTCTCTTTCTCGCTCTCAGGATCTGGAGAATCAGATGCACATTGCAGAGCAGAGGAGACGCACCCTACTGAAGGATTTCCACGACACCTGAGGCTCATCGCGACTGCTAAAGCACCAGCGTCTCCTCCTCGCACCTCCCTTCATCTCCTCCTCGCTCTCCCTCCATCCCTTCCTTTCATCACCATCCCTTGGTCTGCAGAAACTCTACTCTCCTCCCTCACCCAATCACTTGCTCATTCTCCTTTCTCTCACTCGTTCGCTGCAGGGTCATGATTGTAACCCCCCCCCCCCCTCTTATCTCCTCCACTCAGTTTTTTTTTCTCATATTACGGCTTTGGAGCATCACGTTAATTCATACACACTACATCCGCACCAATGAAGTACTCATGCATGCGCGGGATTGCGCACACACAACCATGCTTAACATCCACACAATCATGCTTAACATCCACACACGATCAAACACTCCACAAAGACACACATAACTATTAATTTGCCCCGCTTTCACGCCTTGTCCATCTCTTTCCATCCCCATCTTTTTTTTCCCCGCCTCTTTTGTTTACTTTTCTTTCTGCTCATATTGTTCACTCTTTTTTTTTCTCTTTCTGGAAAATGGCTGTTGATAGATCGTTTAAGAAAAAAAAACTGAAAAAAAAGTATTAAAAAAGAAAAATACAAAAAATTGCTGTAATTTTCAACGGTTGTACATTAATACAGAAATAGTTACTGAAAGAACGTTTTTAAAACCGGACCCTGTCTCTTGTGTGTTCATTACACAACATATGCATGTGCACACACATACACACACTTGGAGGGTTATGAGTAGAGATGCTGTTGTGAAATACAAGGTGTGCAGACTATATTCTCCACCCATCGATTATCCATAGCAACACTACTATCACCGACATCCAAGAAGGCGGATCCCCCCTTGAACGGCCCTTCTAAGGTTTCTGTCCTTCACAATGCCTGTGGTGCTTTTTTCCTATTGCTAGGTTTTTAGTGAGTTTTTCCTTATTTTCGCTGAGTGTTGTGGATTTCATGATGTTTTTGTTTGTTTGATTTATTGTGATGTTTCTTCTTGACCTGTTTAAAGAAGACTTGTCCAGCCCATGGGGACATTGACGTGTGTTTGCGGGCTTTACAAATAAATTTGATTTAAAACTGCTTCACAGCAGTAAAAAAGATGGGCATAAATTGAGCACAAAATTGGCAGATCAAGAGCAATGCATAAAATTAGGTATACAATTAGCATAAAATAGACAGTCGAGATAAGGCATAGAACATTAAGTCACATCGTTTTCATATTAGGATTGAACGTCTTAATAGGCCTCCGTTTACAGTTTGTCACTGATGCACATAAAATCATGAAATTGGCAGATGCACATAACATATACAATCATGAAATTTAACAATCAGTGAAAACGATCCCCTTTGTTGAAATCTACATTTATCAACCCAGTATAAGATATTCCTTTTTGATCCCCTTGGGGAAATTCAGGCATCATAGCAGCATGGCGGAGGTACAGGTAGACATGGAACAGGTCAAAGAACTATAGTACAGTGGAGAAGTAAAACCAATATACCGGTAATTAACTCTGGAAATGCGCATATGGGCAACAAGGTGCAATATGAGGGTATGTATGCCCCCAGTTATATTTGCCCTACAATATATATAATCCAATTTAAATATAATATATAATCTACAAATTCTAAATATATCCTCTGATGAAGTATACACATGAGTATTGTAGCTCTTTAGTGCCGTTGGAGCCACCACTCCTGGGACCATCAGCAGTTTACTGGCCTCACTAACCTTGGAAGTGTGTAGCAAGCACGGACAATAATATATTTATTATCCTTTACATTGAATAAGTGTTTTGAGCACAATCAATCCATGCTTTTCCTCATACTGGATACCAGCAGCTGTGGCTAGTTGGCCACAAAACTAATGCAAAGTCAATTTGGGCCTCAGCGTCTGTACAAGCCCTGCAATCGACACTGAAACCCCAGTGCATCGAAGTTCACCGTTGATCTCTGGGCTGGTACAGACAGTTCGTTTTGTGGCTAACTAGCCGGAGCTCCTCTGCCCTACAAAGGCAAACACGAGTAACCTCGGTTACTGCGGTTTTCCTTTGCAGGGCAGTACTGATACAGTGGTACACTCATGTAGAGGCCGTACATTCAATGACCGTATGGTGGTATACATGCACATGATGAATGAACAATCATTACATTTAGATAGTGCTATATAGGTTTTACTCTACAATGGCGGTGCAGGTATATCCAGTATGTAGTGTCCTGAGGAAGGACTGGTCTACATTGGTAAGCTGGAAATGGGGCTAGGGCAAGTTCTGAACATGAACAGTAAGGGATCATCCCTATGTTCCCCGGGTCCTATGTTCTATGTTCCCCGCTTTGATTGATTAATAGATTGAACATTTTATAAATTTTTATTATTTTATTAATTATTAATGTCCGCCTTGTTTCGAACGGTTAAGCTTAGGCCCTCGTTCAAACTGGTTAAGGTTAGAGTTTGGAATCAGGGCTGGTGGTCTAAAATGTTCTATCAATCAATCAAAGCGGGGAACATAGGACCCGGGGAACATAGACATGCTCCCAACAGTAACATGTTGCCCTGATACATTTCAACAGATTGACACTGGCAAATCTACTATAGTAAGGACATTAAATCTCTGGCTGTGACTTGCTTTGTTGAGTGGTGCATCAGCTGCATTTCTCATTAAAAAAAAAACCTTGTATCACCTTTTTATAGTTTGTCCTCACATTGTACATTTAACAAACCTTTTAGCACCATTCCGTCTTTCACATAAGGGACTGTGTGTGCTAGCGGTGCCTAATATAGTAATTCATGTGCCAGGGGTATTATTAACTGCCCGGCTGTCCTTGCATGTGCTCAACATGAACATTCATATTTGGATGACTGAACATAAAGAGGAATACGCCCCCTAGTGTCTGTTTCAAAGTAGGATAAGGGTTTCCCCAAAATGCCTTATATAGTTTGCCCACTGTCCCTTCATCTAATACGATTTTTTTACAGGGAGCCTCACTTTTTTACCAATTTGTTAAATTAAACTATCCCTAATTGTTTTTCGGGACCCCTTGGAATCGCGCAGGGACTGTGATCCTCAGTTTGCCCACATAAAAATGATTGATTGAAAATGTTACTAACAGTTTGCAGATGCAGACCAGAGAAAGACTTTCGTCTTGTTTACATCAGGGTCCCCCATTTTCAATTCATCATAACATTATACGACATACAGGTAGACTGGGTCATGACTCATGACTAGAACCTAACCGCATGTCGTTGAAATGCATTAGAAAATCGATGAAATCGTATATATTTTTAGGCTTGGTGTCTCCATTGCGATCACGTTATGGTTTAGGTTTATTATTTGGTGGAAAAAATTATAATAAATAATAATTATTATTTGGTGGGAAAATCAACCAAATGTCCCATACCTGGGGGGCGGGGCTGAGCCGGATGTGACGTCGTGTCACGGAAGCGCTGTCAGAGAGACGGCGGAACAACACGCGTGCTGGAAGGCAGAGCGAGCAGGGCACGAGCCTGGTAACATCAAGGCCGACGAGAGGCGAAGACGCGAGGCGACGAGTAACGAATTCCCCACCGCGTTCAAGAAGAAGTTGACTTCCCTCGCAGTCTGACCAGAGGTAGAAGAAGAAACCCGGTTGTTTTACAGACAAGACACCGACCGGCCAGAAACAAGGAAAAGCCCCCGGGTAGACTGACCGACCCAGCAGCAGCACAACAAGGCGAAGAAAGGAGAGACATAAAGTTCACTCGATCTCGTCTCATTTGTTTACTTGTGCTTCGCACTTTTAGTGATTGAACATTAAAGGTATTTTTTGGACACCATGGCGGACTACTTGATCAGCGGGCAGACCGGTTATGTACCCGAGGACGGGCTGTCCGGACAGCAACTCTTCAACGGTGGAGACGGGCTCACCTACAAGTAATAGTTCAGCCTCTCGTTCTATAAGAGTCTCTGGTAACAGCAGCACCTACAAGTAATAGTTTAGCCTCTCTCGTTCTATAAGAGTCTGGTAACAGCAGCACCTACAAGTAATAGTTCAGCCTCTCTCGTTCTATTTCTCTGGTAACAGCAGCACCTACAAGTAATAGTTCAGCCTCTCTCGTTCTATATCTCTGGTAACAGCAGCACCTACAAGTAATAGTTCAGCCTCTCTCGTTCTATATCTCTGGTAACAGCAGCACCTACAAGTAATAGTTCAGCCTCTCTCGTTCTATATCTCTGGTAACAGCAGCACCTACAAGTAATAGTTCAGCCTCTCTCGTTCTATAAGAGTCTGGTAACAGCAGCACCTACAAGTAATAGTTCAGCCTCTCTCGTTCTATATCTCTGGTAACAGCAGCACCTACAAGTAATAGTTCAGCCTCTCTCGTTTTACAAGAGTCTGGTAACAGCAGCACCTCCTGGTTGCTTTGGCACCGTGTTCTCTGCTCTAATGGCCGGCCCGCCCGCGGGCACCAGGTGCTATTCTGGGGGTCCCAGTCCTCACAGGGAGACATGCCCCATGCCCTTGTACAGTTAGCTCAACCATGGCTAGTCAATTACATCGCACGCACTTTTGATGATCTTTATTTCAAGATTCTGTTATTTTGCGCGAATGTCATTAGACTCGATTGTGATATTGCTTTACTCTTTGCATGACTCATCAGTAATGTCAGTGTTATGATCAGGGGGACCCTGATGTAAACAAGACTAAAGTCTTTCTCTGGTTTGCATCCCCTTAACTAAGTGTATTGAGCCGTACTGTATTGTACCCATTCTGCCATCTGTTAATAAAATGTTCAATCAATCTCCCCCAGTAAGTTTTACAAGATCTCAGAGGCTTTTCTTGAAAGGTTTTTGGCAAAACGACCGTGAATTACTAATGAAGACCTCAACGCTCACCATATACCCTGCTTCCCCGAGTTGTCGTGGATGTGGTTAAACACCACCTATGCATTGATTGGCAACCATAGATCACAGAGGCTTCTTGCGTGATTGATTAGCTGCATACATTTACTTGGCCCATGCCCAGTTGCATAGGCAATCGATAACGGCACTGGATGACACCACCACTATTGGTAGAGTCCGACTTTCACATTAAGTACTGTGTCGCCACTAACTAGTTGTAATTTAGGCTACATGTACGTTACCATCGGTGAATTTAGCAGCTATGAGTAATACTGCATAATAGAGCTATTTTATTGGTGCATGTGTTGGGGGGGGGGGGTCTTGCTCATAGTCCTGAAGAGTATGGTGACAGGCTGACAGCTGAACTTGCTAACATGTTTACAAAGGGTTCAGTGAGTTTGACTACTCATTAACCCCTCGAAGACAGCATGGTCGCCTCCCACAAAATGAACATAGCCGCTAAGGATGGTACAGATTAACGCGTATTCAAGTTTACAATTGGCAGCAGCCATCAAGTTCTTTGGCTTTCTGTGACATCCTTCCAAATATAATCGGTACCGTATGGTTAACAAACTGCTCAAGGATTTATTTAATCATTCATTTATTGATTTATGTATATTTTAACCATGTTAGTCACATTGAGATTACAATCCTTAAGAGAGACCTAAGGCAGTAGTAGGTAGGCTATAGTTCCAACATAAAACTCATCAAGACTACATTTGAGCTACAAAAAAAGAAAATAATAATCCAATACAACAAAAGTGCAAGGAAAAAAGACAAATGATCAATTAACTTTTGCAATCATCAATAAACTGGGATTCCATAGACTTTACAATGACCTTGGAAGCCGCTGAGATTAACTAGCAGTTTAATAAAATCATTCTCCAGGTTATTCCAGGCAGCTGGTGCAGAAAACATAAAAGCCTTCTGTTCTCGTCCAAGCTTTAAATAAGAGCCATAAGCACAGGGTCCTGAGACGTAACGCATCATGATATGATCATCTGAAAGTGGTTAAGGGCTAATCTGGTGCCGCAGGGTTCACTACAGTCGGTTACAGTGTTAAGAGAGGAAAGGGTCCATAGACCACTGCACTTCCGTGTTACATGGAGCTCATGGGAGAGAGAGCGGGGGGGGGAAATGAATGAATGTGGATGAGAGCCTTGACATTAAGTAGTTGTAGCCAGTGTTGCGTTGCTGATATCAAATGTGGTTTCACGCACGCTAATGACGCCACGCGCGCTCCCGCGCATGCGCATAAATGTTCCCTCGCATAAGCACAGACTAAAGACGGTGCCTAATTGCCTCTACGAATGGAATGTAACATTTCATTCACAAGTTTTGTGTGAATGTATCTGAGAACGTATTTGAACACACCGGACGACCGGCGCTATTGATATGCAAAGTAGCCATTGATTGGGTACATAGCGAGTTGGCGCATCAGTCGAGTGCAGCACATTCCTGTGTGCTCAGTGCTCACAAAAGCTTGGTTGCACATCGTGCAACCCCGTCCCATGAGCAACGCACCTCTGGTTGTAGCTACGGCTGTTGGGGTGCTGGAGACATGGTCCAATAGACTTTTATACGCCAGAGTCTCCTGAATATGGAGAGACCAGTAGTCTCAAATCGATCTGCACTTTCTCGGCCAAGCTATAGTCACTTTTCTGCACCTACTCCCGAACTCTGCATGGGAGACAGTAGGAGGGATGCAGGAGAGAAGGTTCTTTATTGAGACAGTAGGAAGGCTGAGTGGGAGACAAAGTAGGGAGACAGCCAGGAGAGAAGGTTCTTTATTGAGATGACAGGAAGGCTGAGTGGGAGACGGTAGGAGAGACACAGAGGATGGGGTTCTTTATTGAGACAGTAGGAAGGCTGAGTGGGAGACACAGGAGAGAAGGTTCTTTATTGAGACAGTAGGAAGTCTGAGAGGGAGACGGTAGGAGAGACGCAGGAGAGAAGGTTCTTTATTGAGACAGTAGGAAGTCTGAGAGGGAGACGGTAGGAGAGACGCAGGAGAGAAGGTTCTTTATTGAGACCGTAGGAAGGCTGAGAGGGAGACTGTAGGAGAGACGCAGGAGTGAAGGTTCTTTATTGAGACAGTAGGAAGGCTGAGAGGGAGACGGCAGGAGAGATGCAGGAGAGAAGGTTCTTTATTGAGATGACAGGAAGGCTGAAAGGGAGACAGAGTAGGAGAGACGCAGAGGATGGGGTTCTTTATTGAGACAGTAGGAAGGCTGAGTGGGAGACACAGGAGAGAAGGTTCTTTATTGAGACAGTAGGAAGGCTGAGAGGGAGACTGTTCTGGCAGGATTCGACCCCAGACCAGCAGACCATCTCTGGGCATTCACCCCATGTAGCAGCTCACTCCAGTAGCTTAAACCTCTCCTGCCCTCCACTCAAAATTGTCATTTATTTAAAGGTGCTGCATTCCATGTGGGAAAATGGGAAGTAGGGAGGGGATGCATGCCTGCAACATGTAAACAAAAACATTCATTTTGGACTGGCAAAACATTTTTCTATGTATTGGCTATGTATAATGTGTTTTGGGGGGGAAACAATATTTCTATTCCACACCTAGAAATAACATTCATTCACACATCCACTGAAAAAAGGCATAGATTGATTTCTCTAAACAATGGTATAGGTACACAGCACCACTATGACAATGCGCCAGCGCCACCATGTGTTTAAAAAAGAAAAGAAAAAAAAATCAAATCTTATACACTGTAGGCTACTTAAATAAATCCAACTTATTAGGGCACCAAATCTTGGGGAAAGCCCTGGATTCAAAGTTTGATCTTGGAATTTTAAGATTTGGTTTGATATAAATTCCTTCTATGTTCATTCCCGCCTCTAATGTGGCACTGGTGACCCACCAGTGTTTTTTGGTAGATATTTGTACGCAGGAGGCTCTATTGGAATGTGTTTACTAAATTCTGTTGGTCCATTCTCATGCCTGTCGTCATCTCATACACACTGACACACACACACACACTTGCTAGTTGTCACCCATATGTCACATGACTGAAACCCACATATGCATGCAGCAGTGTAACACGACACACATTGCCTGTGGTTTACTAGTCTTTTTTAGGGCTGGTTGCCTCCATTACTTTATTGGTTTTCTGTTTTCGAACTAGAAAACCGTCGGCAAGGATATTATTTATTAACTGTCCTAGCATGGTCTGATGATGGGTAGAGCATGATAAAACCCACAGTAAACATGAACTCCTATTCTCAAGGCATCTTGGATATAAGTGTCTACTTATTATTAGATCAGCTGTAGAGAATTTCATTCCACATGCTACCTTCTGACGGTCTGGGGAGGGTGTAGACTACCAGATGCTGCCCTACTGTCGGTCTGGGGAGGGTGTGTGTAGACTACCAGATGCTGCCCTACTGTCGGTCTGGGGAGGGTGTGTAGACTACCACATGCTGCCCTACTGTCTAATTATCATGTCTCCTCCGATACATGTGGAGTCGGCAGCTGCTTTTCACCTGGCGGCAAGGAGTTAGGTAGGAGAACGTAGAGCCATATGAAATCCGCGTTCACGGAATCGTGGAATTGAGCTATAAAAATGGAATCAACTGTAAACGTGGAATATTGCAGAATTTGCCCTAATCTGGACTGAAATTCCGTGTTCGGGAGAACATGGAATGTTTGGTGCAACGCGAACATGACCGGGGACGCTACAGCGTGTTACACACAACACGCAGCAATTTCCAAGCATCTAGCTGCTTTTCAGAGCAGTAGGGCTGCAACTAATGACTAATTTGGTAGTCGACTAATCTGCCGATTATTTTTTCGATTAGTCGACTAATCGAAAACCAATGTAAACAACAATTTTTTTTTTTTTGTTTTTTTTTATATTACCTATCTTTGTGAAAGTGGCTTCTCAGCTCTGGTCCAGCTGAAGACAGAGCAGAGGAACAGATTGGACATTGAGCATGACCTCAGAGTTGCTTGTCTACCATCACCCCAGACTTTGAGACTCTTGTCAGGACCAAACAACAACATCATAACATGATGATCCCATAGCAAATTAAAATAATGACTCATGAAACATTTGAATTTGGATCTTTAAGCCACTTTAAATGAAAATGTATTTGAAGAACAATACAGCAATCACTCATAACAAGATAAATAAATTAAATAATACAAATTAAAGTGGAAGTGTACTTTAAATAACTTTTGTTTGCTGTGTGTGAGAGGAGTCCGTGTGTGTGTCTTACTATGATCGCTGTGTGAGTGAGAGGAGTGTGTGTACTGTGTAATTTGTGTGTGTGTCTTACTCTGATCGCTGTGTGAGTGAGAGGTGTGTACTGTGTAATTTGTGTATGTGTGTGTGTCTTACTCTGATCGCTGTGAGTGAGAGGAGTGTGAATGTGTCTGTGTCTTACTCTGATCGCTGTGTGTGAGTGAGAGGAGTGTGAATGTGTGTGTGTCTTACTCTGATCGCTGTGTGTGAGAGAGAGGAGTGTGAATGTGTGTGTGTCTTACTCTGATCGCTGTGTGTGAGTGAGAGGAGTGTGTATGTGTGTGTGTCTTACTCTGATCGCTGTGTGTGAGTGAGAGGAGTGTGTATGTGTGTGTCTTACTCTGATCGCTGTGTGTGAGTGAGAGGAGTGCGTGTGTAATGTATTGTGTGTCTAGTCTGATCATCATCTCCTGCAGGGGAACAATGTTTTCAATGTCCAAAATTTGCTATGGGATCATCATGTTATGATGTTGTCTGGAACCCTGAGAAGCCACTCTCACAAAGATAGGTAGTGCACAAAAAAAAAAAAAAAATTAAATTTTTTATTTATTTTTTTTATGACTAATCGACGCAACAATTTCTCGTCAACGATTTTTTATAATCGACATCGTCGATTATGTCGACTAATCGTTGCAGCCCTACAGAGCAGCGCAGTATCCTAATGACTTGTATATGACCGGCGATAAGGTGTTTTGCAAATTCTGTCAACATGCCGTGGACTGGACTCGCAAAACATGCGAAGATCACTCTCCAAAAGCCATGTCAGGAACACGGGAAAACACTGTGCTTCAAAACAGAGTAGGGTATATCTGCAGTGCCGCAGCCCAGCCATGTCAGGAACATGGGAAAACACTGTGCTTCAAAACAGAGTAGGGTATATCTGCACTGCCGCAGCCCCATACACACCAGCTCTCTAACGATGATCCCTGGTGATCACAATAGATACAGCTAGAGGGCGAGGCTAATCACTGACACTATTGTGATGAAATAGCTATGTAACGTTGCAGTACATAAAGTACACAGGAGTAGAAATTATAGCTTCTTGCTAAATCTGGTGCACCCATCTATTTGTTTAATGTAGGGAATCGGGATGCCCCGATCACGTTACCGATACCGATACCGTTTTTGATTAAAAAAAAATTAAAAAATATTTTATAATTTTTTTTCTTTTTATAAAATATATATATTATATAATTAGACTTGTACTTGTATTATCTGCGAGACATCGCCACCACGCAACAAGCTCCACCGTCTGTGTGTACTCGAGTAGCCTCCAGCTACGGCCAGGATTCTCCGGAGCTGCAGCTGGACCCTATACTCGAGTAGCCTCGAGCTACGGCCAGGATTATCCTGCGCTGCAGCTGGACCCTATTGGTATAACGTTACTGTGGTCATATCACATTCAACATGCCCTCAGCTCGAATACGTGTCGAATCAGTGTTATAAGACATTGATATCAGGAGCTAATTGTAGCTACTGCTAGCCGGATATACAACGTTAATATTTAGTATATTTTAGTTCAATGGGACATTTAGTTTTGAACAGTGAACTAACTTGCGCTAACGTGAGCTAACAGAGCTATCACTAGGGATGGGTACCGAATTCGGTACTTTTGAGGTACCGAACCGAAACGCGTCGGTACTACCGAGTATCGAATCAAGTGAGATACAAAAAAAAAAATTGTTTTTTTTTACTTTTTTTTTTTTACTTTTTTTTACTTTTTTCATGTCAACGTTCACACGCACAATATATGCTTACCTAGGATTTGACTTGATTCAACAACAAAGCAGTCGGAGCAATGGCAAGCTGAAAATTGTCGAAATTGTAGTTACCGGTATTTGAAGTTTGGATTTTTTTTCACGACTGAGGTAGGTAAATAAAATGTCTTGAGACTAAAGTACCGAAAAAAGGTACTGTTGGGTACCGGTATCGATTCACAGGTACCGGTATCGGTTCAAATGTGAAAGGTACCCATCCCTATCATACACGTCTCTACTAGACTATTGCTGGAGCATTTGTTGATATCATGAGCTATCAGTAGCTAGCCGGCTAGATACCGTTCGGTTAGACAATGCCTCATCATGTATTAAACTAAAAGTGAATAGTTGACTGGGTCATTTTGTTACGGTAGCTAACATTAGCTCATGGAGGTCCCATCCCAATAGACTAGACTAGACCCGTGTTTACATGCGTGCGGGAGGGGCTGGACTCGAGAGCAGACGCGCAGCACTGTGTGCAGCTCCCGGTGTGATCTGTTTTGACGATCTGCGAAAATAAAGCATTATCACCGATCGCATATTTATACTGATTATCGGCCGATAACGATCGTGGCAGATCAATCGGGGCATCCCTAGTTTAATGCAAATGATTGTCAGTACACACTGTCCTTTATAAACTAAACTAAAGGTGCCTAAATTATGCATTACTATATTTCATCACAATAGAATAGATATAGCTAGGCTACTTACATTGTGATAATGTCAGTAGTAGCTAGCTGTATCTATTGTTTGTTTAGACTTGAAATGTGTATTTTTATTGTCACAATATTATTTGAAAAATATTGTGTAAAATTGAACTGTATTTCTGAGTTGCAGCACTTAAAAACATTAAATGGACTGTTATATCTTATGAAATTGTGGAAATTTATTCATTCCAACTTATTAGACACTATTTCTGATGGTAAAATGAGCGTACAAAGCAAAATACAGAATTCTGAAATATTAAAACTGAAAAAAAAAATTTGTGGAATTTGGAAAAAAAAATTAACGGATTTCATATGGCTCTAGGAGAACGTAACCCAAGCTGAGATCCCCTCAGATCCCCTCCCCGCTGAACAGGCACCCTGACCGACCAGTAGGAGTCACTGTTGCAACTACCCCCGCAGGGAACAAAATTAACACCCGCCAAACGCCAATGGCGTAGGGCTGGGCGATAAAACGATAACGATAACTATCGCGAAAAATTATTTCCTCGAAATAAACATGAAACGTGGTCGCAAAGTTTCGATATATCGATTTTCCAAGCTTGGATATGAGCACACGCACTAACAACCAATCAGTGAAGGAGATGGCCGAGAGCGAAGGAGACCCGCGCTGCACCTCTGGGTAGAGAGGTAGGACTCAAGGCTGGCTAGGATAATTAGCTTGCACGGCGCTATTTTATATATTTACGTGCCGAGTATGTGTGTGGCGTGAATTCTGATGCCACGGTTATAGTAGTGTGTGGTATACGGTGGACGTCGTTGCAATGTATTGGGGCGGAACAGAGTATTTTAGGGATATTTAGTACATTGGAAATATGGCTGGCTAGGATAATTAGCTTGCACGGCGCTATTTTATATATTTACGTGCCGAGTGTGTGTGTGGCGTGAATTCTTATGCCACGGTTATAGTAGTGTGTGGTATACGGTGGACGTCGTTGCAATGTATTGGGGCGGAACAGAGTATTTTAGGGATATTTAGTACATCGGAAATATGGCTGGCTAGGATAATTAGCTTGCACGGCACAATTTTATAGTTTGGCTGGCTAGGATAATTAGCTTGCACGGCGCTATTTTATATATTTACGTGCCGAGTATGTGTGTGGCGTGAATTCTGATGCCACGGTTATAGTAGTGTGTGGTATACGGTGGACGTCGTTGCAATGTATTGGGGCGGAACAGAGTATTTTAGGGATATTTAGTACATTGTCATGGGATACACTGCTCGCTCTGGCTAACTGCTAACGTGCGCGGACTGATGACGACATCAACTCGAGACATTCGCAGCAGAAAAACAAGTCTATTAATAGCCCGTCCATCTGCGCCGGGCATAAGAAGTTAATTAAACTTGACAGACATTATATCGACGATAATTATCGATATCGAGTTATATGAAAATAATTTTATAATTTTATCGCGATAACGTTTTTGGCCATATCGCCCAGCCCTACAATGGTGTGTTGATTTCCTCTTTGGCTGGTAAATTACGGAGGCTACTCAGCCACTCTGGCGTGTAAAATAATTGGGAGCCATATGAGCATATGAGAGTATTATATCAGGGCTCTACACTGTGCGAGCATTTCACTCGCATTTGCCCCTAAAAATAGATTTGTGCGAACCGGAAAAATCGGTTTGCGTAGTGGGCGTGTCAACGCACAATGTCATTTCATAATAATAATAATCTTCATTTATATAGCACCTTTCATACATGGAGTGCAGCTCAAAGTGCTTAACAGAGACACGTCTTCTTTAAACAAGTCAAGAAGAAAAGAAAACACTAACACAGTAAGTCAAGAGAAAACAAGAATACCATAAGGTCCATAAGCTCAAAATAAATGCATGCAACAACTCATCTCGAGTCACGCTGCTTCTATGTGCAACGAAAACTCTGCGAGCAACGGTTCCAATGGTCTAACATGCTTTGCATCCTCGCCATTCCTGTATACCCACGTCGCACTCTCTACTCTACATCTCTCTCTACATCGCTCTCCTTGATTTCATCCAAAAGGAAGATATTGATTGAGTGAGTATAGAGCTCAGTAGCTGTAACAGAATATTAGTATTAACTATCAGTGTTTCCCCTGAAAAAAAAAATCAGCAGCGGTGCTGTGCCTCTAGGGCCCCCCCCCCCCCTGATTTTTTTTTTTTTTTTTTGCATTTTAAAGTTAAATGCATCAATCTGGTGCACTTTGAGAACAAAATAACGAGGCTAGCCTAGATCAATAGCGTTTAAATTATAATGAATTAAATAATTGTATAACACATTTTCCATATTCTGTCCAATAATATATTCCATTACCTTTCCTATCTGTATCAAATTCAAAATGTTGTTATCGTGACAACACTACAACATACAAAAGCAGCTTGACAACCTATATCCTTTGCGTCTAGTATGGGCCAATGTGTGATTTTGGTGGTATGTGCTATTTGCACAGATGTTTGTCCCTTAGTATGCACACGCACAGTATAATATGCATGTAAATAGTTCGTTAATAAACTCTGTTACTTAAAAAAAATTCACTCCTAAATCTGGGTGTACACTACAGTCTCACGTCCTCCTCCTGGGTGTACACTACAGTCTCACGTCATCCTTCTGGGTGTACCGTCTCACATCATCATTCTGGGTGTACAGTCTCACATGCGAGAAGAATTTGGGGAACTGAACATTCTAATGATGATGCAAATAGGGCTGTCTTAAATACTTCGAAGCTTCGTTCGATGGCACAAGCTTCGAACATAAAAAAAAAATCGAAGTAAAAAAAAAAAGTTTTTATTTATTTTTTATTTTTTACTTCGATTTTTTGTGTGTACGTGTGCACGTGTGCATGGGGCCATTGGGTGGGGCCGGGGGACAAATACACTGGAGGAAAGTAACCCAGCTCAGCACTGCCCAAATTATATCATCACTATTGCCTGTTTGAAGGATATCATCCTCAAACACATACACCTACATGCCTTGTAGAATTCCACACATAAGAAAGAAAGATATTGGGATGAATAAACAAAATAGGAAATAAAATGTAGAAATGCATGCAATACATAAATAAATATGAATCTCCATATATGAAATAGAACATTTAGATAAGGTGATACTGAGATGTTTTGGTGAGTTCTTTGTTTTTTTTGTGGAAGTAGCCCTTCTTAAAAATGCATGAACATTCACTGATAATTGGTCTGTAGTGGAGTCTACAAGGTCTACATTGCCGGACCATGTAGAATCCGGACCTTGTAGACTGACATAATTCTGTGCATAGTTTAGTCTACACAGGCCATATTTCAAATAATCAAAATCTTACTTCATTCATCTTAAACATTCTTGATTTGGGGGATTGGTAGTTCCCATGAAATCTGAAGTTGTTCAAACGACAACAGCAATCCACCTTGAATTAAATCACACAGCCGAGTGAAACCTTGTTGGCTGCGTCAGTCATGAAAGGGGCTACTTAATTAATCAAATCCACTTTATTTATAGAGCACATTTAAAAACAACAAAGTTTACCAAAGTGCTGTACAAGTCCCACAACATAATTTTTTTTCTTTTTTTTCTCTCTCTCGAAGCTTCGAATTAAAATCGAAGCTCGGCCCCGAAGCTTCGATTGCCAAAAAAAGCTTCGAAGGTCAGCCCTAGACGCAAACATGGCCATTGGTCTTTGAAACCTATGTTGTGGAATTCCATTGGTCTTTGAAACCTATGTTGTGGAATTCCAAGACGGAGATCCTAGAAAACCTACACCGGCTGAAAGGATTAATTGTGTCCGGCCGGGAATGATGCAACTGGTCTAGAAATCTTTTGTGTGTGCGTTTTCATTAACTCATTCATCGCCAGCCATTAGACGGGCCCTGTTGTAGCACTGCCACGCTTTAAAAGATAGGAGTGTGTCACCTTGTTTGTAGAACAGCTATAACTATATTCTATATTATAGCTATGGATACAATACTATGGCCCATTTGACATAAACTATCTATCGTTCAATATGTGAAAAAGAATAAATGTTTCCATCCATACGTTCCTGTGTTATACCGTGGTGAATATAAGTATAGTTATAGCGTGGTTACAATATGAATTGAAAATGGCGGACCCTGATGTAAACAAGACAAACGTCTTTCTCTGGTCTGCATCCCCTTAACAATTGTGTGTATTGAGCCGTACTGTATTGTACCCATTCTGCAATCTGTTAAATAAAGTATTCATTCATTCATTCATTCATGGTCTGGGGTAATTCCTGAAAGGCTGAGTAATAGCCTTATACGTCAATTCTACTATAAACGTTGCCGTTTCTTGCCTGTACACGCTACTATTCCCAAACCAAATCTATATCATAGGTATTATGTTTCATCATGAAAGGGGGGGGGGGTTGTTTTTCGATGCTTTGATCGTCACCAACGGCATACGTTGTGGAGTAACGTACGTTACATACACACCAGGGTTTCCGTTAGAAAAAATTGTTGCCGGCCTCAGTGTCCGGTAGATTTCAATCTACCGGTCAAATGAGAGAAATTCCGGTCAGAGTTTATTGAGCTTAAAAACAATTGATAGGCAAAAGAATGACAACAAAACAAAAGAATGACATCATCAAGGCATGTAGATTTATAATATTTTTTACTTAAAACTAGGCTACTTTTGCGTATAAAGTCATTATATTCCAAATAAAATAAGTCCCGAGACTCTGTGCTGCTGCCGACTTTAAATCAAATAGGTGTCTGTGGGCAATCGGCCCGACATTAAATACAGCAGTGTTATAATCACATTTTTATGAGCTAACGAATTCCGTTATATTGGACATTTGTATTAATTATATCAAGCGAAGAACTGAGAAATTTGGCAGAGAGAGACGGCAACATTATCGTGGTTTGCGTGACGACTCTCTCTCTCCACCTCCCAATGACTTATTTGCGAGAGTATGTCTATGCAGAGCAGCAGATTCAGCTGTTATTGGCTCTTTTCTGGCTCTATCTGGGGACCGCACAGCAGCGCCCCCCACCCAACATTGAATTTCCAATGGCTGAATTGGATTACTGCACTGTGCTGCACTGTGCTGCTGCTGCTCCGGCTCTGCAGCTTCACAAAAGTTCACACACCCAGCACTAAGCTCTCGCTGACAACGTCGTTGTCATTATTAGAAGCAACGATGAAACAAATGTAATGATTGTTTCGTTCATCGCATAGGCTATTTAATTGTAGCCTATTTTAATACAATTCAAATAATCAAATTGTGCTTAGACTCAGGGAATTATTTTCACCGGACATTAAGACCGGAGAGATTAAATATGTCGGACTTCAACAGATTTTGCCGGTCAAATACCGGTAATTACCGGCTAACGGAAACGCTGATACACACGTTGCGATCAAGGTGAAGACATGGTTGGATCAACGCAGGATTGATATCATATAGCATAGCCCTTACCTTCACTAGGATGTACCCCAAAACGAATATTCCAATTATCTGATTGCGAGTCCCAGTATTGGTGTTGATCGTGTTGCCAACATAATCCACCACACATCATGCATCGGGAGCATTTGACGCTTCTCAATCCGATTGTTATAAACGCTCCATTCGCCCGACAAAGAAAAGTTCCCCCGGAGACATTTGGCCGTTACACAGGCCAAGATACAAGGTTTCAAAGTGTGCTCGATACCGCCGTCTAGCTGGATGCGGCCGGTATTGCACTTTGGTGATCTCAGACTCATTCCCTATGGTAACACCAAGGTCCCTGGATGAATAATGAATAAAAATATCGGGGGGGGAAAAGGAAAATACTCGTTGTTGCTGTTCAAGCGTTGGCTCCCAATAACGACGAGTATACTCGTTGGCGGGTATGTGTTCAGCATTTAGTGTTTGAAAGGCCCTGGCGTCTTTAACCAGATCAGGGCCCAGAAGGGGTGGTGCTTATCAGGCTTTTCCCTGTGTGATCACAAACCGTCTCTAAAGGGTGGGAGGAGACCCAACAGACACACAGAGGTTAGATTCTCAACGTCCCCACTACCACGAGGAGAAGGACGTGTATCATTATGTCGGAACAAGCTCGGGTCTATGGAACAGACGCTAGGTCTACATTTTTCATTTTGAGGCCCAATAATGAGGAGGGATCCACTGTCCTGGGGTCAGTAAAAACTCAATTTGGGGTGATAAACTTGTCCGATCAGCCTCCTTAAAGGAACACGCCAACATTTTGGGAAATTTGCTTACAGTCTTCTCCAGAGAGAGACAAGAAGATGGATACCAGTTTCCTCTCTGTGCGTTCAGTAGAAAGCTATCTGGCTGCACATTAGCCTTGCTTAGCACAATGAATGGAAGCGGACAGTGCCGGTTAGCTTAGGCATTCTCCAACTAACACCTCTCCCGAAGGCTAACCGGCACTGTCCGCTTCCATTCATTGTGCTAAGCTAGGCTAACACTTAAGTGACTTACACACCACACAAGCACGTCGTGTATATACACGCACACACTGCTGCAAACTATTGTATAGTTTGTATAGATAGCATATACGTTAGGGCTGGGCGATATGGAAAAAAATCATATCGCGATAACGATATGATAATGTTATCATATTTCTCGATATCGATAATTATCGAAATTGTAAGTATAATTTTTTTTATTTTTTTTTAAATAAACAACAGATGCATGTTTATTTTGCAGCAATTCTTTGTCATTGCCGCCATCTTTAGTGTTACATCCCCTCACACACAGTTCTCAGGCTGTAGCTGGTTTAAAAGCGAAAGTAAACCGGCTTCTCTGCTGGCTGTGGCTCCAGGGGAGTTGAACAGTTCTGGCTCTGCTAGTTTATTTTTGATCTTTTGGCGCTTTTTTGGTGGACAAACCACTGTGACTCGCGACTGGAGACTAGTTCTGCTAGCACACATAGCCTACTGTGTACAGACGGTTTCAAACTGTATTTTAAATTAGAAAGCAAACAAAATAAATGGACAAGAGAAAAATAAATCTCAATTTGGTCAGTATTGTCATTTGGACAAGCAAAGCCATTACTTTAAGTTGCAGGCAAGAAAGACAAGTCTGTCCACTGTCTCTGGTTTTAAAACTGCCCTGTTGCAGGTAAAAAAATAAAAATAAAAAATTCGTTTTTTTTTTATTTCGATATTCGATATAGATTATTAAAATATATCGCAATATTTATCGTTATCGTTATATCGCCCAGCCCTACACGGTTGTGTATTATGTCTAGTTTATAGTTATTTTTAGCTTATTTAGTTTATAGTTATAGTTTGTATAGATATAATATATGTTCTGTATTATGTTTACAAATCTACTACGGTTGAGGAGTCAGGAAAAACAAGCATCTCAGGTTTTTCTGAATGTATGATGTACATTTAAAAAAGCTGTGACAATAAAATAATCGGAATCTATTTGGGTCGTTCTGAAAAAGTCTTGAGTGACCTGTTCTGTACCTAATGTGGTACCATCTGTAGAGCGTGGTGTGTGATCTAAATACAACCCAGCGGCCTGGCTGCACCCCTGCAGTGTAACATGGTGTAGAGTCTGTGTGGTACCTGGAGACTAGGTGTCTTCTCCGCTTCACTCACTGCCATGGTCATCGATGTCATAATCACTATTCAAATGCTTCAAAGCTTCAATCACTGTCACAGTAATCGATGTCAACATCACTATGCACATTCTTTGTATTAGTTTGTCTTTGTCTTTTTTTTCTTACCCCTTCAAAGGATTTGCCTACATCAGCATAAGGAATAGCTTATAATTAATCCTGGTTTGCAATCTGATGATCACGTTTGTTTAAGAGGTTAAGAGGGTCAGAGAGAGATTAAGAGGGTGAGGTAGGGACAGAGGGGGGGGGGGGGAGAGAGATGTGTGTGTGTGAGTACTGGTGCTGTGTTCATGAAGAAATAATATTCATATATTTTATTCCTCCCCCACTTTCTCCTTTCCTCTCCCTCTCTCCTCCCATCCTTGTCCTCCTCTCATCCTCTTCCTCTCCTCCCAACCTCTATCTCCTCTCATCCTCTCCTCCAGTGATTTCCTGGTCCTTCCAGGCTACATTGATTTCTCAGCAGATCAGGTGGTAAGTATTCAATTACAGTTACAGCAGCATTACTTGAATTGTGGATTGCGGGACCCAAAAAACATGTGGCAGGAGTTGAAACCAGCAGCTTTTAGCATTTAGCACTCAGATGCTTGGTACCCATTGGTCTATGTTTTGAGCATGTAATACTGGAAGGTCTTTGATTGGCTGAGTCTGATGCCATTCTACACAAACAGGAATTAAAGGAGCACTTTGCCTCTGAGGTGCATTGAGACCAGGAAAACTTAAATTGCCTACTTAAAGTAGGCAATTTCTGAGAAATTAGTGAGCTTATCTGTCCAGCAGAAATAGAGCAAGCTCTGCATCGCTTTTCATGCCAGGCGCTGTGTGCTATGCACCAAATGGTTGAAACCAGGCACTGCTATGCACCAAATAGTTAAACCAGACGCTGTGTGCTATACATCAAAAGGGTTCAAACCAGGTGCTGTGTGCTATGCATCTAAGGGTTCAAACCAGGCACTGTGTGATATGAATCAAATTAGTCAAACCAGGCGCTGTGTGCTATGCATCAAATTAGTTCAAACCAGGCGCTGTGTGCTATGCATCAAATTAGTTCAAACCAGACACATGTGCGCTATGCACCAAAGGAACGACCCATGGGAACACTTGGCAGTCCAAACTCTAAAGAAATCCGATTAGTTGTTAAGATTCAGGCACCCTGAGATTTTGGAGGAGCTGATTTAGTGATTACAGGGCCTGGGACAGTGGTCACTGAGACCAGATACATTTTTCTCAGAGTATTTGATTTATTGGTAGCTGTCGGGATATAAAGAGAATTTCACCAAATATTACCAAAATGATTATAAAAAAAAACTTTATAGGGCTATCTTAACACTTTCTCTGCCAAGGACGCCTAAACTCGTCATTCCCCGCCATGCTCATTCTGCCAATGACGCCGTAACACGTCATTGAGATCAATATTTCAAAAATCTGTGATCGCAATCATATTTCTCCCCCGGAGACTTGAGATCTACTGTTGATCCCCTCTCAACTCTCAACGGTTCAAGAGCGCCATCTGGTGGCCGATCGGCGCCCAACGCTACGAGGAAGCTGCGGTGAGTTTCAGCGTTTTTTTTTTTAACGTGTTCGATACAAACTACTCTAATGATCATATCACCCACACTAGATGAATCATCTAACGTTGGCCACGGAATTATAAACGACCCCCCCCATCCGGTCAACATCAGATGATAAGTAGTAACTTCTAGAAGCACGTCCATTCGAATTTTTTTTTATCTCGCGCCGATCGCTATCAAACTGTATACAATCATCAATATAATGCATTTAGGGCTATAAATCACGTTCTGCAGAAAGCTGCAGAAAACGATAAAAACATACTTATACTTTAGACCGTATTTTAGTATGAATATGTGAATGAAAAAGTATAACGTTGCTACACCCTGAACAATAGATACTTGATGTTGAATGGGCCATAGTAATGTCAATTTAGCAATACAATTTAAAAAGTTATAGCCCTGCAAAGAAGGGGAACTTCTCCATAGACAAATAGAGCTGGCAGAGGATGGTATAATGATGTACATAAGCCTGGCGAAGAAAGTGTTAAATACTTCGAAGCTTCTAAGCTTAGTTCGATGGGCATGGGATTCAAATATGAAAATAAAATTCGAATATATAAAAAAAGAAAAAAATGTTGTCTGCAAAATCAACTCTGCCTCTCTTTGTTAACTACAACAAGCAATGCTGTTTGTTATTTAAGATGAGGTCGGACTCGGCACTGACAGATTTGTGTTCATTTTTAATGGTCCTGACGTCTCCGATACTGGTAGATAAGATCCTTATCTCCCCCGTTAGTGCAATCCATAAACCATAATAATTCTCCACCTCCGTAAGAATTCGACACTTCGACACCGTGAGATACCTTATGAGGAAAAGCGTTGTTTTATTGCTATAAACAGAACCTCATAATCAGATGTTGTCAGATGTTATCAAATTGTATCGTCCTTGAAGAGTCTATTCTAATGATCTTTCGGTGTGTTCGTCTATCGTCCTTTTGTTATTCAGTCCAATAGTGGTCAGGCCGGTTCGTTAGCCAAGACCATCCTCGTGGTAGCCGAAGCTGCTGGTGATGTGGCATTCTCCCCCCCCCCCCCCCCTCTCTCTCAATGAGAGGAGAGAGTGTCTGTGTGATCTCAGTCCTACTCGCTCTTGGTCAGTTTCTCGTCTGCCCTACCCGGAACCACTGTCAGTTTTATAGGATCTTCGTCATAACTATGATAGCCCACCCCTTTCTGGTTGTCATGACAACTGCGTTAACCTTTAACACCATTAAACTTTCATTCAGATGAACCTCTCTCCTTCCTGCTCTGGGCCTACAGTACACTCTAATCTCAGATGTTCCCACAAGGAATGTCAACAAACATTCTCTCGCTGGCAGTGTGCCTCACTACTGAACCACCGTCTCCTGCTTCCACCGTCCGCATGCACTTCGACCTCTCTGACCCGGCACCGTTTTAGCTGTGGTCACTCCCCCCAATCTATACATCACATACATTGAATAAACCCCGTTTTCTCTCATTGTGCTGCTTTTATAAAGCCTCAAATGACGGCCTACAATATTTCATGAAAGCAAAGTGTTTCGTTTGTCTAACATTTTAAAAGGTTTAAACTTTACAGCACTGACAAAGTTGAACAAAGTGCTGTACAAGTCCCACAACATAAAAAAAATAAAGATTATACATATTATTATTATTTTTTATCTCGAAGCTTCGAATTAAAATCGAATCTCGGCCCGAAGCTTCGAATTCCAATTTTTTTTCGACGGTCAGCCCTACAACGTTAAAGCCCAACTTGCAGGTTAAACCCTACTCTGCAATTATGGGTAGTTTACATCATTGGTATCTAATTTAATATTTTTTTTCCCATTTGACGCTGGAAATTTCACTCAGAAATGGTTAAAAAGGTCCACGCACGAATAACATGCACGAGCAAATCTAAAAGCTTATCAGACGCTAGCACGGCAGTGACGTCACTTCAGGAAACCGATGCCTTATGCCCGTCCGGGTCATAGTACTACTCGATATATGGCGCTGGCTAACGTTAGCATTATGTCTACTGTCGTGAACCATTTTAGATCGGGGCATGTAGAGGAGTTTGGGGAACGAGTAAAATCATGTGCAGGTCCTCTTCTCAGACCTGTGTGGCAAAGCACTGCACACGCATCATGCAAGCTACACGTCGCTGCATGTTGATCAATGGTGGCCCACTCGGTGCATCACAGTGGGCTACTATTGTGCTAACAACGTGCCGCGGCGTCCGGCTTGTCGGCCGGCATGAGTGCCCGATTTGGGGTGGTTCTCTCCTCTTTGTGTGCCCCCGTCCTCGCGGGTGTCCTGCCGGGGAGCTTGTGAACGCGACAACAGCGGCGGCCGTAGGGTGTTTGAGCCTGTAGCGTTAGTTAGCTCATAGCTATCGTGTACCACTAGCGTTACGGGCTCGAGCACCCTACGGCTGCCGCCGTTGTCGCGTCCATGGGCTCCCCGGCAGGGTACCCGTGGGGACGGGGGTGTACAGAGAGGAGAGAACCATTTTGGGTCGGGCGTTCATGCCGGCCAGCGAGCCGGACGTCGGGATATGTTGTTAGCACAATAGCTACCAAGCTAAGCTATGTTAGCTTCTAACGGTGTATACACAATATGTACAACGACACAATGATTTACATTATTACAAATATGGTAACGTGGTTGTGGCTTTTACAAATAGTGGTTAGCTTTAGAGATTGATGGCTATGATCACGGAGCAATAGTGTTGTTAGGTGAAACAGATACATTTTCATTCGGCTAGTAGTAGCAAGGCTCTCTGCCTGCAGTGCCTGCCACTAGCTGTGTGTGACTCTCAGAGCCCCCTGGTGCCCTGCACCTGTTGTGACGACATCATTTCGATTACACGTCGTGCACGTTATGAACCATTGATTAAAATATCCACGTGCGTGGTGATTGTGTTGGGCAGACAAAATGTTTGATAAAAACGCTAAAACTGGGTCAATTTCAATAAAAAATGTTTCCTTCTTCATGAAAGTCACTGTTGGCCTAGTCCACATTGTTTATTGAACAAAAATACAACATGCAAGTTGGCCTTTAACACTGAAGTCTTTGGTGATGCTGCAGGGTTCATGACTGATCAGATGTAGGATTTGGGTTGGTGAACAAATGGAGCCCCCTGTCGAGAGACAGAAAGTGCTGACGAGCATCATTGTGTGTGTTCTCCCCCCACCAGGACCTGACCTCAGCCCTCACCAAACAAATCACCATGAAAACTCCCTTCGTCTCTTCTCCCATGGACACCGTCTCAGAATCCAACATGGCTATCGCTATGGCAGTGAGTTAAAACACACACACACACACACACACACACACACACACACACACACACACACACACACACAATATGACCATGGACACTGCCTCAGAGGCCGCCGTTCTGTTAGCTCCGTCGAGACTGTGCTTACTTTTGTTAATTTTTATAGTTTTAAGAGTTTTATTTGTACCAACTGTTGGTGCATTAAATGTGTATGACCGTCAGTCTGCTTTGCACTATATAGTATATTAGTATATTGTATATTGTATGGTAACTCCGTTACTTCTACTCTGCATTGAACATTGTACATATGTATATACTGAACACTTGTGTCTACGTACGTGACTTCTATTTTTTACTTGCTATACTTATTTTATTTTATATTTATCTATTTTTGTCTAGCACAGTCTCTGGAGCGTAACAGAAAGACGCATTTTGTATAAAAGTATTCTGTACTTCTGTATGACAACTAATAAAGAAACTTGAAACTTGAACTTGTAACAATGCTTCTAGGCAATACATTTTATACCGTTGGAAAGCCTGTTTATATAGCAACGTTGGTCAACTCAACTGTAAAGTTGGCATCACTTCCTGTCTACAATAGTGTTGTCACGATACTGGAATTTTGAACTTCGATACGATACCTTGAAAAGTATCGATATTCGATACCATTTTCGATACCACAGGGAAAAAGGTTCAATCTTAAAATGTTAAAAAAAAAAATTATACATTTAGCTTTTGTTGCTGGTTGATTCTCCTCAGCTTCTCTCTGGTACTATAAGAGAAGATAAATATAACACTTTTAAAACCCTTTGTTTATCTTTAGATCACACATTTAAAAATAACTGTTCATCTCACTTCAATAATTTCTATTGCAGAACATCGTATTTTCTCAAGCAGACGGATGTAAACACTGTAATCTGTGTTGCATGTACCTGACAAACTGAACTGTTTGTATTACAGTCATATTCCGACTTAACTGAATGCACATGTGTGTGTGTGTGTGTGGACTACTAACAATGCAACTTCCTTATATAAAATAAAATAATAAAATAAAATAATATTTTTTTTTATTTTTTTTTAAGATTTTATTTTTTTAGTGTTTATCGTTTTTTACTACTGGGCAGTCCAGTAGAGAGAGAGAGAGGAGGAACGGGAGACAGATTGGGGGGAAGACATTCGGCAAATAACGACGGGTCCGGGAATCGAACCCGGGTCGGCCGTGCCGCGACTCAGCGAGTTATGTAGTTCGCCACTGGGGCGCCCTAACTGTTCATCCTTTAAAACGTGATTCTCGTTTAGCTCAGAACGTAGATAATACTTAACCCTTTCACTGCCGCACTACCAAAACAGTTAACTCTTTCACTGCGACAACAAACAGAAGGTTAACCCTTTCACTGCCACACGACAGCCGGTTAACCCTTTGACTGCCACACGGCAGGAGGTTAACCCTTTACTATCACACAACCGACGGCGACCGGGGTTAACCTTCTGTCGTGTGGCAGTCAAAGGGTTAAGTATGTGGAGAATTCTAATAAAATTTAATTAGCCCATGGTGTCAACGGCAGAGCAGGTTGACACACACACACACACACACACAACTAACTAACATTGTGTGTCCTCTCAGCTAACGGGAGGCATCGGCTTCATCCATCACAACTGTACGCCAGAGTTCCAGGCCAACGAAGTCCGCAAGGTCAAGGTGAGACAATCCTCACCGCTCCGTTTCTGTCCGTCCGTCCGTCCGTCCCTCCCCTCCTCCACCTGTCCGTCAATGTTTATTTTCTTCTCTTCGATCTCTCCTCCCATCCGTTCCATCATTCTTTCTCTCTCTTTATCTCTCTCCACCCTCACGTCGCTCTTTCCCTTCAGACCCCTCTGTCCGCTATTCTTCTGTAATCCTTTACTCCCTTTTTTGTTGCTCATTTCATCATTCTGAATGCTCTCTATATATTATCTTTCGTTATTCTGAATGCTCTTTCTCTCTTTTCTCTTTCATCAT
Organism: Notolepis coatsorum; assembly: GCF_963971535.1. Taxonomy (NCBI): domain Eukaryota; kingdom Metazoa; phylum Chordata; class Actinopteri; order Aulopiformes; family Paralepididae; genus Notolepis; species Notolepis coatsorum. Next base: position 78,396,528 of record NC_140181.1, read on the forward strand.
GCTGAATGCTCTCTTCTCTTTCATCATTCTGAATGCTCTATATATTTCATCATTCTGAATGCTCTATATATTTCATTATTCTGAATGCTCTTTCGTCATCCTGAATGCTCTCTTCTCTTTCATCATTCTGAATGCTCTACATATTATTTCAATATTCTGAATACTTTCTCTCCTTTTATCATTCTGAATGCTCTTTCTCTCCATCTTCTCTTTCATTATTCTGAATGCTCTCTTTAATCATTCTGAATGCTCTCTCTCTATCTTCTAGTTTGTAACAGGTTTCATCCATTATGCATGTCTCCATCTTCCTGTTTCTTTTCATTTCTGGATTCTCTTTCCTTGTCTTTGGTTTTCATGTTGTGTCTTCTCTGTTTGTTTGACAGTCTGTCTCCCTGGGGTTTTCTCCCCGCTGCTGTCAGTGTCTCTGTAGTGAACCTGTCAGTAGGGACGCTTGTCCCCATCAAGTATTTGTATCTGCCGACCCGGAGTATTCGTATTGTCCTAGATAATACAGCTGCACAATGCACACTTCAAGTACATTTAAAGTGATTAAAAAAAAAATCCCCTGTAGGCAAGATACGCTTGGTAATTGAATAGCTCTGCTTAAAGAAAAGACAATAGCCTACATCACAGCAGCTTTCCCATAATGGTTTTAATTTATATTTGAAGAAAAAAGGCTTGCAGGATTTGAGCAGGCTTTAATATAGCTAATACCAATCAATTAAGATATGCTGTGTTCGGCTCCGAATCCGATTGGGACGTTTCTACCTGTTAGAGAAGAAGAAAATTACTCCTGTCTTTCCTTCTCCTTCTTCTGTCACAGTAGGGTCGCCGTGGTGATGTGCAATTTCCCATGACTAATAAACTCATGACATTACCGGTGACACAGGACATTTGACAAAATGGCGCTCGATATGTAAACATATGCAAATACACATATACTGCCATGAAGCAGGGAACACACGAACTGAACACATGTAGAAGGACTGTAATATGATGTAATTATTGTATGAGTACCACTATTAATTATGTACTCATTTTAACTAATGTATTTTTGGTAATGATGATATTTAATGACATCTTTTAAGTAGAAAAGCCTAACCAGGGACAGGGGTTGCAAATTTGCCTTGGCTAGAAATCCTATATGCAATGCATCTGCATTGTGTTATTGTAACTTGCTACAATGTTTTCTTTTGAATTGTGCCTGACAAATAAACAAATAAATACAAATATAAATGTCTTGAATAGTCGTGGTGGAATTTTAAAATGTTATTTCTTATTTCCCAGGCCTGGGGAGGTTTATGGAAAATGATACATGTTCAGAACGTTTTAGAAATGTCATTGACATTTGTTCAAAAACTTTTTTTTCAGCCAGTGAAGTCTGTAGTGTCAGGTTTGGCTGCAGATGGATCTAGTAACCTTTGTAATGGAATAAAAACTATAATAACTGCTTTTCTGATTACAGACCAATTAGTCTCTATAGTCATAGTGGCCACTTGCCTAAACGAGACCTGGGACATTCAAATAATCTCTCCCAAATAAATAATGTAACATTTGAACATTAACGCATAGTGTCGGTGGTCATTGATCATGAAATAGTCACAGATTTCTTCATTTGGGAAAAAGTGTTGTGAACCTTGTGTAACCCGAGAAGCCAATGTTGTGTTGTGCTTGGTCGGTAGTGTTGAGTCTGCAGTAGATTTGAATAGAGCCTGATAGATCCCCTCCCCTCCCCCTCCCCCCTCCCTCCCCGACAGCGCTACGAGCAGGGCTTCATCACTGACCCCGTGGTGATGAGCCCCACTGACCGCGTGCAGGACGTGTTCCAGGCCAAGGCTCGCCACGGCTTCTGCGGCATCCCCATCACAGACAGCGGCCACATGGGAGGCAAGCTGGTCGGCATCATCTCCTCCAGAGACATCGACTTCCTGAAGGAGGACGAGCACGGCCTGCCACTCAGCCAGGTGGGCGGGCTTTAGAAGAGGCTAGTTTTTTCTTAAAGGGACGGTCCACATTTATAAGATGCATTTGTGAGTCGCCCATAGAGATGTATATAGCGTGAGCACTTCTGACAAATTCTGTTCCCCGTGGGCCGATGCTGTTCGAGTCCGATGATCTTCTTCTACATGTGCAGGGGACATTGACTGTTCTCCTGTGTATACCGCCAGCTAGAGGCTCTGATTTATTCTGCAATGAGGTTACTGATACACATCACTCTTACCACTGGCAGTAATGCGGAAAGATTCTGTTTTCCATCCACCAATGAATCTCAAATGAGGAAGAAGCAGTGTTGTCTTCTGGGTAGAAAACTGAATTTGCCTCTCTGTGGCTGTGGGAACACTTTGTACTATGTGTAGATGGGAAGTGCTCACTCTAGCTTTAATATATTTGGCTGTACTGTGTAGATGAGATAGGAAGTGTTCGCTCTAGCTTTGATCTCTTTGGCTGTACTGTGTGTAGATAGGAAGTGTTCACTCTAGCTTTGATCTCTTTGGCTGTACTGTGTGTAGATAGGAAGTGCTCGCTCTAGCTTTGATCTCTTTGGATTTCTCCTTTCAGTCTATCCAAATAGGACTTGCTGCTGCAGTGTCTTAGGTTTCTGAGATATTGAAATCGGAAGAAACAAATTCACACGCAAAGCTAGGAAATGGATCTTGTTAATATCCTCTCCCCATTGTCCCGACCACCTACCAGGTGATGACGATGCTTGAGGATCTAGTGGTTGCCCCAGCTGGAGTGACACTCAAAGAAGCAAATGAGATCCTTCAGAGGAGTAAGAAAGGTGAGGAAGGGAAGGAGGGGTTTCACCTCAAACACGGTTGAGAATGTGGTATTTGTGTGCTGTATTCTTTTTTTCATTATTTCTTTAAATATATATATAAACATACTCATCTCCTTACTCATCTCCTTTCTGTCTCTCTCTCTCTATCTCTATCTCTATCTCTATCTCTATCTATCTATCTACAGGTAAGCTTCCCATCGTGAACGAGGAGGGTTCTCTGGTGTCCATCATCGCTCGCACAGACCTGAAGAAGAACAGGGACTTCCCTCTGGCCTCCAAAGACGCCCGCAAACAGCTGCTGTGTGGCGCGGCCATCGGCACGCACAACGACGACAAATACCGCCTCGACCTGCTGGTGCAGAGTGGCGTGGACGTGGTCGTACTGGTAAGTCCACTGGTTTCATACTGGTTGAAGTTGCTATAGATGAAATCTTTATGTAGAGTACGGTAATCTTTTATTTGATTTTTCTTTTTCTTTTTTTTAAATCTATTATTCATCCACAGAGCTTTTAGAAAGGCATGGAATAAAAGTATTGCTTTTCCCCCCAAAATATTTTTGATTCGTTAATTTATCTTTTTTTAATTTTTTATTTGTCGGTCCAAAATTAACTTTGTTGTTTACATGTTGCACTTGTGTAGTTTCCCTACTTCTCCTTTCCCCACATGAATGCACCTAGTGATGCACGATATTACGGCCGCCGATATAATATCGGCCGATATGGCAGTTTTTTTACACATCGGTATCGGTCCGATATCAAGATAGGGCCGATATTAAATATGTAAGGGATAATGTATAGCTACGAGGTCATTGTCGCAAAATAATTGACCGACAAGGAGTATGTGGTGCGCGGAATGCCTTCCACCCCATCGTCCCGATAATGCTGGAAACTCGCTGGTCCAGTATGGACAGGTCAAACGCCATGTAATAAATATATATATTATTATTATTATTATTTATTTTTATTTTTTACATGTTTTGGTCTTAAATAGTCATTTCTGAAAATAAGTTACAAAAGTAAAAAAGAAAATGCGTTTTCGAAAATAGCTCTATTTGATTATCATAAAGTGTTTTCTATACAGAGATATCGACATCGGTAAATATCGGCCACAATTTTCACATCGAGAAATAAAGGAAATTACCAATCGGAAGCTCTCATTCGCTTTTTTACTTCCTGAAAGTCCGCCATTGCGATATGTGAGAGTTTTCCGAGACAGTAACTTATTCTAGTCTTACCAATAGCAATAGATTTTAGAACACCTGTGTGCGGACCTGTTCTCCCAAACTGGTAAGCAAATGACTGTTTTTACGTTATTTTCATTTTTACGTTACTATTATTATTATTATTATTATATTTTTTTTTAAACATTGATCTTAACTGATCACTGTGACTTTATTGCTTTTATCGTTATATATGCCTATAATTGTGTACAGCACTTTGAGCTACATGACATGTATGAAAGGTGCTTTATAAATACTTACTTACTTACTTACTTACACCTAGATTTATCGATAGCAATAGTAATATAACGTTTGTAACTGAGGGGTACAATTCCCTGACTGTATTGATAAGTATGGTATCATTAAACCACTACCGCTTTATGTACTTTAATTACTGGCCATACAGTACACGATATATGAATATGATGAACACTTCCCACAATGAAATCGGTTCCAGTCAAAGGTATTAATCAAGTATTTAATGGAGCAAAAGGTACATAGGATACTTTACATTATTCTTTGAATGCACTTGTAAGGCAAAGGAGTATGCGTAGGCAAATCAATAACGAATGTCCATTCTCTGGTTACGCAGGAGGTAATTATACAACCTGAATCTTAGGGAATTATATCTATGGTACACTAGTAATATAGCGGAGGATACTGGAAAGGGTTCCCACTGGTTGTAAGCCAGCAAGGGGGTAGAAGATCTGTCGGTAGTAGGACGTCTGGTCAACGATGACTAGGGAGACTTCAGGTACAGAAGCCGGTGCAGTAGTCTCTTGATCCACAGACGAATACAGCTTGGTTCTCTGGTAGACTGTAGCTCTACAGTGAAGAAAGCTAGGCGGCCTCAGGCTCTCTGAGCGCCGACTCGACTTGACTCCTCTCGGGGTAAATCCAACACGTGCAGGCGTCGGCGATTATCCGCTCCATAAATCATAGGACCAAAGCAAATATATTCCAGCCGCAAAGGCTATGTAGTCGTCGGGTAGATTAATCCAGTGTACATGTCCACACGGTTCTCGCCTAGGTCTCCTCGGGTGAAGGCGCCATGCGGTCGGCCCAGCCTGGATAAGAACTCTAGCTAATACGAGAAAGCGTTGGAGATGCTGGTCACTATAGAATTCTAACCGCACGATACACTATACACAAATAGACTATTAAAGACTCAATAGAAATATGTCGCACTCGACGGTATAGCGCCAAACTCTGACAATTCAGTTATTAATTCGCACGCGGTCCCGATGCTCTATTCTGAGGCCAAACAGGCCATACTTCACTGCACGTTGTATCGTGGGTGAGGCTTCAACTTATCGGTAACATGCTAAGTGCACGAAGGGTACGGAGGTAAGGGGCTAAGGGTCTTCTACATTCACCTGCGCCGTATTTATACGCACGGTGCACAAATAGTGCCACTCTCATTTCTGTCGCCGTATCCCTGGGCAGGGCCGGGCAAGTACAGACATGTCGTGTCGGTGACTTTGAACTTGGCTCCGGGGGCTGGTCCCCTGGCGCCTGGTCCGTTGTCCAATAGGAGAATGAACTATTATGGGCTGGACTAAAGGGATATTCCGTGTATATGTACAAGGAATATACAAGGGATATCAAACGATATACAAATACTATTCAATATATATCAATAAATAAATATATATATTCGGTTTAATCTGATCCTTCGTAACAGCCGCCCCCTAATTAGTCCCACCTAATTAGCTAAGCAGAGACAGATTAACCGCACTGTCCTCTACTCAATGTCTGTTGTGAGGGTCAGTCAGTTCACAAAGTCATGGGGTCATGGTCGTCATCGATAGTATCGGGGAGCCTTGGCAGTTCTATTAGCCTCGCCACGGGTCGGGTGTAGGTCCGCCCTTGGACGAGCACTTCAGCTGCTCGGACCTTTCCGTCGGCACCGGTGATCACTTTGCTTACGCGGCCAGCCGGCCACATAGCTCGGGGTAGTGACTGGTCGATAATCATGACGACTATTCCTTCTGTCAAATTGTCTCTCTCTTTTACCCATTTCTGTCGGGTCTGTAGAGACGGTAGGTAGTGGAGTAGGAAGCTGTTCCAAAACTTGTCAGCCAATACTTGACTGTACCTCCACATTCTTCGGCCGTTCGCTTCTTCAGGCCTGTACATTGTCTGGGGTAGCGCGGGGTCCAGCCGCCCCATCAAGAGTGTGTTGGGGGTGACTGGGTCGACATCTGCTACATCACTTGAGACGTAACCGAGGGGCTTTGAGTTCAATACTCCCTCGATCTCCGTGAGGACTGTCATTAGGACTTCTTCCGCCACGGTCTGGGCCCCAAGCACGGCGTACAGGGCTGTCTTTATTGAACGTACTTCTCGTTCCCAAGTTCCACCGAAGTGAGGTGCGTTCGGGGGATTAAACTGGAAGTCAATCTGGGATGGAGCGAGGTGGGTCTTAAGTTCTGGGCCCATAGCTTGGAAGCTCTCTCTCAGCTCTCTTTCTCCGCCTTTGAAGTTTGTCCCGTGATCAGACAACAATATAGACGGTTTGCCTTTCCGCAATGTGAATCTTCGGAAGGCCATAAGGAATGAGTCTGTGCTCATGGTTGGAAGGAGTTCTATATGTATCGCTCGGGTGGTCATGCATTTGAATACAATACCCCACCGCTTCTCGGTTCCTCTTCCTTTCTTTATATACAGCGGGCCGAAACAGTCCATACCGGTGGAGTGAAAAGGCTTGTCGCCGAGTCGGAGGCGACAGGGAGGTAGGTCAGCCATCCGGGGTATACTGGGCTGCGCTCGCCACTTACGACAGTCTAGACAGGTTCGCTGGAAGCGCCGCACTGCTTCTCTCCCTTGCAGTATCCAATAACGACGTCTGATCTCCGCGAAGACTCTCTCTGCCCCTGCGTGGTGCACATCCTCGTCGTATTTCTTTATGATCAGCTCTGTGACCTTGTGTCGGCTGTTCAAGACTATCGGGTACTTGACGTCATCCGGTAAGTCTGGGGCTCTCCGCAGACGACCACCCACTCTGATGAGACTATGGGCGTCGCTCTCGGGTGCTAGGTGGAGCAGTCTGCTGTCTGATGGGACGGGCTTTGCTCCCTGTAGACAGTCTAGCTCATCGGGGAACGAGTCTCTCTGGGCTCGTTGTAGTAGAAGAAGTTCTGCTTCTTCGTAGTCAGCTGCTGAAATGTCAGTAGTGGGCTGAACCTCTGGGTGGTGCCACAGAAATGTCTTTAGCTGCGCACTCTCTAGGGTGAGGCAATCGTCTATGTCGGGGTCTGTGGAGACGAGTGTGTTCAATCCACAGAACACAGATTTCTTGTTTTCGGCCTCCTCTTTACTCGCCTCCCGTGGGGTGGGTGTAGGCCACTCTTCTTCCGGGAGCTTGAGAAACTCTGGTCCGTCACTGTATGGGTTGTGACAGGTGAGGTCATCCAGGGACATTCCCCGGGTGATGACGTCAGCTGGGTTGTGTTTTGTGTCCACATACCTCCAGCTTGCTACTTCTGTTAACTCTTGAATCTCTGTGACTCTGACCCCCACGAAGACCTTGTATCTGCACGAATCAGACCGGATCCATGCGAGTACTGTCGTGGAGTCTGACCACAAGATTGTTCTTTGCACCGGAATGGTGAGTTCACGTTGGATTAACGTGGCGAGGTGCGCTCCTGCTAGGGCTGCGCAGAGCTCTAGACGCGGGATAGATTGTTGCTTTCGTGGGGCTATTCTTGAGCGAGCCAGGATGAAAGCAGTATGTATTTCTCCTCCCTCCTCTCGGGCACGCAAGTAGGCCACCGAGCCGTAGGCTACTTCGGAGGCGTCGCTGAAGACGTGCAGGTCCATCTGGCACGTCTCCGGCCTCACTGTGGGTGGGAAGTAGCTGCGGCGTATGTTAACACCTGGGAGTGAGCTGAGTTCCGTCTCCCACTCTCTCCATGTGGATGCAAGGTGTTCGGGTATGGGGTCGTCCCAGCCCTGGTCCTTGTCCCATAATGCTCTTACAATCATCTTTGCCCTGGTGGTGTAAGGTAGAATACATCCCAACGGGTCATATTGTCTGGCGAGTGTTCTGTATACACTCCGTCTGGTGGTCGGTAGTGCAGTCGACCTTCCCTGCTCCTTGGTCAGGGGTGTGTGTTTATAATGGAGCGAGTCTGTTTTGAAGCGCCAGACTAGTCCTAATGTCATTTCTTGGGCTTCTCCTGGGATGGTCGCCATCCAGGTCTCGCTGCTTGCTGCCTTGTCCTCGGGGGAGAGGCTGCGCAATACTTGCGGGTCGCTGCTGGCCCACTGCCTGAGATCAAAGCCGCCTTTGATCAGGGAGGCGCGGAGCTTGAGTAGAAGGGCCTCGGCTTCTTCTGGCGTCGAGACGCTTTGCAGACAGTTGTCCACGTAGAAACTATTTTCTACACTTTTTCGGACCTCTTCATCAGCTGCTGGGTCCTCTGCGACGTGTTTTTGCAGTGCAAACGTAGCACAGCATGGGCTGCATGTGGTTCCGAAAGGGAGGACTTCCCATTGATAGATGGCTGGTTGCTCATCCCCGATCCTCTCTCTCCATAGGAACCGCAGCAGGGGCTTGTCCTCCTCCACTAGTCTCACCTGCAGGAACATCCCTTTGATGTCGCCGCTGATGGCCACCTTGTCCTGGCGGAAACGTAGTAACACGCCTAGTAGGGAGGGGCCGAGTGTTGGGCCGGGCAAGAGCTCTTTATTCAGATTTTGTGATCCGATCTGGTAGCTGCAGTTGAACACAATACGATCCTTGCCGTTGTGGTGGACTTTATGGTGCGGCACGTACCATGATTCGATCGTCTGATCGGCCTCTTTAATGTCAATTTTCTTTATGTGTCCCGCTGTGATTAGCTTGTTAATCTCAGCGCGGTACACAGTCTCTTGAGCGGGGTCTCTGGCTAGGCGCCGCTCTGTGTTCAATAGATACCGCTCCGTCGCTTCTTTTTTTTTTTTTTTTTATTTTATTTTTTTATTCTTTTTTAAACAAACATATAAACAAACATGACAACACACGATAAGATATACAAGCATTAATTGTCAGGGCACATCCAATGGGATCACCTTTTGGTTAGTTGTTTTATATAAGATATACCCATAATACCTGTTATCTAAAAAAAAAACCTACATACATATGCTCAGCTCGAACCCCCCCCTCCCGGACCCCACCTTGAGAAGTACCTCCACTATCCCTCGCACCTAACCAGACACTACCATTATAAGCTAGCTTTTATTCTCTCCACCACTTCTAACCACATTGACATTTTGGATTCATTGAGACCCAGAATTCTTGCTGTAGATATTTCATGGTAAATTACATCGAGATATGTCAGAAACCAAACTTTACGGCACATTTTTTCCGGTTGAAACCAGCGTGATGCGATCAGCTTTTTGGCTACTGTGATACCCGATAAAACCAATCTCTTTAGCTGTGGATTCACTGCAAACTCAAAAACATCATTCAACAGCAATACCGAGGGGTGTACAGGTATATTCCAAGATACGAGTTTTGATATTTGTTGGGTCACATCTTTCCAGAATGCCTTAACTGGTGAGCAGTCCCAATACATGTGCATAAATGTCCCTTCGTCCCCATTTGTACATTGGGTGCATTTGGAATCTTGTTTGAGCCCCATTCGGCACAGTCTTATAGGAGTCAAGTATGTCCTGTGAATATAGTTAAGATTGATTTGTTGATGATCCGGGTTCCTTGATGTAAGTCGGACATTTGCCCAGGCTCCTTGCCAATCAAAGTCATTTTCCAGGTCTGGTATATCCCTCCTCCAGACAGAGTCAAGTTGGAGGGTTTCATACGAGGACGTTAGTAATTGATGATAAAATTCTGAAACAAAACCTCTCGATGTCTCTCTTGAGTAGAAGAATTTGTGGTATCTGTGGTGTTCAATTGGTCTGTCTAATGGAACACCGTGAGACTTCAAACATAGCTCTAACTGTTTGTGAAAAAGCCATGTGGACTTGGTGAGATTAAATTTTTTGCGTATTTCTTTATCACTACAAAAACCCTGTTTGTTAAAAATATCCCCTAATGAGTGTATGCCTTGCTCTTCCCATATAGGGAATCTTATAGGTCGTTTTCCAATTAAGAGAGCATTGTTATTGAATAAGGGAGTATGATTGTGCCATTCTTGTGGGTTAGGATTTTTTTTTTGTGATTCACGCCATATCCGGATCGCATGAGTAATTATGGGGCCAAATTTTCGTTCACAGTGCTTGATTGGTAGTTTAGTGTATGCTATGTCCTTCAGTCTATGTGGGGCTACTATGTTTTCTTCTATTTTTCTCCAAGATGCTAATGCTTGGGAGTCAAACCATGTTGTCAATGGACTTAATGAGTACGCCTTAAAATATAGGAAAAAATCTGGAAATGCCATGCCACCATCTGCTTTATTTCTCTGTGCGGTGGATCTTTTTATACGTGGTGGTTTGTTATTCCAAATAAATTTGTATGTGGAGGAGTGTAATCTTTTCCAGTAACCCTCTGGAGGGGGTAACGGTAGCATTGAACAGAAGAAGTTGATTTTAGGTAGTACATCCATCTTAACTATTGATATCCGTGCTTGTACTGTGTTCTTAAGTTTTGCCCATCTATCAAGGTCGTCTTTGATTTTGTTTTGGATTTTTGTGTAGTTGTGCTTCACCGTTTGTCTTATGGTAGGGAATATTTCCACTCCCAAGCATCTGAAATGTTTTACCATCGGTATCTGTCCTGGGAGGGTTGTATCTTTTTTTGCAGGGGTGTTAAGTGGAAGGAAAGCCGACTTCGGCCAATTTATCTTAAATCCCGATAAATCACCAAAGTCCTCAATCAACTTGAGCAGATGAGGCAATGTGGTGTTGGGGTTTTTCATGAACAATATTACATCGTCCGCATATAAACAAATTTTTTGTTGTGTGCCCTTGATTACGATAGGTTCTATGGATTGGGATTGTCTTATATATTGTGCTAACGGCTCTAATGATAGATTGAACAGACCGGGACTAAGAGGACAACCCTGTCTGGCAGAGCGTGATACCGGAAATATTTCAGAGATGATTGTGCCTGTTATAATCATGGCCGATGGGTCTTTGTATAATACTTTAATCATATCGATGAATCCTTTTCCTAACCCCATCCTTTCTAGCACTGCCCACAGATACGACCATTCCAGCCTGTCAAAGGCCTTCATAGCATCCAGGGACAGCATCGCCTTAGGTATGGTGTCCTCTTTGTCGGCATCAAGTACGTGCAGTATACGTCTTATGTTCTCAGTGATCAGGCGGCCTCCTATGAAGCCAGTTTGGTCCGGGTGAACTAAAGACGTCATATGCTTTTGTAATCTGATGGCTAATACCTTAGAGTACAGTTTGATATCTGTTCCGAGGAGGCTTACAGGTCTATAACTACCGCACTCGTTGGGGTCTTTGTCTTTTTTAAGGAGGACTGTTATGAGTGCAATATTGTCGGTTTTATGGAAGTTCCCCTCCTTGACTGAGTATAAGATCATATTTAGTAATAAGGGGCCAATTATGTCCCAACAAGAAAGGTACATTTCTGATGGGAAACCGTCTCTTCCTGGAGCCTTACCACTTTTCATTGCGGTTATGGCCATCTTGAGTTCCTCTAGTGTGATCGGTATTTCTAACTGTTTAGCGTCATCCTCTGAAAGTTTAGGGAGAATAATTTGATTAAGAAATGTGTCCATTTTGTTTTGATCGAAGGTCATTTCTGATTTATATAAATCGGAGTAGAATACTTTGAATGTATCGTTTATTTTTACCGGATCTGTTACAAGTACTTGTTGTGCTCTAATGGTAGTTATATCTGCAAATGTTGCATTAATTCTTAATCGCATGGCTAATAGGTGGCTGGGTTTGGAACCATGGGAGTACTGCTGTTGTCTTGTGCTGCGTATTTGTATTTCCGATTGTTGTCTGTATATGTCATTGATCTCTATTTTTAGTACGTTAACTTGATTTTCTAGTCGAGTTGAGTTGTTGTATTTCAGAGAATTAAATAACGTTGAGTAAAGCGTTTCCAGCTCATCCAGTTTTGTGTTTTGATTCTTGCGCATTTTTGAGGAAAAGCTATCCGTGAAGTCTTTGATCATTCCCTTTACCGACATCCATATTATTCTGGGGTCTTGCACCGAGTTTGCATTCTCCCGTTGGAATACTATAAGAGCTTCTTTGAGTTGTGTAATGAATTCCTTGTTGTTAAGCAGCAATGAGTTAAATCGCCATCTTGGGGCTCGGGAGGATAGTATACCAAATGTACCTTTAAGGAGTAAATAACAGTGATCTTATAGTGCGTTGGGTATCATTTCCACTTCATAATTATCAAATAGTCTCTGTGATGCAAAGACATAATCTATTCTGGATAGTGTCTTATGTCTCGCAGATCGACAAGAGTACTTTCGGGTCGTGGGATTAAGTAACCGCCATAAGTCCTTTACACCTGTAATCTTTGACCAATCCTTTAATGCCTTTGATGAATTCTTTTGTTCGCTGGAAAAGGCGAGGTAAGATTTGTCTATCCTTGGGTTCCAGATGGCATTAAAATCCGCTCCTATTATAAATGAGTAATCGGGAATGTCTAACATTGCATTGGTTAGTGTAGTGAAGAAATCTTCTTCGTACAAATTTGGGGCGTATACCGCTATCAACGCTATTTTCCTGTTCTTATGTTCAATCTTAGCTATAGTTATCCGACCTTCTACATCAGACCATACTCCCTTTAGTACAATATTCAACTTACGTTTAACGACTATTGCTACACCCCGAGTTCTCGTACCAATAGAGGAGTGACTGATATTATGGTATATGTTGTCCGCTAATTTACCTATGTCTTTCCCTAGAATGTGTGTTTCGCTTAGCAGAGCAATGTCCACATGTTCTTTTTTCATCAGTGTGAGCACGCTTTTGCGTTTAAGTTGGTTATTTATTCCCCCGGTGTTCCATATCATTATATTCAAACTAGCCATAGTCTATACATGTTGCATTGTAATTTTTGGTAATGCTTCTAGAGTGCGAGGCAATACTAGATATACATCCCACTAGTGAGGTCCCGTTGAGAGCCGAGCTTAAAAACATACATATATACAAATAAAAATCCCCTACCCTTCCCTCCCACCGAGAGTCGTACAGGATTGTGTTCCATGAACACAACCTTTGCGTATGACTCTCTCCCTTGCACCACCGGATATCCCAGAATGATCCAATTATCCTTAACATTCCTATGTATACCATAGGATCTAACACTCTAAATTCTACCATAAGTAGAATGTCGACTGTGGCTTGGCCACTTACCCGTAAAAAATAAATAAATAAAAATTTAAATGAGATAAACTAAAAATAAAGACCAAAAATAAGCTTCAATTGTCATGCCTTAATCACTTACATTTTATATGAACTTGTAATTTATAGTAATTTATAGTAACCCATGAATAATATGAAGGTATTGAACTGAAGAGAGAGCCTCAATAAATCAGAGAGAGCGGATGAAAAAAAAAAAAAAAAAAGTAAAAGGAAGAGAACATTAACTTAGATCTTAAAAGAGCATTGCTATGCTTAAACATCTAAAGTATTAATTGGAGAAGTAGTGAAATTATTTCCCATTAATAAAAAAACAATTTTTAAATACGTATATGCAGCATTTCCCCCGACCGGGGTGGGCGATGATCCGTCGCTTCTTTTGGGGCGTGGAAGGTGGGCATACCCTCTCGCCTCAAGAGTGGAGTTGCGTATCTCATCACTCCGTTGACTTTGACTCTCTTTGTCCCTTGCTCGAGGAGTGCTATGGCGTAAATGTCTTCCTTGGAACGAATGTCTTTCTTTTCGTTCTTAAAGGGCATTGTCTCTAGTGTCCATAGCCTCTCGACGTGCTGTAGGAGGGTGGTGTCTTCTTCTGTCACTCTGGAGTGGAAGCAGCTAGTGGCTGCTGTTCGGTTAAGAGACTTAGCGAGGGGGCCTTGTAATGTCCATCCTAGGCGGGTCTCGACTGCTGCAGGACAGCCTCTGGGCCCTGTGTGGACCCGGTCTATCGGGACTATGAGGTCTGCATGGTCGGAGCCTATCGGCAGGGTCGGGGTGGCACCGTCTATGAGCGGGATAGGTAGTTGACGCAGGTGCACATATTTATCCATCAGCTTGGCGATGGGGTAGGTGTACTGCGACAGGCCTATTTCTTGGCTGGTGAAAGCATTAGTAATCCTATACCGTCTCTCTGGCTGCCCGCTTGCTGCGATAGTGAAGGAGACATTCTCGCCCTTTATCGTCTTTAGATCTCTTCTTATTGTCCGAATCGTCATCTGGTTTTCGCTCCCCCGCAGCCCCAGCTGGGCCGCAGCGGATGCGAGGAGAAGGGTCTTCTCTGACCCGTCGTCAAGGACGGCGTAAGTGTCCATGACCTTGTCTTGGTAACTCAGTGTTACGCGGACCACCTTTAAGAGCACTCGGGCGCCCCCGCTGCTGGCGGGGTCAATGTACATAACACTTGCCTTTGTGCTGCTTGAGGGTGCGGGCTTTCTTCTGTTACTGTCGTGTAGGACATCTAGGTGGGCTCCGTCACACCGACTACACCTCTTCTTTAAGCGGCACTCGGCTGCCATGTGACTGCGCGCACATCGGTAACAGCGTCGGTTGGACTTTATCCATTGACCCACTTCATCGGCGGTCATCTCCTTGAATGTGTCACATTGTGACAACCAGTGTTCTTTCTCGCAGTACGGGCACACCATCTTCCACTTCTCTTTTATCGAGGGGGTACTGTGGTTCTTGCTGCTCGGTACTGGTTCTGATTGGTGCATGACAGTCACCAATCTTCGGCCATCGTTTGCTCTCCTAGGTCCCTCTCTGGAGCTTGGTGTGCTCCGCACGAACGTATCCAATCGCAGGCTGCTGACTTCTCTCGCCAGGAAGTCGGCTAGGTCTAGGAGGGATGGCTCGGGACCGTTAGGATCACGGTGGTCTCTTTGCCGCCTGAAGCGCTCTTGTCGGGCGGGCGGAAGCTTCTCTAAAATCCTCTCGACATTAGAGTTTGCGTATAGTTCGTGCATACCCTTTTCTCGTTGCGCCCCCAGCATCCCTACCAGGGATTGTACCTTGATAGACAGGTCGTCTAGTGAGCGATTGTCTGTTGCTGGGGGTAGGCGGTCAATATGCCTTATCTCTTGTATTACGTAGTCCCATATGCGTCCATATCTTTGGTCGAGTGCTGCTAGAGCCGCTGTGTATGGGGTAGTAGAGGTGGCATAGGCCAGCGCTATATTGTGCGCTCGGGGCACCTTGAGGTGCTTCAATAGGATAGCATACTTGTGGCGTTCATCAGCTACATCAGCCATCATTGTCTCTAAGCACATCCGTAGCTCCGTGTACTGTGCTCTGTTCTCATGGGTGAAGTCTGGAAACGTCGGTGTGCCAATGTATGATGCCGTAGATGGCTGGCACATCGGTGAGCGTTGGAAGAGAGGCCTCCTAGGCGAGTCTCCTCTTACGCCTCTCGGTGGGCTGGTACCGGCAGGGTACCATGGCCCGCGTATCCAGGTGCTATTCCTCGGGACTGGTCGTGCGTCAATCTCACCCGTGAATTGAGTCGGGGGTCTGTAGCGCAGAGCCGCGGGGGTAGAGCCTGGGCTGTACTGGACCTCCTGGTCCTGTGGAGTACTGTGCTGCTGTCGGGCTCGACTCTCCTCCTCTCCCTCTTCTTCTTCCTCTGTCAGGTCCTCTAGATCCTGTAGTCGTCTATTTAGCCTCTCCGCGGTGTATACCGTTCCTTCCTTGTAGCTGGGTCTCACTTGGTCCGGTCGGGGAAGGAGTTCGGAGGGGGGTATAGGCTCTCTCTGGTGGTCGGGCTCAGGGTCGCTTAATCGGTTAGGGGAGGGTGCCCTTGACCCGTGTCTTGACGAGGCCCTGGGACCCCGTGTGGAGGGAGGGGGTGTTGCCCTGGCGATCAGCTGCTCCATTAGCTGCGCTTGTAATCGGTCGCGCTCGGCTTCGCGCTTGGTGAGAGCGATGTCGCGCTCTGCTTCTCGCTTGGTGAGAGCGATGTCGCGCTCTGCTTCTCTTTGGGCACCGGCAGCGGCGCGCTGGGCTTCGGCGGCGGCGCGCTGGGCTTCGGCGTGGTCTCTTACCATATTCTCTTCCGTCTGAAGGCGTCTAATCTCTAGACGTATACGATCTTCGTCTCTCCGTTGCTGCGCTTGGAGGCGTTCTCTTTCCATGGAAGAATGTTCGCGCTCACTAAGCGTCTGTGCTTGGAGTCGATCGCGCTCTGTTGAGGCTGCTAGGCTGGCGAGGAACGCCTGTGCCAGCATCTTGTCCGCCTCGCTGGGGGAAGACGCTGGTTGAGGTGATCCGCTCCTGGCAGTACTCGTTGGAGATGCGTTCTCCTGCGGGGAGTCCTGGAGCTCTATCTCCTGGGCGCTCTCCTCTTCTTGTACCGGGCAGAGTTCCATCTCTGGAGGGTTGTCTTTCTCCTGGAGCTCTCCGGGTACTACTTCTTCGGTCTTGGCGGGGGGTAAAGTCGTGTCAGTTCCCTCCTGGTCCCTACCGTGAGCTTGGTCAGTTACATTAGAACCCACTAGGGCCTCTGTTGGCGGGGTAACCTGGGCGATAGGGTCGGACATAATTTTACTATCTACTTTTTCCGCGTTTACCGTCTGTAGAAGGCTAGGTAGTATACTGGCAACGTAATCCTCTAAGTACTGAGGTGTCTGCCGTCTACGCTGCGGGCGATCTACTTTAGGAGAACCGTTTTGTGGAGTGTTCATCATAGGCCATTTCAATATTAATACCACTATATTAATATTACACTAGTTATTATCCGGCTCGAAGGACCAATTGTAACTGAGGGGTACAATTCCCTGACTGTATTGATAAGTATGGTATCATTAAACCACTACCGCTTTATGTACTTTAATTACTGGCCATACAGTACACGATATATGAATATGATGAACACTTCCCACAATGAAATCGGTTCCAGTCAAAGGTATTAATCAATGGAGCAAAAGGTACATAGGATACTTTACATTATTCTTTGAATGCACTTGTAAGGCAAAGGAGTATGCGTAGGCAAATCAATAACGAATGTCCATTCTCTGGTTACGCAGGAGGTAATTATACAACCTGAATCTTAGGGAATTATATCTATGGTACACTAGTAATATAGCGGAGGATACTGGAAAGGGTTCCCACTGGTTGTAAGCCAGCAAGGGGGTAGAAGATCTGTCGGTAGTAGGACGTCTGGTCAACGATGACTAGGGAGACTTCAGGTACAGAAGCCGGTGCAGTAGTCTCTTGATCCACAGACGAATACAGCTTGGTTCTCTGGTAGACTGTAGCTCTACAGTGAAGAAAGCTAGGCGGCCTCAGGCTCTCTGAGCGCCGACTCGACTTGACTCCTCTCGGGGTAAATCCAACACGTGCAGGCGTCGGCGATTATCCGCTCCATAAATCATAGGACCAAAGCAAATATATTCCAGCCGCAAAGGCTATGTAGTCGTCGGGTAGATTAATCCAGTGTACATGTCCACACGGTTCTCGCCTAGGTCTCCTCGGGTGAAGGCGCCATGCGGTCGGCCCAGCCTGGATAAGAACTCTAGCTAATACGAGAAAGCGTTGGAGATGCTGGTCACTATAGAATTCTAACCGCACGATACACTATACACAAATAGACTATTAAAGACTCAATAGAAATATGTCGCACTCGACGGTATAGCGCCAAACTCTGACAATTCAGTTATTAATTCGCACGCGGTCCCGATGCTCTATTCTGAGGCCAAACAGGCCATACTTCACCGCACGTTGTATCGTGGGTGAGGCTTCAACTTATCGGTAACATGCTAAGTGCACGAAGGGTACGGAGGTAAGGGGCTAAGGGTCTTCTACATTCACCTGCGCCGTATTTATACGCACGGTGCACAAATAGTGCCACTCTCATTTCTGTCGCCGTATCCCTGGGCAGGGCCGGGCAAGTACAGACATGTCGTGTCGGTGACTTTGAACTTGGCTCCGGGGGCTGGTCCCCTGGCGCCTGGTCCGTTGTCCAATAGGAGAATGAACTATTATGGGCTGGACTAAAGGGATATTCCGTGTATATGTACAAGGAATATACAAGGGATATCAAACGATATACAAATACTATTCAATATATATCAATAAATAAATATATATATTCGGTTTAATCTGATCCTTCGTAACAACGTTAATGCAACAAAACGAATGCCTTGCTTTGTTAATCATAACGTTGATGCAGTAGCGTATGTCGTTGTGTTGGCTGTAACGGACATGACGATAACATAACACTGTGTACAAATTAAAATTGCGATAATCGTTTCTAACATTTTCAAATCGATGCAGTTGAATTTTCTCCTTAGGATCGATGCATTGTGATGCATTGTTACACCCCTACACCAAAGTCACTGGCCCACTGTGTATGTGTGTGTGCGCTAACTTGGCTAGCGTTATCAACAGCAGATGTGGGTGAAAGCGGTGTGATGTAATTGGCAGAATCGACTGTCAATCAATGGTCTTCCTGACACGCAAACTCATAAACAATGTTTCTGTACTGGGGGTGTACAGTATTTCAATAGGCAACCCTGAAAGGATTATTTTTCTAGAAGAGCAACACTAGCCAAAACATAGGCATTGTATGCATAAAAGGGGCAAAAGCTAAAGTTAAGTGACTGTTACTTTTGTAGCAGTAGTTTGATTTGATAGTTTATTTGATAGGGACAGCACATGTTAATGAACATCAAGTACAAAATACAAAATGTAAACATGCAGGGTTGTAGCAAGAGCTATCTAGCTAGCTAATTTACACCAGGAGACAGCAAAACTCTTTCAATAAATAAATAGCCTGCTTAGGGTAAAGCATGGTGACAATCGATGATAAAAACAACAATAAAAACAAGAAACAAGTTACATAAACTAAATCAGATTAAAAATTATCACAGTTCTGGTTTGCCTTAAGATGCAGTTTAAGATGGGTCTTGAACATGGGAGTATGTGGGGCACTCTCTAATCACAACTGGTAGGCTATTCCAGTAGTTACCACCTTTAACAGAGAACACAGTTTTAGCAAAGGTAGTATACCGAAAAGGCACCTTACAGTCCCCTCTACTGATGGCCCTGGTGGTAATGCCAGTGTCTCCTTTTTGTTTAATGTCACTGCCTTTTTTATTAGGCCTAGTTGTTAGCTACAACTTTGCCACAGTAGGCATTAATCACTTAATAGTTCAAATGTCTGTGGCCCATTCCCGTTTGCACACGCAGATACACACACGCACACAGTGGGCCAGTGACTTTGGTGGTATGTGCTATTGCACAGATGTGTGTCCCGTTCCCGTTTGCACATGCACGCACAGTACAAATATACATTTATAAAAAATAAAAAAAACTCTGTTACTTGAAATATTTTCACTGTGCTCCTAAATATTTTTGTGTGCTCCTAAATTTCTTTGTGTGCTCCTAAACTTTTTCATTTAGGAGCACATGTGCTCCTTGGGAAAAAGGTTAGCGTAGAGCCCTGATAGACACGGAACAGAGCAGACCGTCAATTCTAGAAGCAAACTAGTAGCTCTTCCGCCCTGCGTCTTGTCTCCCCCATCCCCCTCTCTCTCACTCTGTCTCCCCCATCCCTCTCTCTCTCTGCTAACAATCCTGATTCGATTCTTGAACCTATTTCATTAAAAAGGAAGATATTGATGGACATTAGCTATAGTATAGCTCAGCAGCTGTAACAGAATCATTTGATTATTTTTGATTATTTACGTTTTAAGTTAACAACGACAAAAAAATCCAGCGGTGGACCGACATAACAAACGCTGTCACTGTTTACTTGTGTAAGGACATGGTTCCTTTTCGAACTGTCGATAGAAAGGGCTTTAAAGACATGGTCAAAGCACTGGATCCAAGATACGCATTACCTGCCCGCAGACACTTGAGAAAAGGTTTTGCATTTTTCTATTGTAGTTTTGCACAATAAATGTTATTAAAATACCTCTGTACTATGTGAAATATGTCCTAGTAATACAAGAGTACAGTAATAGCTGCCATACCAGTGTTTTACCCCTTCAGAAGCATTTATATAGACATTTTAAGATAAGTTAATATACCGTGATATATACCATTACCGTCTATGCTTCAAATTATACTGTGATATACATTTTAGACCATACCGTCCAGCCCTAATACAAAGTATACAATGCAAGGTATAAATTAGCAAGGTGTATGTTAGTGTGCCATCTAGTGGCTGAATGTTATCTGTAGTGCCTTTTAAACTGGTATTAGTGTTGGTGCCACCCCCGGACATTGATTTCCTATGTTATTTAAATGTACTGGTCAGAGGAGAGTTTTTAACAAGTCAAATTCACATGAAAGATTCAAGCGGATCCTCTTGTTCCTCTCTGATTCCATTTGGTCTTTCGTCTCTGCAGGATTCCTCTCAGGGCAACTCCATCTTCCAGATCAACATGATCAAGTACATCAAAGAGAAATACCCACAACTACAGGTCATCGGAGGAAACGGTGAGAGAGGAGAGGAGAGGGAGCAGAGAGAGGAGAGAGAGGAGTGCAGAAGAGTGCAGAAGAGAGCAAAAGAGAGCAGAGAGCGCAGAGGAGAGGAGAGCAGAAGAGTGCAGAGAGAGCAGAGGAGAGAAGAGCATAGAGCGCAGAGGAGAGCAGAGTGCAGAGAGAGCAGAGGAGAGGAGAGCACAAGAGTGCAGAGGAGAGCAGAGAGCGCAGAGGAGAGAAGAGTGCAGAGGGAGCAGAGAGCGGAGAGCGGAGAGGAGAGAAGAGAGGAGAGCAGAGAGAGCAGAGGAGAGCAGAGCAGAAGAGTGCAGAGAGAGAGAAGAGAGCAGAGGAGAGAAGAGGGAGCAGAGAGAAGAGAGCAGAGGCAGAAGAGAGCAGAGAGAGGAGAGCAGATAGTGCAGAGGAGAGCAGAGAGCACAGAGGAGAGCAGGGAGCAGAGAGAGACTCGGGTTGAATTTCTTGAATGACTGGTCTTGGGATACGGTTCACAAACACCTTTTTGAAGAAGACGGTTATTAGCGAAATGGCCAACTTGATCGAATGCATCAAAGGGAAATACTTAAGCATTACATCACTCACAGGAGTGTGTTATAAGAATTAGAGCATGCCTAGGGGTGGTTGTTAGGACCGAGGCGCAGCCGAGGGTCATTAGACCCCCCTAGGCATGCTCCAATTCTTATAACACATGACTACTAGTGGTGTAATGTCTTTTATACAATTGCCGAATTCATCCAACCTTATTGCTATACAATAAACACACATTAATTGAAGCATAATGGAGATTTATTCACACAACCATCCGCAGAAAAAGTAGGTAAAAAAAAAAGAAGTTGCCTCCGTGTCTAGAAGCAGCTGGGAGGTGCAGTGTTTCAAAGCATGCCATCTAACAGTGAAGTTAGCGGTTGTTATTGGATTGATTGATTGATTGATTGAAAATGTTATTACAGATAGACAGTGCTACATTCATACATAGGTTGCTTCAAAGCATGCCATCTAACAGTGAAGTTAGCGGTTGTTATTGGAATGATTGATTGATTATGTTATTACCAGATTGCAGAATGGGTACAATACAGTACAGCTCAATACACACAATTGTTAAGGGGATGCAGACCAGAGAAAGACTTTCGTCTTGTTTACATCAGGGTCCCCCATTTTCAATGCATCATAACATATGACATACATGACATACAGATAGACAGTACTGCTACAGTACATCTATACATTTATGAAATACCAGATTTACAAATACAGTACTGTTTTTGTAGGGTGATTATGGTTTATTTACATTGAGGTTCTGGGGTCACGTGGAGTGTATTATATACTAAATAACAACCGCCGGCTTTCCTTTTCTAAGCATTTTCGGTGATAGAAGTGATTGGGGAATAGTTGCGGGACGCCAAGATGTACCCACAGTAGAAAGCTCGCGTGGATCCTTATATTGGTTCTTTTAATACAGCGTTTTTTAAATCACACGAAACAAATAACCTCTGTTCTCCTTGCAATGCGTTTTTAATTCTTTCTTATACAGTAGGAAGGGGGAAGAACACTATCGTGGGTGTTCCTATGACTTGTATTCTGCTTACAGCTTCGAATATAAATCAAAACGTTCCCGTATTTCTGCAATCTATGCGCCAATAATAACGAGTTGAGTTCTATTACATGCTGGATAGGCTGATAGAGTGCCTGCGCGTTCACCCGAGAGGAGTCGGATTCTGCAACTGCCAGTGCCCCCCCCCCCCCCCCCGATTTATATTTTGTTTTTAAATGTATCTATTTTGAATGAGTCGTTATGACTGAATCAATACATCCATTCATAAAGATTATTGTCCGCCATCTTGGTTTCATTCAGTAAAAGAATGAACGGCGGAGTGATTCGGAAACAAAGTAATTCGGTTGTGGGCAGGTTCTGGGATCACGTGGAGTGTGTTATGAGAAATAACAACGTCTGAAACAAGTGTTTCAGCCAATCAGAATCAAGAAATTTGCATGCCATTGTATAATCAGAGGTACAGGTCATTGGGAGGAATTGGGACACAC
The DNA here is from genome assembly GCF_963971535.1 of Notolepis coatsorum. NCBI lineage: Eukaryota > Metazoa > Chordata > Actinopteri > Aulopiformes > Paralepididae > Notolepis > Notolepis coatsorum. The sequence goes on from NC_140181.1 coordinate 78,419,087, forward strand.
ACACACACACTCTCAAAGACAGACAGGCACACACATCATACATTGCTTTTCTTGAATGGGGATGATTATGTAAAAACCAGGAGGCGTTGACTAGTTCAACACAGATGTTTATTAGTAGTTATCTGGAGGAAAAACAAACAAATACTAACCCTCCAACCTTTTTACTATGTACCCTAATACTATTCTTATTTTTTTATTGATCTTTTTCACCCCTCCTTTTTCCGTTTTTCTCCCATCCCAATGTTAGTCGTTATGCCAATCCCCTTCCTGGTCGTCGCGCACTTACCCCCTACCGTCAGTCTGGGAGAGTGGAGGCTATCACATGCTTCCTCCGACACATGTGCAGCCAATCAACCACTTCTTTCCACCTTTTCAGCGCGGACTCTCACTGGGAGAGTGTAACGTGTGGAAGGATCACACTACCTCCCCCAGGTCTTTCCCTCGCTGTGCAGGCGCCCCGACCGAACTGTAGGAGTCGCTGTTTACAACGACCAGGACCCACCCTCGGCGGGTTTCCCACCCTCTAACACTGCCAATTGTGTTAGTATGGACGGTCGGCCAACCCGGAAGCACCACAGCTGGATTCGATCCCACTGTCTCTGTGGTGGTGGGCAGACGCTTAGTCCGCTGCGCCACCCGGCCGCCCCCCTAATACTATTCTTATACTACTACCTATCTTGCTAATCTGTCTATACTATTTGCAAATTGCATTTGCATTAGACATTTGACCATCATCCTACATCATAAGTTAACTATTACACCGGGTGCACACTGAAAACATTCAAACACGCTCTCAAACACTAGTGGTGTTTACTCAAAAACCACACACACACACACACACTCATACATGAATAGACTTTCACTACCTCTGTCTCTCTCTTCTCCCGCTCTCTCCTCCCTGCTCTATATTTGTCACAAAATCAATTGGTTTTATTATTTGTGTTTGTAAATGGCAAATGGACTTCATTTATTTAGTGCTTTTAAGTGAGGGGAGGACACTTCCATTTGCTGCCGGGAGAAGCCGGAGTCTAACCGGGAATCTTCCAAATAACCATTTCTCTCTTCACTTTCTCTCTGTGTTCTCTCTCTCTCTCTCTCTCTCTCGCTCTCGCTCTCGCTCTCTCTCTCTCTCTCTCTCTCTCTCTCTCTCTCTCTCTTCACTTTCTCTCTGTGTTCTCTCTCTCTCTCTCTCTCTCTCTCTCTCTCTCTCTCTCTCTCCCCCCCCCCCCCAGTTGTAACAGCGGCTCAGGCTAAGAACCTGATCGATGCAGGAGTAGACGCCTTGAGAGTGGGAATGGGCAGTGGCTCCATCTGCATCACGCAAGAAGGTGAGTGACTGACTGTCACTGATGCTGACCGGCAAACCCTCCAGTCTCACACACACACAGCCAGCCTCGGCTCACTGTCCCCCCTCCCCAGCGCTTTTCATCCGGTCTGTTCAAACCGTGTGGTTGCCGTGGTGACGAGGTTTCATTATTCCCAAGTGTTAACCGAGGTGAGCCTTCTCGTATAGAAGCACGCCAGCGCTCATGAGAACTCCCATCGGACAGAGAGAGACCATGATTTGCCTCAGAAAGGCCCGCCCCTAGACGGAACTTCCCACCTGTCGCCGACATCCTCGCTGGTTGCGCTGTTCTAATAAAGCCTCTGCGAGAGAAGGATAACCCAAGTTAGTTCAGTAGGGATGGATGGGCATCTGAGGGCATGTCGACGTTCTAATGTTCTATTCAAATCTGTTAACCAACCACCCCCTCCCCCTCCCAACCCCCAAAAAAGTGTGAAGCACTCGCCTTAACTAAACAAAAAATCATAATTGCACAATTGTTTTCCATTTGTCAGTCAAATATATAAGGGAATCCAATTTGTTCAATTCATTGAACATCGGGGGAAAAAGCTTTGACATCAGTCGCAGTGCAGTTTACACAAATGAACCCATCAACAGCAGTGGACCTACGTCACTTTGAATATCAGACTACAGCACAGGGAGCACAGCACAGGGAGCACAGGGAGCGGAGCACAGGGAGCACAGCACAGGGAGCACAGCACAGGGAGCACAGCACAGGGAGCACAGCACAGGGAGCACAGCACAGGGAGCACAGCACAGGGAGCACAGCACAGGGAGCACAGGGAGCACAGCACAGGGAGCACAGCACAGGGAGCACAGGGAGCACAGCACAGGGAGCACAGCACAGGGAGCGGAGCACAGGGAGCACAGCACAGGGAGCACAGCACAGGGAGCACAGGGAGCGGAGCACAGGGAGCGGAGCACAGGGAGCACAGCATAGGGAGCACAGGGAGCATAGGGAGCACAGGGAGCATAGGGAGCACAGGGAGCACAGGGAGCACAGCACAGGGAGCACAGCACAGGGAGCACAGCACAGGGAGCGGAGCACAGGGAGCACAGCACAGGGAGCATAGGGAGCACAGCACAGGGAGCATAGGGAGCACAGCACAGGGAGCATAGGGAGCACAGCACAGGGAGAACAGCACATGGAGCATAGGGAGCACAGGGAGCACAGCACAGGGAGCACAGCACAGGGAGCACAGCACAGGGAGCATAGGGAGCGGAGCACAGGGAGCGGAGCACAGGGAGCGGAGCACAGGGAGCGGAGCACAGCACAGGGAGCACAGCACAGGGAGCATAGGGAGCACAGGGAGCGGAGCACAGCACAGGGAGCACAGCACAGGGAGCGGAGCACAGGGAGCACAGCACAGGGAGCACAGCACAGGGAGCACAGGGAGCACAGCACAGGGAGCACAGCACAGGGAGCACAGGGAGCACAGCACAGGGAGCACAGCACAGGGAGCACAGCACAGGGAGCACAGCACAGGGAGCACAGCACAGGGAGCACAGCACAGGGAGCACAGCACAGGGAGCACAGCACAGGGAGCACAGCACAGGGAGCGGAGCACAGCACAGGGAGCGGAGCACAGGGAGCACAGCACAGGGAGCACAGGGAGCACAGCACAGGGAGCACAGCACAGGGAGCACAGGGAGCACAGCACAGGGAGCACAGCACAGGGAGCACAGCACAGGGAGCACAGCACAGGGAGCACAGCTGTGCGTTTTGCCTCTTGGTTAGAAATAGAAAGAGAAGGTAGACTTTCTCATTGTTTATTTTCTGTGTCTTCCTGTCTCCGTCTCTGTCCTCGTCTTTCCCCTCGTTCCTCCCCTTCTTATTTCTCATCACTCTTTGTCTTTCTTCCTGTTTCTCTCTTTTATCTGTCCTATTTTTTATCTACCTGCCCCCCTCCTCCTTCCTGCATCCCCATGGTGTGAGTGAGTGTATTTTTCTTTCCCACTTTATCCATCATTTCTGCTTCTTTCTCTTCCCCCATTTTTTTCTTCTCTTTCCTCTTTCTCTCCTTTCCTCCTCTCTCTTCTTTCCTTCCTTCCCTCCCCCCCTGGCCTGTGTGTGTCTAGCGCCCCTCAGTGTTCCACCGGCAATAAAGCTCCACAGCCCCAAAATCCCAAGCACTGTTACAGGATACTCATGTAAGTCCCTCCCCCCCTCGGCCTGCGCTAGGCTCCCATTGGCTCCACTACCACACTGTGCCCGCCCTTCCCCCCCCCACAGCACAGCCTGCAGTAACTGATTGGTTAACAGCTCTGCATCAGTAGTAATAGTGGTGGTGTTTTTCTTTAGAGGAGAAGGCCAGTGTAATCAAATAATTTCTTGTCAACATAGCCTACGAAAAGACCAAAACCTACAATACGATTATTCTAATCTCCCTATACTCGCCTACTCTTAGGAGCTCTCAACCAGGAAGCCGCATATTTCTATTGTGCGCTAAAATCTTTTAGCTCTAGTTTTGCACACATTAATTTAGTTTGACCGTTAAATGAGTTCTGGAGAAAAAGAGGACATTGAATCCTTGTGTTGTGTTAATTACAGCTCAATGAAATGATAAGGTAGCAGTCCCTATAAAACGAGGTATTGCTATTCTTTCATCTACATAATTTCATGGAGCTGTAATTAACACAACACAAGGATCCAGTGTCTCAGATTACATCACTGGTGGCCATATTCAAACTAATTTACTCTCAGTAATTGTCGAACTAACTGTGTGCAAAACTGTTGAGAGTTTTGCGATAATTTATTTAATTTATATAGCGCTTTTCAATAACCCAAAGCGATGTGTGTGAGATTATGTGCAAAACAAACCAGCATTGTTTTTTTTAATGAAATGCCCCTTTTTTTAAATACAGCTTGCAAACACGTTTCCAGCTTTAAATATCATAATGTATTATTGTGGAAAAACTGTGGCATTGTAATAACAAAATGCGCATTGCACATTAGAGTCTAGGATAAAGTACAATGCCCATGTTCATTGCAACAGTGGATTATGTCGACCAAAGTAATTTTTTTTTTTTACAACAATGGAGTCCTATGGCTTCTGGATTTGAGCTATAATCTGGTGTTGGCTACATGGACCATACTTTGTAAGTAGAAAAAATACCTTGTAAGTTTTGGTATTTTCATAGGCTATGCTGACACAATAATTACACTGGCCTTATCCTTTAAGAAGCTGGCCTTGAGTGTCTTGGGGTTTTGGATGCTTGTTCCTGTGTGGTTCACTAATCTGTCATCCAGAGTGACGCGCCTACCTCTCTGTGTCCTTCATACATGCATTCATTCAGCAGTAGTGGCCGCCGCTGTTAGAAAAACAAAGACAATGAATGAAAATCCACCATCTGGGCTTATTGTTCACCCAAAGTATTTTAAAGGTATAATGAGTAGAACATTTTTTAGTGGTAAGTTTGATAGGATATTGCTAGATCTTGAGTCATATTTGATCTGCATGGTCTAGTTTGACAGTTTGATCTGAACAACGTCAGCTTTCCTATATCAACACTAGAGCGTTTTTTGGGAATCGAACTTTCGCCAGTGTTTTTCGAACAGACGTTCGAACCATTGTTTTTAACACTTTCAGAGCCGGCCGTGTTTTCCTTTTTACCCCCTTGAATGCCCAGCAACCACTTCAATGTTAATGTTAATATCGCCTAATCTATGTTTAAAATTATGGCTATGTGTCTAATCTGCCCGTCGCATTATCAATGACCCATTTCCAGTCAACATTGTCGAAGCGGATTGTTTTTTTATCGGTTCATTTCCGTTTTATAGCATTTTGAAAAGCCCTCGTTTTCAAGAAGAAAAAAAAGAATCCCTGATAAACGTTGATGTACTGTAATATTCTAGAATATTGTCATTGTTCGGCCTATTTATGAATCGTTTTCAAATAAACGCTAGATTATCGATAGTATATGTGTACGTATGCACACTGTAAATCGATTATCTTATTTCCTGATCACTCACACAGTCAAAACAGCCATATCACATATAGGGAAAGCTTATATCTCCGTGAAAACGGGTCTGATTATCCTAAGACTGGTAAAATAGATTCCTTACCTGAGATCAGATGGTATCCAAATGGATTATTCCAATTCCTGATCGACCATTCCAAGAATCGATCCTTTTATTGATCCCACGCGTATACTGTAAAACAGCGTATACACGCTGTGCTGAGGGTCCAGCATGAAGCTGATCGGCCCCGGTTACATGCGTGAGAAGTAAAATGTGGAGTCCGGGTTTTTTTCCCCCATGCATTTTCATTGAGTCCAATCCAAAAGGGTGAATTACCATCTGGGAGACGATAGGGGGCGCTTTTTTCACATCTGAGCGCCTGGGGTGGCTGATTTACCAACGGTAGACTCGGTTGATGAAATATGAATTCAGATCGCTAATAAAATTTTAAAAAAACGAGAAAAAACGAATATTCTCGTTATGGGCATTCAACCCGCGGGGGGTAAACCCGAGAACTCGGGTTGGGCATTCAAAGTGTTAATCATGCAAAACATTTGCTCCTAAATAATTTTTCTGGTTCAGTACTGTCGAGTCTTGAGTCGACAGTAGTCTCACATAGCGCACATTTACGCATTTAACGTAGCACGGGAGGCTTCAATAACGTTTAGATGGTAATCCATTTTGTGAATAAATTTGTTGAAACAACATCTTAGTTGCCCGACGGCTCCTGCTATCTTAACGTTAGCCAGCTAAAAGTGCATAGCTTAATTAACGTGCATAACATACCTGTGTAACGTTAAGTAACTTGTGTTCCGCTGGGAAAGTCCAGCATCACTGCATACACTTGGTTTAATCCAAACGTCCATTCGGAAACGTATTATGAAATAAGACGGTGAGTGTGAGTCACTCAACTCGCTCTTTTTTGCATGATTGATTAATTTCCTGATAATGTATGACGATTAATTTCCTCATCTTGACTAGACTGTGTTGTTGTGTCTGTGTTCACGCGTGACTTTCGAATTATTGTAAACACAACATAGTACTGTGATATTCTGATATATATCACATTCTGATATATATTTTTAGTGTAAAATAAATAAATAAATATTAAAACGGAAATTGAAAAATTAAAATAAATAAAAAAGCGGAGGTTCGAACCCATTAATTAAGATTCGAATGCCAACGTAACGAACGAAGGTTCGAACATTTGAACGTTTGGGCTCAGCCCTAATCAACACCACATTGTTGAGTGTCTGAAACTACTTGGTATGCCTTTTAAGCAAGGTGATATAGTGTATCCAAATGAGAGCCTTCTTTAAAGTATGTAAAGTAGGGATGTCCGATATTATCGGCCTACCGATATTATCGGCCGATATCGGCATTAAAATGTGATATCGGAGGATATCTGTATCTGTTTTCTTTTTTTACATTTCTATAACCTTTATTTACCCAGGCAAGCAAGTAAGAACAAATTCTGATTTTATTTATTGTCAAAAGTATGCATAATGTTGTGTTAATTCCACAACAAGAGATATGTAATGTTAATTACCTGAAATTATTCCATTTTTTGGGGGTGAAACCCTGCATATATCGGTATCGGTTGATATCGGTTGATAACAGTATCGGAAATTAAGAGTTGGACAATATCGGTATCGGTAAAAAAGCCAATATCGAGCATCTCTAATGTAAAGTGATGCTACGAATAGGTCTGAGTTAATAGAATAGATTAGAATAGAATAGACTTAATTGTCATTGCACACAAAGTATACAACGAAATTTCAGGGGAGCTCCCACATGACCGTAGTACAACCATACATGTAACATATAACATAACACTGTACATATAACAGAAATATTTTAAAGTGCATGATGAGCGGTAAACATAATAGTCATAATCAAGTCCAGGTAAGGTGCATGGTGCACGTGAGGGGACAGTCAATGAGAGTTTAGCAGTCCGACTGCATGTGAAGACACTGAAATTACCCTCCACACACATGCAGCTAAAACACATTGTACCTCATGGAGAGAACATACAGTAGGGCAGTGGTCACCAACCCGTCGATCTTGATCGACTGGTCGATCTTTGAGACTGTCCCTATAGATCTTTCCATAATTTTTTTTTTTTTTTTTTTTTTTTTTAAGATCTTACCCTGAGAGTCCACATTACAGTTCTACCTTTGTTTTGATGTGAAAAGTGATGCTGCACTTAGCACTGACTGAGAAAGTACACATACAGTTCTACTTTTGTTTTGATGTGAAAATGATGCTGCACTTAGCACTGACTGCACTTAGCACTGACTGAGAAAGTACACATTACAGTTCTACTTAGGGGTGCACCGAAAATTCGGCCACCGAAAGTTTTCGGCCGAAAATGGCCAAAAATGGCCTTTCGGCTTTCGGCCGAAAGAGTTTTTTCACCTAAAATATATCACCGAAACAGAAGCAACCTAACGCGTGTTGTTGTGATGATGTCATCAAAACGCGGATTCATTACATGCTCGCTGTGAGCTCTTCAGTCCTGCGTGATACTCCTCTTGGGACTCGGGAGCAATGCATCTCCTCGGGAGTCGCGCTGTTTCTACAGTATGTAAACTCCGCGCGCAACAAGTCCAATAAATGCGTCTTTAACATACTTTATCCTTATTTACTATATATATCACTGAGTGATCTAATATGCATATTATTCAGAGCGAGAGGGGGAGGGATTGTTTCTCTCACATTGACGCTGTCTGTCCTGCGTGATACTCCTCTTGGGACTCGGGAGCAATGCATCTCCTCGGGAGTCGCGCTGTTTCTACAGTATGTAAACTCCGCGCGCAACGAGTCCAATAAATGCGTCTTTAACATACTTTATCCTTATTTACTATATATATCACTGAGTGATCTAATATGCATATTATTCAGAGCGAGAGGGGGAGGGATTGTTTCTCTCACATTGACGCTGTCTACTGTGCCAAAGTCATCTGGGGACTAGAAAGGTGTGCTCAGTAGAGCACAGATGTCCGCCTCTCTCTCTCTCTCTCTCTCTCTCTCTCTCTCTCTCTCTCTCTCTCTTTTCTCTCTCTCTCTGATTGATTGATTGAAAACTTTATTAACAGATTGCAGAATGGGTACAATACAGTACAGCTCAATACACACAATTGTTAAGGGGATGCAGACCAGAGAAAGACTTTCGTCTTGTTTACATCAGGGTCCCCCATTTTCAATTCATCAGGACATATATGACATACATGACATACAGATAGACAGTACTGCTACATCTATACATTTATGACATACCAGATTTGCAAATACAGTACTGTTTGCCTTTCGGTTTTCGGCCAACTGTTTCCTATTTTCGGTATCTGTTTCGGCCAAGAATTTCCCATTCGGTGCATCCCTAGTTCTACTTTTGTTTTGATGTGAAAAGTAATGCTGCACTTAGCACTGACTGAGAAAGTACACAATACAGTTCTACTTTATAAAATGCTAATTGTAAATATGTTTGTCAATGTTAATAATATGAGAAAGTCCACATTACAGTTCTACTTTTGTTTTGATGTGAAAAGTGATGCTGCATAAGATGACTGCACTTAGCACTGACTGAGAAATTACAAAATAGTTCTACTTTGACGTTTTAATGTTGGACCAAAGCATTGCATGTAATTAGAATACAGGCAAATAAAAGTCATTTAGTTTAAAGTACAATCTTGGCTGTCTTTTTCTCTCAACGCTTCAATAGGTAGATCTTGCCTTCACAAAAAAAAAAGGTGATCTTGGGCTTAAAAAGGTTGGTGACCACTGCAGTAGGGGATACAACACTATGTAGGCGCCGTCTCACTATGCACATGTTCCACCCCCCAGATCTGATTGGCCGTCTCACTATGCACATGTTCCACCCCCCAGATCTGATTGGCCGTCTCACTATGTACATGTTTCACCCATTTTGTACTGGACAGACAGGAGCTTTAGCCCAATCTCCTGAAAGTCACGTCTTAGACATCGATGGCGTTTCCTTGACAACAAGGTGGAGGATAGGCGACCACTGGGACCAGGATTCTATTGACCAAGCAACCCACTGTAGAATAATACTGGTCCCAGATCAGACTCGGAAGTGATTTATTTATTTTTAACCAGTGACCAAACCTTCGTAATATAGAAAATGTGGGATAGGACAGGAACTTCAATCTTTTTGTAGAAGCTTCCTTGTAAAACGAGCATTCCCCAATTAGTCAGCCAGGCAGATAACTTCCCTGCTCTCTTGTGGCAGTAAAACATAGTGTATGTTTGATTCATGACCCGGTAAGTTTTCTTTTGTCTATTTACATTTTTTATATTTTTATATTTACTTTTTATGTCGGCATGACTCAACAAAGCGGTGAAAACCGGATCAAAGCCGTTCCGTCCAGTCACTTAAAATCAAACTAATCCAATGTCACCTTGCTGTACCAATGTACCGGTTGATTCTGGTTTGCTTCATATCGGCTGTTTATTTTGTCACATTGGCCCTGTTTGATTGTATCATAATCCCGTTGAGCGAAATGATTGTAAAGATATTTCCCAATCGGGGAAACGCCATTTAGCCTTGTGGTTCTGCTGATTGGGATTGATTTTTCCGCCACGTACAGTATTGGAATTGATCTGTCTAGGCGCCAGATGTTATCTTGCGGGGGGGGGGGGGGGGGGGGGCAGCAGACTTGACGGCGGGTGGTATTACAATATTTACGGCAATCGTCTACTGATGTAGTTGGTTTAAAATTCCTTGTTGACATTTTTTTTTTTCAAACAGCCATCGAATCAATAACACTGACGTGTCCCCTTCCCAGTGTTCCCAATTCCCACCCATTACTCACTGTGTGTGTGTGTGACTAACATTCTCAGCATGTCTTTGAGTATGTCTTTCAGAAGCCTCTCTCCTGACGCATTCCTCACCATTTCATGTTCTTTTAACCTTTTCACTACCACACGACAAAGGGTTAACCCTTTCACAACCACACTACAGAAGGTTAACCCTTTCACTACCACACTACAGACGGGTAACCGTATGTAGTGTGGTAGTGAAAGGTTAACCCTCTGTAGTGTGGTAGTGAAAGGGTTAAGAGTGTTTGTGATTATTTAGTTTGATGGATTTTCGTCCATCTATCTGACAAGTCTCGGGTCTCTGCAGCGTGTGGGATCGGAGAGTGAGACGTGGGATCGGAGAGTGAGACGTATCGGACGTGAGTCTCTCCTCGTTAGTCACTTCTCTGATATCAAGTTGGTGTTTTTAACCCTTTCACTGCCACACAACAGAAGGTTAACCCTTTACTATCACACAACCGACGGCGATGCTCCATCATTAGCTCCGCGGAGCTAATGATGCTAATGATGGAGCATCGCCGTCGGTTGTGTGATAGTAAAGGGTAGGGATGGGTATCGTTCGGATTTTATCAATACTACTACTCTTATCGATACTGCTTAATGGTTCGGTACTTTATCAATACTCTTATCGGTTCTTTTAGATTATTAAAAAAATTTTGATCCACTTTTTCTCCTTTTTCTGTTTTTTCTCCCATCCCAATTTAGTCATGCCAATTCCCCCCTCCCCTGTCTTGATCGTTGCTTGCATGTGCCCCCCACTGGTCGGTCGTAGGGAGGGTTGAAGAATATCGCATGTCCCCTCCGATACATGCAGAGTCAGCCAGCCACATCTTTTCACCTGCCAGCGCCTGACTCTCATTGGCGAGGTGTAACGTGTGGGAGGCTCATACTACCCCCTTGCTGTGCAGGTGCCCTGACCGACCTGTAGGAGTCGCTGTTTACAACGACCAGATTACCACCCATCGACTTCCCTCCCGCTGACTCTGCCAATTGAGTATGACGGTCGGCCCAAGCCGGAGGCAACGCTGACAGCCGGATTCGATACCGGTGTCTCACGCGTTGGTGACGAGCGCTTAGACCGCTGCGCCACCCAGCCGCCTGGTTCTTTTCGATTATTATTATTTAAAAAAAAATTATACATTTATTATTTGAACGGCTTAAGGCTATATCTGTACTTGATGTTTGTTTGTTGCATATTTTAAATAAACTTCAATCAAATCAAACCCCCCCTCTTAAAAACAAAACCCTGTGTTTAACCTAGCCATCTATAAAACATCATGCTAAAACTGTGAAACAAATGTCCTACAACCCTAAAGAAAGAAATACATAGCAAACATGACTCAGTTATCCAATAGTGCTGCTGCTTTTTATTTTGTTAAAATATTTTAGTTAATAAGACTAAAAGACTACAATATGACTACAATGATTTCATGACGGCGTCCTGTCCCCGCGTTTCCGTTTCCGGTTAGATTGCTGCTAATTAAACTCGTAGTTAACTCGTTGTTACCCGCCAATCATTGAGCGCCAACAACGCATTAACTCGTTGTTATGATCGTTATTTCTTTTATTCGCTGTTGCCATTCATAATTCATCGGGGCAGCCTGTGCAGGCTGTTCTGAGTGTGTCTGAGATCACAGACGGTCAATACCGCCGCCTAACGCCTTGCGGCCGCTATTTCACTCCATTTGAAACAATGTAGTTTGTTTTCTGGGCCAAGCTGAGCCGTGCGGGCGGGGTTTAAATACTCCGGCAAGACAAGCGCTTACAACGATGCATCAACTAGCCCCCCCCCCTCCTCCTTGTTCATATGCAATGCCGGATAACGTGGGACGGACTACCGCGACCAGTACTTGGAATGGCGATCAGATAATTGGATTCTTCTTTTTGCATTACACCAGAGACAAGGTAAGGACTAGGGGTGGGAATCACCAGTTTCATCACGATACGATACGATATCGATTCTTTGGACAACGATACGATATTTTCCGATATCACAAAGTCTGCCACGATACGATACGATTCAATTCAGGTGCCTGCGATCGATACGAGACGATATTATATGCCCATTTAACACAATCAGTAACATTTAAATCAACAACAAAAAAAGGCAATGGAAATATCATTTGACATTTTTATTTTTGAGCTCTTCCAGACATTTAAATGAAAAACAATCTATTGTTTTTAATACAAATAGACCTCCTGTTCACTGTTTTTGGTTCATTTATCTTTTTTTTCTCTATTAATATCCTATTCACTGTCAGAGCTGTATTTTAGCTGGAAAAGGCATATTGGGAGTCCGAAGGTGCAGTACCGGCCAAATCCTGGTAGTGGAGCTATCTCGAGAATGCAGTAATGAATGAATGAATGAAAACTTTATTTAACAGATTGCAGAATGGGTACAATACAGTACGGCTCAATACATACAATTGTTAAGGGGATGCAGACCTGAGAAAGACGTTTGTCTTGTTTCCATCAGTAACCCCCCCCCTTCTTTCTATATGGCTCTGATCAGCTTAGCTTAGTTAGTTTACGCTAACGCAACGTTAATTTCGGTATTTAACGCGACGTGGGCATAAAGAAATGGCGAGGATGCAAAGCATGTTAGATGCATTTGACCCGTTGTGGGGAAAAAAACATTTGACATCGAGTATCTATCGTTCAATATGTGAAAAAGAAATACGTTATGGACTAGCATTACACACATACGCTCGGATCGCAATGAAGGCATGCTTTGATCAACGCAAGATTGATATCATAGCCTTTACCTTGACTAGGATGTGTCCCAAAAAGAATATTCCAATGATCTGATCGCGAGTCCCAGTATCGGTGTCGATTGTGTCGCCAACATAATCCGCCATACATCATCCATCTGGAGCTTTTGACGCTCCTCAAGCCCAAGACACAGAGTTTCAAAGGGTGTGCAATACCGGCCGCATCCTACCAGGCGGCTGTATTGCACTTTTGGGATCTCAGACTCATTCCCTATGATAACACCAGGCTCCCTGGATGGATAATGAATGGAAATATCGAATAAAAGAAAAAACTGCCAAAACCCGACTTTACTCGGGTCTGGCTCTGAACGTTCGGCGAGTTAACCCGACTATCATCGGGTCTGGCACGGAAAGTGTTAAGAGGTTAAGACAAGTTATTTATATTTCACTGTCAAGTCCCGGCTTTAGACAGAATCTCCAACAGTGGTTTATTATTTATTTACTTATATATTTATATTTCAAACACGGTTCATTCATTCATTGAGAATTAGTTGGATAACATGTAGCGCATGTTAGGACTTTCCACTGTAAAGATGGCACATAAGTAACGATACGATCATACGATGCATCGGTCAAACCTCTTCTCAGAGCGAAGCAACCGTTGTGATTGGAGGATCAAGAAAAGAAGGCAGGGTTTGAGACAGTTGGCACGCTCCGAACGATCAGAGGGGACTTGCAGTCGCCCCTCGATATCGTCTTGATTTTAATTGCAGATGATGACATTTGAGGCTCAGCTACCGACTCTGCAGACTCCGTGCCGTCCGTGCAGCTGTCCGTGCCGTGGAGTGTTAATTCTCCACTTGCACAACCTAAAAGTAGGCACTTCCGGCTGACTTCCGGTTGCCAATGGTACTTCCTGTCCCATCCAAATACATTGGTTTTAGCTACTTTTCTCCCCTTATTTAAACAACTTTGTCGTCACAGAGAGGCAATGAAACGTTTGTATTATTATAGTATAGAATGTATTTAATAAGCAAACATTTGTCAGCAGGGTTTTTTGGCTGTATTTCATGTAAAAACGTTCACTGTTAGTTTTCTTGCTCACGCTAATTAAGGCTAATACTGGCTAACAGAAGCTAGCGCAAGAAACGACGCCGCAAAGTATTGTTTATAGTGCATTTCTTGCCACCTTATAGCATTTGTACATTTGTATGACAGTCTATAATGCTCCCGTGAGGTTTTTCCGGACGTTTTGGTAATGATTTTCACTATAAAATCATATTTCTAAATGACAGGAAGTTGATGAAAACTGTCCGGAATAGCTTTGAGCTAACTATCTTTGCCGATGCATTGCAAGAAACGATGCAACGTTAGTTGTTCAAAACATTACCCGTCTATATAATTTGTTCCTCAACATTAGCTTCTAACTGTAGCAGGCTGCAGCTTGCTGGCTAACGTTAGCTTCTAACTGTAGCAGGCTGCAGCTTGCTGGCTAACGTTAGCTTCTAACTGTAGCAGGCTGCAGCTTGCTGGCTAACGTTAGCTTCTAACTGTAGCAGGCTGCAGCTTGCTGGCTAACGTTAGCTTCTAACTGTAGCAAGCTGCAGCTTGCTGGCTAACGTTAGCTTCTAACTGTAGCAGGCTGCAGTTAGTTTACAAAACATTACCTGTCTATATAACGTTGAGGAACAAATTATATAGACGGGTAATGTTTTGAACAACTAACGTTACGTTTAGAATGGAATGTATCGGCAAAGATCGTTAGCTCAAAGCTATTCCGGACAGTTTTCATCAACTTCCTGTCATTTAGAAATATGATTTTATAGTGAAAATCATTACCAAAACGTCCGGAAAAACCTCACGGGAGCATTATAGACTGTCATACAAATGTACAAATGCTATAAGGTGGCAAGAAATGCACTATAAACTATACTTTGCGGCGTCGTTTCTTGCAATGCATCGGCAAAGATAGTTAGCTCAAAGCTATTCCGGACAGTTTTCATCAACTTCCTGTCATTTAGAAATATGATTTTATAGTGAAAATCATTACCAAAACGTCCGGAAAAACCTCACGGGAGCATTATAGACTGTCATACAAATGTACAAATGCTATAAGGTGGCAAGAAATGCACTATAAACAATACTTTGTGGCGTCGTTTCTTGCGCTAGCTTCTGTTAGCCAGTATTAGCCTTAATTAGCGTGAGCAAGTAAACTAACAGTGAACGTTTTTACATGAAATACAGCCCAAAAACCCTGCTGACAAACGTTTGCTTATTAAATACATTCTATACTATAATAATACAAACGTTTCATTGCCTCTCTGTGACGACAAAGTTGTTTAAATAAGGGGAGAAAAGTAGCTAAAACCAATGTATTTGGATGGGACAGGAAGTACCATTGGCAACCGGAAGTCAGCCGGAAGTGCAGACTTTCAGGTTGTGCAAGTGGAGAATTGCTTTGCATCTTCCACTAGCGGGTGGGGAGGAGGGGGATGGGGAGGGGTGGTGTGATCATATTTGCTGCCATCTGGCAGTCCAGTATCAATATTTATTTACTCAAATAAAACGTCTTTGTTTTCACGCTGGTGCACACTGCAGATTGCCCAAGATATGACAAATACACATGGAGGCATGAAGCATTATTTATTTGTGTTTGTGTTTTATAGATTCAGATTATTTTATTGTCAGTTTTTTTTTTTAAATGTACATACATTGCTGGGAAAACCATCTGACACACAGGAAGTCATACATTTTACATCACCAGTACAGCTGTTTGTTTGGAATGAACTCTGTAGAGTTGGTATGAATTTAGATAGAACACTAAAATGAAACAGCAATGATCTCTTATCACCCCTAGATGTCACCAAAACAAACAGAAATGAGGATCTTACGGTTCTTATCACTTTAAAGATACACAAGTGAATTTCTCAATTCTGTATGATTGTTATAATTAACAACCTCTCCCCCACCTCTCTCACTCTCTCCCCCCTCTGTTTCTCTCTCTCCCCCTCTTTCTCTCTATCCTCTTGTTTCTCTCTCTCTCCCTCTCTGTGTCTCTCTCTCTTCAGTTCTAGCATGTGGTAGGCCTCAAGCCACGGCGGTCTATAAGGTGTCTGAGTACGCCCGGCGGTTTGGTGTGCCAGTCATAGCCGACGGTGGTATCCAGACAGTCGGGCACATCGCCAAAGCCCTGGCACTGGGAGCGTCCACAGGTGTGTGAAACGAAAGGAGAGGGAGAGAGGAGTCATTGTAAAGAAAATCATTGCTGATCCATATTTCCTATTAAACAGTTCTCGAACTTGATTCTATGTGCCAGACGTACAGAAAATCAAGTCTTGTTCCTTTTTTATTTCTGACATGTTACACGTAGCTCTTTGTAGGAGGCTTTAGAGTTGGGAGAATTATCATCATGATACTGATTTTAACCTGGCTGAGCACAATATCCAATACCAGTATCTGTATCCCATTAGTGTAATGACATGATTTGTCACTCTTTCTGTGTGTCTCTCTCTCTTTTGCACTGTAGACTATTGGTATATCTCCACATCTCCACACATCAGTCTTCACTATTGGTCCATTTAGACAAATGCTTGTACTTGTATAATGCTAGTGTCTAGATCCCATAGTCGGGAAGGATGTTTGTACATTTATTTTTAATGGTGGTTAAGGTTAACTTGTTAGTTTAGCAGCTACAGTCCAAAAAGTGACGCTTGCCATGGAAACATCTCTCCGGACTCACAGACTGTGGATCTAGACCAGGGGTGCGTTGCTCATGGATGGGGTTGCATGCCGTGCAACCGGCTATGTGAGCAGAAGCGCTGCACTCGACTGATGCGCCAACTCGCTAAGTACCCACCTGGCTACTTTGCATAACAATAGCGCCGGTCGTCATGTGTGTTCAAATACGTTCTCAGATACATTCACACAACTTGTGAATGAAATGTGTTACATTCCATTCGTAGAGGCAATTAGGCATCGTCTTTAGTCTGTGCGTATGCGAGGGAAAATGTATGCGCATGCGCAGGAGCGTGCACGTGGTGTCATTAAAACACCGTGCAACCAGCTTTGAAATCAACAACGCACCCCTGATCTAGACACTACCATAATAATAATAATGAATTACATTTATATAGCTCTTTTCTCAGACTCCGGTTAGGGAAATGGCCTCCTTCACCACCACTGGTAGCACCCAACCAAACTCCATGGCTGCCATACACTGGCATCACACTACACAATGGCTGAACGGCTCACGAGCCAGGGATTGATATCAGCCAATTAAGGGGGAGGGTTGATTAGGTGGCCTTGATGTCAGAGACCTGATTGGGAATTTGGCCAGGAACGTCGAGGAACCCCTTACTCTTTACGATAGGCGTTCTGGGTTCTTTAACGACCGAATTCAGTCAGGACCTCGTTTTAGCGTCTCATCCGAAACACTGCACTCGCAGCTGTACAGCGTCCCTATCACCGTAACGGGGGCATCGTTACTGACTTAGTCCAGAGGACAGAGTGCCCCCTGCTGGTCAACAACACCACTTTCCGACAGCAGCCTTGACCGGGACTCGAACCGGTGGTCTTCTGATCACGAGTCCGGAGCTCTACTCATGTATCCTATTGAGTGAATAAAAGTTCCTTGTCTCTGTCTAGTGATGATGGGCTCCCTGCTGGCAGCCACTAGCGAGGCACCTGGAGAATATTTCTTCTCAGACGGAATCAGACTGAAGAAGTACAGAGGCATGGGTTCACTGGACGCCATGGACGGGAACCTGGGCTCCCAGACCAGATACTTCAGGTAAACACATAGAACCAGGGCTCATAGACCAGATACTTCAGGTAAACACATAGAACCAGGACTCATAGACCAGATACTTCAGGTAAACATATAGAACCAGGGCGCATAGACCAGATACTTCAGGTAAACACATAGAACCAGGACTCATAGACCAGATACTTCAGGTAAACACATAGAACCAGGACTCATATACCAGATACTTTAGGTAAACACATAGAACCAGGGCTCATATACCAGATACTTTAGGTAAACACATAGAACCAGGGCTCATAGACCAGATACTTCAGGTAAACATATAGAACCAGGGCTCATAGACCAGATACTTCAGGTAAACACATAGAACCAGGACTCATAGACCAGATACTTCAGGTAAACATATAGAACCAGGGCTCATAGACCAGATACTTCAGGTAAACACATAGAACCAGGACTCATAGACCAGATACTTCAGGTAAACACATAGAACCAGGGCTCATAGACCAGATACTTCAGGTAAACACATAGAACCAGGGCTCATAGACCAGATACTTCAGGTAAACACATAGAACCAGGGCTCATAGACCAGATACTTTAGGTAAACATATAGAACCAGGGCTCATAGACCAGATACTTCAGGTAAACGCATAGAACCAGGGCTCATATACCAGATACTTCAGGTAAACACATAGAACCAGGGCTCATAGACCAGATACTTCAGGTAAACACATAGAACCAGGGCTCATAGACCAGATACTTCAGGTAAACACATAGAACCAGGACTCATAGACCAGATACTTCAGGTAAACACATAGAACCAGGGCTCATAGACCAGATACTTCAGGTAAACACATAGAACCAGGGCTCATAGACCAGATACTTCAGGTAAACACATAGAACCAGGGCTCATAGACCAGATACTTCAGGTAAACACATAGAACCAGGGCTCATAGACTCGATACTTCAGGTAAATGCATATAGAACCAGGGCTCATAGACCAGATACTTCAGGTAGATATTGTACATATTGTACACATTGTACATACACAAAACACATTGTCTTCGGTTATAATTAAATTCTGCAATTTGTATAACTACTTTCTTTCTCTTCTCTCCCTTGTCTTCTGTCTCTCCCTCCATCTCTGTTTCTCTCCCTCTATCTCCCTTTATTCCCCTCTCCCTTGTGCTCTCTCTCCCTCTCTCTCCACACAGTGAATGTGATAAGGTCAAGGTTGCTCAGGGTGTATCTGGGGCTGTGCAGGACAAGGGCTCCATCCACAAGTTTATCCCCTACTTGTTAGCAGGCATACAGCACTCCTGTCAAGACATAGGATCCAAGAGCCTCACACAACTCCGGTAAGACACACGGACATAGACGCACGCACACTCACATGCTGTATGTAAATGTGTTATGACAAGGGGCAACAGTGGCTCGGCAGGTAGAGCAGTCGTCTGGTAATCTGGAGGTTCCCGGTTCGATTCACGCTCCTCCCGGGCAGTGTGTCGAAGTGTCCTTGAGCAACACACTTAACCCCTAATTGCTCCCGATGAGCAGGTTGACACCTTCCATGGTTGCCTCTGTCGTCGGTGTGTGAGTGTGTGAGTGAATGGGTAAAAATGTGAGGAACAAATTGTGCTTTAGATAAAAGCGCTATATAAATGCACAATTTACCATTTTATGTATAAACAGACACACACACACACATGTAACTCAAAGTGCATCTGTGTACATATAATTTATTACTTATTTCCAGAAAGATATACCCACACATTCACACCAAGGTTTCCGTTATCTGGTAATTACCGCTTTTCACCGGGAAGATTTCTCCAACATATTTAAATCTCTCCGGTCATAATGTCCTGTGAAAGTAATTCCTCTGAGTTGTCGCAGGCAGAGCAATTTGTTATCAGAGTTTGGGGAGTGAGCTTTCAATAAAGGTTCTAGTGTGTCAGTGGCCACAACATGGTGTCCATACTCCCAACCTGGCCAAACTCCGATAATAAATTGTTCTGGTTGCAGGAAGACAACAGTGGAGAGAGAGTAGGAGAGGACTATTATTACCATGAAAAGTTTGTTGCGTTGGAATACAGCTGCTTAGCATTTATATAAAAATTTAAAATCGGTTTGCATTTCCAAATTGTGCCAACATGTCGCCCACTTCGCATAGCGTTCATAACACTATTGAATACGGACGGCCATGTTGAAGTTGTGGCTAGTTAACTGTTAGTTAAGGCATCCCGTTCCACGAGCGGAGAGCGCTGCTGCAGTGCAGACAGAGTGGAGGTAATGTAACGTTATCAGACATCTTAAAGCTCATCCTTCCTGTAATGCGTCCTGTGAGCTACACCAGGTGTGGCATTGGAGGGCTACTGCCCCCCACCCCCTTACCTTAGGTGGCCTTAAGAGCAGGCACAGGCTCCATTCACCCCAATGACGGATGTAGAGGTTTTGGTTCTTTACCATAGAAATCAATATCTGACCTTGTTCTCTTCGAAGGTCGAAGGAGTTCTGAAAATGTTTACACTAAATGTATGTTTTTCTGACCTGAAGATTCAGCGCAAAACAAGTTTGTTTGAGGCTTGTCCAGCGATCTCAGTGTTAGCGATAGTAGTGCCTGTGTAAAAGTCCTGCCCACTTAGTAGACAGGAACTGTAAAAGCGCTACTTTTAATGTGTTATCTTAGTATCTATGGTTTGATGTTGGGTCTTTGTCCATGTGTGAACATCTTTCTCCTAAAATAGTGTGTAAATGTCTTCCCCCTAAGGTTGTGTGTAACACTGTTTATCTTCCCCCTATAGAGCCATGATGTACTCTGGAGATCTCAAGTTTGAGAGGAGAACAACGTCAGCTCAGATGGAGGGAGGAGTCCACAGCTTGCACAGGTATAATACACACACAAACATATGCACACATACACACATACTGTACACATACACACACCCCAGGGTCAGTTGAAATCTTCAGATTTTACATTTTGAGTATATTTGAATTGATGGAGATTGGATGTAAATTGTAAAAAAAACGAAACTCAAGTGACTCGTAACACAGCTCCTAGTTGTATATCTCCACACACACTAACACACATGCAACCACACACACACTAACGCACATGCAACCACACACACACTAACACACATGCAAACACACACACACACAAACACACACACACATACAACCACACACACACTAACACACGTGCAACCACACACACTAACACACATGCAAACACATACAACCACACACACACTAACACACGTGCAACCACACACACACACACTAACACACTAACACACATGCAACCACACACACACTAACACACATGCAAACACACACACACATACAACCACACACACACTAGCACACGTGCAACCACACACACTAACACACTAACACACACACACGTGCAACCACACACACACTAACACACATGCAACCACACACACACTAACACACATGCAACCACACACACTAACACACATACAACCACACACACACTAACACATGTGCAACCACACACACACTAACACACATGCAACCACACGCACACTAACACACATGCAACCACACACACATTAACACACACGCAAGTGCGACCACACACACATTAACACACACGCAAGTGCGACCACACACACAGCAACACCAACCAACTAGGGTTGCCACAGTGATGTGGAATTTCCCATGACTATTAAACTCATGACAACGCCTCTATTACCGCTGACACCGGACAGGTTTTACAAACCTTTAATTTAACGTTATACGGCTACATTGATCCGCTGTGTCTGTCCGTCTACGTCTGTTTTTAATACATTTTCAATTACCCCCCCCACCCCCTCCCTTCTCTACACACACACATGCAACCACACACACAGCAGTGCCAACCAACACATGCAGCATAGAGTTCCCTTTTTCTCCACACATATTTTTAACAGGAAGCTGCACCGAGATGGTCATGTGATACGTTGATATGATTAATGCTCATTTCCTCCCCCCTCCCTCCCTTCTCTACCCCCAACCACCTCTCTCTCTCCCCTCGGTTTGTCTCTGTATCTTTTTGTGTTTCTCTGCAGTTATGAGAAGCGTCTGTATTAAAGAGGAGAGATGACCATAGTGGCCTGTGGATGGGAGGGGCCTCAAGCAAACGCATTATGCAAACACATGCACGCACAGACACACACACACAAACACATACACACACGCACACACAAACGTTAACATGTATGCCTGGATCCTTGGTATTTGAGCAGAGTTTATCAAACATCTCTTAATTGCTTGATTTGCTTTTGGGTTCAAGTAAAAAATTGCCTCTTGAAAAAAATGTCTATTGGCAACATTTCAGGCTTAAGTTGGGCTTGGCCTCACGAGGAAGCTCCCATCCTTCTGCCTCGTTCTGGGCTCTTCGGACAGAGATTCTGGGGCTTCACGTTGAGTCGAGCTCTCACACACACACACACTATATTTGCCTTTTAAATGCAGACATACTGTACTTCCTAAGCCCTCTCATGTACAGACACTAACTATACACACACAAACGACACCCTACACGTCACACAATCCAACGGTCTTCCTGTCAGCTGTTCCCTATGCATTGCGGGTGGTTGCGAATCCTGTCGTCCAGGCTACAGCTCTCTTCAAGACTTCATGCTGGGTCACGGAGCTCCACAGCAACCGGATTTAATCGCATAAATGAATCATTAATCGTTATTATTATCGGTCCTTGAAATTTACATTGACCACCAGCAAAATGTTGGCAAATTTTAGCTGCGGCTCGTAAACCTGATTCTGCTAGCTACTACGGCGGGGGGGGTGTGTCAGTCTTTTTTTTTTTATAATAAAGTTGTGAAGAAATATAACAGTCTGGTGAAATTCCACTAGGCCACTGTGGCCAGTTGATAAAGTGGTTTGTTTCATGCCTTGCAACCCTGTTGATGGCAAAGTCATTGAGTCATTCACAGGATGTATGATGACATAATCCAGGGCTGCTACATGTAGCTACATAATCCAGGGCTGCTACGTGTGGCCTACATTGTCCAGGTTCACCCAGAGTCTCTGGGAGTGTGTATTCTGTAGTCTGTGTATTTGGAGTCTGCCTGTTCTGTAAGGAGGGAGAGCAGAGCCGGTTTGTCGGTCAGTACGTGTGATTGATTGCTGTGTTCTTCTGTTGCCTTCCATTTTCTGATCAACTGAAATGTTCCCAATGTACCGACGTGATGAATATTCAAGATGAAAAAATTCAAAATAAATGAATAAAAGCGTATTTTTTTTCCACATGCCGCTGTTATGTTGTCTTTTGTGGTGAACTGTAAAAGTGATTATTACACGGCGAAAAAGGTTTAGCTGAGAGGATTTGGATCTGTACGTTTGCCTGTGCGTGTGTTTGAGATTGGATCACAATATTTGTGACGAGTTTAGTTTTGATTTGACACAATTATGAACTAGGTACACAGATTCATCAACCCAGTCACGGCCCCTCACCCTATTATATCTATTGTCATATCCCCTCACCCTATTATATCTATTGTCATATCCCCTCACCCTATTATATCTTCTATAGTCACAGCTCTATACCCTCACCCTATTTGATATTATAGTCACTGCGCTATACCCCCACCGTATCAGATATTCTATAGCCACAGCTCCACACCCTAACCCTATTATATCTTCTATAATCACAGCCCTATACTCTATTATGGTGTTAAGTGATGTTCGCTTCAGATTCTCATGTTTCTTCAGCCGACACACCATAGCCAGATAGACATGTTAGAACATGTGCTGTCTAGTGGACAACCTCAATGCAAGTAAGCTTCAGTTACTCTACCTGTATATTTGGAGACCTATCACTGTACAACCAGTTTGTACTTTGTATTTTTGTATTTTAGTTTGTATTTAAAAATGTTTACCCAGGGACTGCACAATGCACATTAATCGACATTTTCAGTTCCCACATCAATGTAAATGTACCAGAGTTAGCTAATAAATAGTATCTGTAGTCCCTGCCTAACATGCATGTCTT
Organism: Notolepis coatsorum; assembly: GCF_963971535.1. Lineage (NCBI taxonomy): Eukaryota > Metazoa > Chordata > Actinopteri > Aulopiformes > Paralepididae > Notolepis > Notolepis coatsorum. Next base: position 78,442,721 of record NC_140181.1, read on the forward strand.
TATGGTGTGGGAGGAAACTCACGCAAACACGGAGAGAACATGCAAACTCCACACAGAAAGGCCCCGTGCTGGCGTTTGAACCCAGGACCTGGCTGTGAGGCAACAGTGTGCCACGTGCTGTCTCCGTGTGAGATGAGGTGGCAGCCATTTTTTACAAGAATTAACAAAGGTCTTTCGGGTATGGTTTGTAAACGTTTTGATTTCACAATGTACTTGAACACCGTGTAGGAGTCAACTTCTGCATTCCTTTTGGTACTTCTTTGGTTCTCATTTTAGTATTTGTTCTTGGGACAGGAAGCAGTCAATCAATCGGACTGACATATCTCTTAGCTTAGCACCAAAGCATTGAAGTTAATTAGCACGTTGTGCTAGTCTTTTAATTGATCCTTTTTTATACTTTGAGGAGAGTGGACAGTTCTGTAGCGTTATGGCTTGCTCAGCACCTGTCTGCGTATATCTTGCTTCAGCGTATATACACTGAATAAAAAATTCCACCATGTACCTTTACATGCCAGCATTCATCTGGCCACACCCCCATCCGCTTACCTACATAAGCAGGGGTGGGGCCACACACTCATCTCCTTCTCAAATTTCAGCCACAAGCCTAGTGCTGCTCACATGCCCACTTGACGTGGAGAAAAATATTTAGTCTGAGGAAAGGAAGAACAAGGAGATACGTTGACATCATATCTTTATTTTCGAGAAAATACAGCGATATTGTCTTCGTTACTGGAGTGTCTGGAAGATGATGATCATTCTAAACCTCCACTGTTTTTTTCGTATTAGGGGCTTGCGTCGCTAATATACTCCCCAAACTGCAGTCCTCCTTTGCTGCGGCTGGATGGGTTTGACCCTCCTGCTATGCAGCTGGACTGTGGAAGTCTGTTGTGAGGGACTGGTTGGTTTTCAAGCCTGGGTGAGTAATGTTTGCTTGTGAGCACCACTTGTCTGTTAGTGCTATGGGGGCTAGCTGACCATTTTTACGAAAGCCGGCCCCAGATTAGGGTCCTCTGTTCAGCCTCTTAGGCGACGGCGGGGGATCTTGGTCTGAAGCCCATTATAGTCAACTAGTGGGCCGCGACCAGGAACTGGTGATCCCAGGATTCTCTGGACGAGCGGATGCTTCTCTGTCCCGTGCAGGCCCCATCTTTCATATACAAATGAGAGTATACCCTAACGAGGAAATGTGGGTATGGATGTTCGTTATCGGAAGATCCATTTTCAAGTCGGCTGCAGCCCAGATGGGACTTGTGCTGGCTCCGCCGGATGTCTGGTAAAATCACCGTTGTAAACTGTGTTGACATCTCTTTTTCTCTTCTCTCTTAAAGGATGAGGAGGGTTTCAGACGGCGGCCTGTCTGAAGTGTGGCTTGTTATGTCGTTTTGTATAGTTCAGGTGTTAGCTGCTTAGCTTGCGTGCTAGTTGTGGCCTACCTGTTAGCCAGTCAGCTGTTAGCTGCGGCGCTAGCCCGTTGTGTCACTAGGCTAGGAAACGTTAGCTTGGTGCTATCAGTCGAGAGCGGCTGTTAGCTTGATGCTACACTGTTGAACATTGCTATGACTATAACATGCCTTAAAACACTCTGACTACGACGTCATCTTTGACAGAGGATGTTAGTCGAACCTACACCGGGAGCCCTGCCAGCGAGGACTGCGTCAACATAGAGAACCGTAGCGGCTGGGTTAGCGCAGCGACGCTGCCCTCGTCGTCAACACAGGAATGCTGTGTTCAACGTCGGTGCCCTGTTAGCCAGATTGCAGTTCGCTTGGCCTGCGCTCAGGGTAGGAAAGGTCCCGACCGGACCTTAAACACTTCTTCTTTTTGCCCATTTATTTATTGATGAAAACGCATAATATGGTTTTTACCTATACATTCGGATCAGCAGTTCAGCACCTGCACTGTTGGTGGGTGAGCCTAGTAAAGGATGTCGCATTGCGTTCATCTTCAATGAATGGACCAATGCAATAGTCTACCAAAGAACCTTGAGTCGCACTAGGCTGGGAACAACCCTGGGTCAAGTGATAGTAAACTGGACTGGACGAACAACATCGAGGCCCTACAGGAAGGGACAGAGCAGACTGTTCTTCCTGAGAAGGCTCAGGTCTTTTAATGTCTGCAGCAAACTGCTGCAGATGTTCTACCAGTCTGTGGTTGCTGGTGCCCTCTTCTTCGCTGTGGTATGCTGGGGGGGCAACACCAACACACACAAAATAAACAAACTGGTCAAAAAAGCAAGCTCTGTGGTGGGAGCGGACCTGGACAGTCTGAATCACATTTTTTTTCTCTTTTTTTTTCTACCTTAAACAGATATTTTTCAAGTTCCAAGTTTTAATACTCTTATCAACATGCGAGTCAACAAATGCTTGCTTTATGCAGCCATTTAACACAAAAGGATGACCCTCATGCATTGCAAATTTGCATCAAATTCAAAACAGAGTGATGCACTAAATAACTTAAAAGAAAATAATTTAAAACAATGAATAAAGTGTGCATGAAATAATAGGGGAAAGAAAATTTTAGGAACTTGTTACATTCACCCACACAAGGGCTGAGTAATCACCCCCCCCCCCCCCTCTCTCTCACACACACTCTCCCAGCTCTCTTTCTCTCTTGCCCCTTCCTCATCTCTCTCACCCCCCCTCTCTCTATATATCTCACACACACACACACACACACACTTCAGAAACAAACATAGTATCAATGAGAGCATCAATCATACACCTGAGTGATGTCTAGTAAAAAAAAAAAAAAAAAAAATGTTGGGCCCCCCCCCCAGTGCTGGGCCCTTGGAATCATTCTAAGCTACCCCCCCCCCAGCTACGCCCCTGCCTGCAATACATTTAGGATACGACGCGTGTTGTGTGTGAATTGTCTTGTCACTGGTATAGCTTCTCTCTCCATACAAATCGGGTTGTTGTTTTACATGTGTAAAAATGATCTCGTTAGTTGTGTTGAGAACATCATGTGTGTTCAGGTACCGTGAACTCACAACTAAGGGGGTTAATTAACCTATAAAGCTATGCTTAGTGACATATGAGTGAAGAATGAATTCTTTTCTCAGCCTGTAATGACAATGAACAGTGTGTTCACATATTAACAGGGTTACCTGTTCAACTTGGCCGTATCAAGGGTAAGGTAGGAGGGGTGATCCCCCCGGTTTCCCTGGGGCTTCCCCACCCTCCTTTCAAACATGTTGTTTACAATATATTGTGTCACTGTGTTTGTGGGGATACGATGTAACCCTCAGCTTAATTGCTGGGGTTGTGCTAACCGCTTGAGAAACTATATTTTCCTAAAGAAAAGATTGTTTGGTCGCTTATCGTGTGTGCTTAGCAAGGCCTGTGGCCGATACATAATCGAGGATTCTGTATTCTCTCGTTATGATTATGAAAAACGGCGTTCCTCTGTAGCAAGAGTGTACTTGCCATTTTTTGTTGTGATAAAGGGTTGTGTGTGTCTTGTGATCTACAACTGGGTTAGGTTTGGCCACAGAAGCACATGGGGCTCTTAAGGGGGCCCTCTCTATTCTGTGTTTTTTCCTTAGTAAAAATCAGATAGCAGGTTAGCACATGAGCTGTGTGAAGCTGTTAGACACTTCATGTAGCTGACTGTGACTGTGTCATGCTCTTTTTTGTCATTACATCGTATCATGGGTGTGGGGTCGTAAAGGGGTGCACTGGTAATCCTTTCCTCCCCTTTTTGATGGGCAGGGGTTAAAACCTCCTGTCCTTCAAGGTTCCTGTCACGTTGCTGTTCGGCACGTTACAGGGTAAGAAGGGGGGGGGGGGGGGAGTTTCCTGGTCCCACGCCCTGGAAGATTGGGCGTGTGCACCGCAGAAATTCCCCCGCCATAGAGTACGTCACTGTGCGCGTCTCTGTTGGTAAGACTTCCGTGAGTTGTTCAGGTCCATATGATGGATCTGTTTCAGGGAGTTGTCAGAACTCCTCCTCACGAAGCTCCTACTCGGGCCTTCTGTGAGTTAGGACTTTCCTTCCCTGTGAGGGAGCCTCCTCAGAGTTCAGAGCCTCCTCCTCAGATTGTCAAGGTGAGTTGAACTTCAAAAATGAGTCCTGCTCTATTGTGTGTGTATTCGATTAAATTCGATTGTTGAGTGTGTATTGGTTCAGTGCCTCCTCCTCGGAGGGCCCTAACCCAAATTTTACATAGCTCAATGTTGCAATATATTCTTTTCAATCTATACAGCTCGCGTGGGAAGTCTCTCTGGGGATTTCCGTCTCCTCCCTATGGGACGGTGGTGGGATGTAAAAATGTAAAAAAAAATTACCCTCAGCTGCGTCACGAGGGATTCATGTCAGTCTGTGTTCTTTCTTTTTTGAATAAAAAGAGGAAGGTACATGAAGCACGACGGCTCCGTGTCGTTCTCCCAGGCAACTTGGAGGAACAATGTTTGGTGTCTTGCTAGACTATCCATTGATGTGTTTGGGTCTCGACGCATACATAGTGCTGGCTCGGTGTGTTTCTGTTAAAGAATCACACAGGGGCTAAGTGCGCCTTGGTTGCTTGTTAAAACAGCGTTTTTTATAGGGCAACTGGGATGGAGTTTTGTCTCTTCCGAGCGCCAGTTTACTAGGTTGTCTCGATGAATTCTCGTTCATATCTGGGGGATGTTAACGGAATAGATCAAAACATAGGTAGAGGGGTCTCACGCCCTTGGGGTGGGCCACTGAGCACGGTCTAAATGGGGACCGTCTGGGTGGCGCCCTCTTTTCATGTTTTAGGTCGACACGCATACCTACCCCCTCTTCTGGAGTGGGCATGTCGGCGTGGTTAGGACACGGGACTGGTCTAGTCGCGCTGGTCCAGGTCAGTTAACCCGTTGTCCGCCGGGGATGCAGATCTGCTGTTCTGGTACCCTGAGGGACTTGTGCTTTTTTCGGGGGGAAAAATGCCGGGTCGGTCCGGGTGTCACAGGGTTAGGCGCTATGGAGACCCTTTGTTGGGTACATATTGTACTCTGCACTATCGTAATGGCTTACGGCCATACCAACCTGTACACGCCCGATCTCGTCCGATCTCGGACGCTACGCAGGTTCGGTCCTGGTTAGTACTTGGTTGGGAGACCGTCTGGGAATACCAAGTGCGGTGTGCTTAGGGCTGGTTCTCCATTCTTTTCGCTCCTCTCTCACGCGTGGCGAAGAGGGGGCTGTTGGGGTGGTCTTGGACCTCCTCTGGTAACCCTGTGCTTCCCGTGCCGCCGGGCCCGGTCCGAAGTAAAGTTTCGTTGATACCGTAGGCCTGGGATAACCCTTTTTTGAAAACTGAAACACTTGTACTGCGGTATAGCCAGTGTATGCCCGCAGGTGTGTTTTGGAGTTTTTTCTTGAGGGGTTATAAGAACAACCACCGTCGGTACCAAGAGGGTGGTTGATTCCCTGGTGTGTTGGAGCAGTGTCAACTCCCGGGTTACCCGGTTGAGTGTGCCCCTGCACGTTCATGACGTCTGCCAATCATGTCAGCCTTCTCTGCCTCGACCCCTCTGGGTGGGTTTTTTTTAATGGAGGCTTTGTCATGCAACAACGCCAGCATACGCCCCTTCCGCCGGGGGGGCTGTTTTCAGCTGACTCCTTTGGCGCGTGTCTCGTCCGCAGTGCTCCAGGCTCAGGTTACAGCCTGTTGCCTGGTTTCCCCGGTGCGCTGCCTGCTTCCGTTGGTTAACCTTTTTTGTGTGCTTACGGCCATGCTGACTGCCTGTTCTGCAGGGTCAGTGTGCCAGGCGGTGTGCTATTGGGGGGAAAGGGCCCGCTCTTGGAGGGGCCTTATCCGAATACGCTGGCGATGTGGGGGGCGGTGTCACTAAGTGACCACCTGGTGGGGTCTTGATGCCTGGCGTCATTGACCTCTCCGGGCCCCCGTTTTCCAGGGGATCCAGTCCCTTCAGTGGGTCTGGGTCTTCCTTCGCGCTCCGCTGCTACGGCCTTGCCACAGAGTTGGGTTTGCTCTTGACCCCGTGATTTCTGGGGGCAGTAACGAGGTTGTTCCTTCCGTTCGTTCCCGGGTGGCATGCGGGTTGTGCGTGTGTGTAGTCGTGGGGTCTGCTCACACTGTGCGTTGAGTTGCTTGAGTGCCTCTTCGCACGGTCGGATCCGTCGCCCTCCCGTGAACCTCCAATAGGGGGGGTATCCTCCATTAGGGAGGGTCGGGGGGGCTCGGTCCTCCCCGGTCTGATGGTTGTGGGGGGCCTCAGCGGGGTACATTCGTCGGGCTATGGCTCCGCTCAGCCCCTGTTATGCAGACAGGTGCTGAGCAAGCCATAACGCTACAGAACGAAGGGTTATGTATATAACCCAGTTCTGTGAGTTATGGTGCGCTCAGCACCTGGACGCCGCTGCGGCCCTTGTTTTTTCATTGTGGTGAAATTTGTTGGGAAGGAGTTGAGTGTGTGGCCCCACCCCTGCTTATGTAGGTAAGCGGATGGGGGTGTGGCCAGATGAATGCTGGCATGTAAAGGTACATGGTGGAATTTTTTATTCAGTGTATATACGCTGAAGCGAGATATATGCAGACAGGTGCTGAGCGCACCATAACTCACAGAACTGGGTTATATACATAACCCTTCATTTTTCACCTGACGGATCTGCCTGCGTTCTAGGCCTCTGGGGACTGGTCCCTCCAAATCCACCGGACTTTCCAGAACCACAGACAGACAGACATTTCCCTGTCATGCTCTGTTGGCCACACCTGGCTGTCGTACATGAGAAAGCCATTTTGACATTACCATAATGGTAATTAGTGGGGTTTAGTGTCTTGCTCAAGGACACTTCAACATGTTGTTGAGAGGAGTGAGGGTTGAACCAGGAATGAATGAATTTATTCACACACACACACACACGATATATCCCATATACATATCTTCATGTGAAAACAACATCGACGAAATTGTGTGCATGTGCCAGGTCTCCCAAGAAGCTATTTAAAGCTTTTGGAGGGAGCCTGATCACAAATAGAAACAAACAAAAACATACAACGTGGGTAGGCTTACACACCTACCTACTAACAAACATACAACATAGATCTACAGACAATTAATATACCTAAGTGTAGAAGGGTGGATTATCCCTGCTTGTGGGAGTAGTAGTACACAGACACTGGGTAGTAGGATACTATAGTATTGGACCTATAAGTACCCCCGTCTTTGGCCCGGAACGTCGTACTGGAGGGCTTGCAGCTGGAGTGGATGGGGCCCAGGATTTACTAACCTGGGGACTGGTACTCTGGTGTCCCTCGCCTTCCAAGGCGGTCAGCAGTAACTCCCCACACACCCTCACTCCCTCAGTACCTCCGACAGCCCTCCCACACCCAGTGACTGTCAGTTCAATAGTATTATTGGGCTTCCCTTTAAGCAGTACCCTTCCTTGACCACCTGTATAGACCCTTCAAATGCTATTCTGTAAATGGGGTGTAAGGGTTAAATAATTATGCAGTCACAATATTTACCCAAAGAATAAGATAGCAAATGGAACTCAAAGAAAGAGACACACACAATGATCCCGATTAAATCTACGTTTAGTGAAGCCTGGGCAGATTATACATTACAACGTTAATGCTTACTCATATGGCACCGGGTGCTCTTGTTATCAATGTAGGGGAAGCTCTTCCCACCATAGGCACCGAGTGCTCAATACATTAAACCACCCCGCTTGTACTGGGGGAACCGAGGCATAGAACGTAGACACATTGGGAATCTCAGAATCAAACAGTCAAATAAACAAATAACAAAACAACCAATAAATGTGGGCCCACGTTATCAAAGAAAACCTAACCTAAGCCGGCTTAAATTGTTTGGGGTACCCCGACACTGGTGATTAGCGTTCACTTCAATGGACGTTGCTGTTGATACACACATGGTACTGTTAGTACTTAGCCAAGATGGCGGACCCACTCTTGTCACCACTAGTCCGGATGACAAGATGGCGTCGGCGATCCGCGAGCACAGCCAGCAGGTTGGGCGAACAGCAGGCAGTGGTTAGCGGGCAGAGCTTGCTGTATGGCGTCCTCTGCTGGTGGGAAGAGGCGTCCTCTGTACCGTCTGGGAAACGTCCACCGCTGCTCTTGCTGGCTTGCTTCCGTCGCGCGAGCTAATACTTTGGCTACCTTAAACACAGCTAAGCTTTGGGTCTCGGCGCACCCTCCTACTATTTGGTTACACTGTTAACGCAACGTGGCTGACTACACCACCGGTCTCTTCAGCGCCTCACGCCCGGTAGTCTACTCAAGTCAGACAAAGCCGTTAGCGGCATGCTACTATACCGCACACAGTAACTACTATAACCCGATAACGTTAGACGTTAGTCTCGTTAGCTTAGACGTAGTCCTTGGGTTCGGTTTCTCTTACTCACACACTATCGTTGATACTTCTAGGATAACCCGTCACTAGCAAGTATGTCTCATCACCCGTCGCTCGCTCCGGCGGGGCTCTCCTTCACTGACTTCTGCAACGGGGCTATTCCAAAGCACACACCCGCTGTGACTGTGACTGTTCACGGCCAAGTCCAACGCCGAAGAGAGCTTCCTGTTCCCCTCACCTCCAGGTGATTCCCTCTTCCTCGTTGCTTGCTTCTCTCCACTGCTCCACCTGCCACCACTGCACTCCGCCCCCTGCTGGCAACCTCCACCGGTCCCACGCAAAGACCGCTCCAGAAAGGGAAACAAAGGCTCAATGTTATTGCTAGTAATCCATACTGCATCTGGAGAGGAGTAGCACCTCACCTCTTCGTTAGACTGGGCGAGCTATCCAAAGGAACACTGTTAGTCTATCCAAAGGAACACTGTCAGTCTATCCAAAGGAACACTGTAAATCACACGTTATACACACACAGGGAAAGTAACAGTTAGTTAGCACTACTGAATACTTTGTAGAATATTCAGGCTGCTACATTTCCCCCCACTTTAAACTTGCCAAGTCCTCTGCAAGTTACTCCATGAAACCAGTTTAATGACATGAAAACGGTCCTTAGACCCACAGTTTCACACATTGTTTCATTACCACACACTGTCCTACAACCACACGCTTCAGCACGTAGTCTTGGCGAAACCCGGCAGGGAACCGCCCTCTAGTACTCCTCTGGGGTGAGCACCACCTCTGGGTCCTCCCTGGGCGAGCACCATCTCTGGGTCCTCCCTGGGCGAGCACCATCTCTGGGTCCTCCCTGGGCGAGCACCATCTCTGGGTCCTCCCTGGACGAGCACCACCTCTGGGTCCTCCCTGGGCGAGCACCATCTCTGGGTCCTCCTTGAGCGAGCACCATCTCTGGGTCCTCCGGGGCCGGGTTCGTTCAACCTCCCCTGCGTCTGATTCTGTGCCAGATCCGTCTGTCTCTGTTGGTAGGCCCTTGGCCACGGCTTCGCCCGCCGAGGCCTCTGAGGAGCCGCCCGCGGCGCTCTCCTCGCCCCCGTCTCCGCAGTCTTCTCCACCCTCATTTGAGGGGAGCCACTTTACCTCTCCTGACGTCCTCTCGACGTTCCCATGTCCATCCTCTGGGCCCGGCTTGACCCCTGTCGGTGAGCGTCGGCGCCGGTATGGACACTGACGAGGCCCCTGCTCTGGACCGTCTTCGCCGTCCTCGCCGTCCTCTCCTGAGGGGACTAACTCTACCTCTCCTCCTCGACCCCTGTCCGACCTGTTCTCCTGGTTCTCCTCTCGGTCTCGCACCAGCCTGGGACGGGGGAAACCCCTTGGTCGGAAGCCTCTGTAGTACTTCCGTCTCCTGGGTTTGTCTTTCCCGCGATCCCGGTCCCCACTCCGGGACCTGTCGCATCTCCTGTCGGCCTCCCTCTTCTCAGGCCCTCTCCTGTCAGGCTCTTTCCTGTCGGGCTCTCTCTGTCCAGGCCCCCTCTGGTCAGCCTTTCTCCTCTCAGACCCCCTCCGGTCCGGCTCTCTCTCCATCTCTCTCTGGTCAGGCTCTTTCTCCTCAGGCTCTCTCCTGTCAGGCCCTCTTCGTTCGGGCTCTCTCTGTTCAGGCCCCCTCTGGTCGGTCTTTCTCGTTTCAGACCCCCTCCGGTCGGGCTCTCCCTCCTGCCCTCTCGGGTCAGGCTCCTTCTTCTCCCGTTGCCGATCGAACAGGGTCTTAGGGGGCTGGATCCCTCGGACCACTGTCCGCCCCACTGGTTCCAGCTCGGGAGCGGGGGAAGGGGCGGGACCCTTTGTGGGGGGCAGGACCATCTCCTCCTCGGACCCGTTTGTCGCCGCCATCGTCTGGCCGAAAAACGTCCGTCCCCCGTCGAGGGCGGCTTGGGTCCTTTCCGGGGCCAGTATCTGTTGGCCCAGGAGGTCTGCGGCGGTCAGCTCCTCCACGGCCTCCGTGCCCTCCTTCCTCACTTTAGTGACGGCGTCTTGGCCGTCTCTTTGCCCCCTCAGAGCCGCCTGGGAGCGACGCTTCTCTTGGAGTGCCTGCTCCAACTCCTTCACGGCCTCTTCCTGTTCCAGTCTCGTCACTGCTTCTTCCAGTGTCGTCATTCGTGCCGTCTGCGTCTGGTACGTCTCTTGCAGCTCCTCCAGAGCCGCCTGGGATCGACGCTTCTCTTGGAGTGCCTGCTCCAACTCCTTCACTGTTTCGGCCTGCTGCTCCAGGAGTGCCGCCTGAGTCCGGCACTTCTCCTGCAGCTCCTCCAGATCCCTGGCGTGGGTCTGTTCCCGTTTCTTCACTGCTTTTTCCAGCCCGTCGCACAGCCGCTGTACCTCCTCCCCGTGGCTCTGCTGGTCACTCAGCCGACACCACAGCTCTTCAAAACCCCTGGTCTTGTCCACCAGCTCTACTTCCAGCTGGTCGCACAGCCACTGCTGCTGCTCACACTTCTCCTGCCACTCCTGCGCCAGTTCCAGGCATTCGTTCAACCGCTCTTGGCCAGCGAACAGCTGTCGGATCGACTTCTGCGCAGCACAGGCTCCTTTCTTGGACGTCATGGTCTCTCTACTGGTCTGTCAAGGAAGTGGAGTAGGATGTTGATCCTGTTCGTGACGCCAAATGTAGAAGGGTGGATTATCCCTGCTTGTGGGAGTAGTAGTACACAGACACTGGGTAGTAGGATACTATAAGTACCCCCGTCTTTGGCCCGGAACGTCGTACTGGAGGGCTTGCAGCTGGAGTGGATGGGGCCCAGGATTTACTAACCTGGGGACTGGTACTCTGGTGTCCCTCGCCTTCCAAGGCGGTCAGCAGTAACTGTCAATCAGTACCTCCGACAGCCCTCCCACACCCAGTGACTGTCAGTTCAATAGTATTATTGGGCTTCCCTTTAAGCAGTACCCTTCCTTGACCACCTGTATAGACCCTTCAAATGCTATTCTGTAAATGGGGTGTAAGGGTTAAATAATTATGCAGTCACAATATTTACCCAAAGAATAAGATAGCAAATGGAACTCAAAGAAAGAGACACACACAATGATCCCGATTAAATCTACGTTTAGTGAAGCCTGGGCAGATTATACATTACAACGTTAATGCTTACTCATATGGCACCGGGTGCTCTTGTTATCAATGTAGGGGAAGCTCTTCCCACCATAGGCACCGAGTGCTCAATACATTAAACCACCCCGCTTGTACTGGGGGAACCCAGGCATAGAACGTAGACACATTGGGAATCTCAGAATCAAACAGTAAAATAAACAAATAACAAAACAACCAATAAATGTGGGCCCACGTTATCAAAGAAAACCTAACCTAAGCCGGCTTAAATTGTTTGGGGTACCCCTTAGACACTGGTGATTAGCGTTCACTTCAATGGACGTTGCTGTTGATACACACATGGTACTGTTAGTACTTAGCCAAGATGGCGGACCCACTCTTGTCACCACTAGTCCGGATGACAAGATGGCGTCTGCGATCCGCGAGCACAGCCAGCAGGTTGGGCGAACAGCAGGCAGTGGTTAGCGGGCAGAGCTTGCTGTATGGCGTCCTCTGCTGGTGGGAAGAGGCGTCCTCTGTACCTTCTGGGAAACGTCCACCGCTGCTGTTGCTGGCTTGCTTCCGTCACGCGAGCTAATACTTTGGCTACCTTAAACACAGCTAAGCTTTGGGTCTCGGCGCACCCTCCTGCTATTCGGTTACACTGTTAACGCAACGTGGCTGACTACACCACCGGTCTCTTCAGCGCCTCGCGCCCGGTAGTCTACTCAAGTCAGACGGAGCCGTTAGCGGCATGCTACTATACCGCACACAGTAACTACTATAACCCGATAACGTTAGACGTTAGTCTCGTTAGCTTAGACGTTAGTCCTTGGGTTCGGTTTCTCTTACTCACACACTATCGTTGATACTTCTAGGATAACCCGTCACTAGCAAGTATGTCTCATCACCCGTCGCTCGCTCCGGCGGGGCTTTCCTTCACTGACTTCTGCAACGGGGCTATTCCAAAGCACACACCCGCTGTGACTGTGACTGTTCACGGCCAAGTCCAACGCCGAAGAGAGCTTCCTGTTCCCCTCACCTCCAGGTGATTCCCTCTTCCTCGTTGCTTGCTTCTCTCCACTGCTCCACCTGCCACCACTGCACTCCGCCCCCTGCTGGCAACCTCCACCGGTCCCATGCAAAGACCGCTCCAGAAAGGGAAACAAAGGCTCAATGTTATTGCTAGTAATCCATACTGCATCTGGAGAGGAGTAGCACCTCACCTCGTCGTTAGACTGGGCGAGCTATCCAAAGGAACATTGTTAGTCTATCCAAAGGAACACTGTCAGTCTATCCAAAGGAACACTGTAAATCACACGTTATACACACACAGGGAAAGTAACAGTTAGTTAGTAGAATATTCAGGCTGCTACATAAGTATGGATTCTATTTAGAGATATGATTTAAGCAGTTCCTCTTCCAGTGATTTTTCGAAGGTTGTGAAGGATTTTGACAGTTTCAGACTTCAGAATTACAAGCAGATGTCACAGCATCAAATAAGTATTTGTTAAAGTGCTTTGGATGAAACTCATCTTTCCCTAAGATAAAGGTACAGAAATTGTGCATCTCTGACCAGAAATGTGTTTATACTGGATATTCCCAGATGTTTGCCAGTGATTGTCTTCCTGGCTCCCACACAGTTTCCAGCATGTTAACCCCTCCTGTAAAGTGAGCTTTCTGCTTTGGAGTAATACAAAATAAATCTGATTAGACACTTCCATCCAAATGCTCTCTATGTATGTGAGTTAGTGAGTGCACATCCATTAAAATAGCTATACCATTCCTCGTTTGAAATCTATAAGTTACCTTCGTTTTTTTAACCATTCTTAATATGATGTTCTTTTATCATGAGGTAAGGGCCTTATACAGTCTGGATATAATATCTGTTTGACAAATAGGCTCCTAAAACTTCTTTCAGCACTGGGTCATCCATATCTAGTGGGCAATATTTAACAATGACTGTAATAGATACCTATAAAAAAGTATTGCTTTTCCAGAGCATATTTCTTTCAAACTTTGGAAATCTTTTAATTGTCCCATATCTGTTCATGAGTAAACATTTTCTAAATCTATTGTCCAATTGATTCAAATTGGGGTCATATGCACACAATCTGATTATTCTTAGTTTATCTTGCAATTTATATTCTTCCCTAACATATATTCCATATTTTAAATGTAAATTCTATCCATGGGTTTTGCATGCTGTTTATACTATTTTCCAAATCCATATTGCCTAATATAGCCTGAAATGGAGGCTCCTTAATGAGTGATGATTCAGTAGAAGTTATATTTAATATGTGATACAGCCATACCCCCTTCTTCATTTGGGACATGGCTGTACATCATTTCTATATAAAATCAGTGCACTGCACTGTCTGTCCATAATGCCATTAGGAAAAATTAGGACAATAATATGAATGTCTCCTGTTCATACTGAAATATGTATATTTTTCTATAGTATATCCTTGAACAACTACTGCATAATAAATAAACACCTAACGTAGTAGTAGAGGTTATCATAATAAGGCATTTCAAATTAATTCACCTCATCGCCTGTAGCACAATGCAGAATTATTTTAACTATAAGCAGTGAAGAGGGAAGACTCAGACTATTATATTTCCAGGTAGGGAGAGAAGGTGAGAGGAGGGAGAGAAGGTGAGAGGAGGGAGAGAATAAGGAAAAGAAAGAAGGAGGAGTCTTGGGTCAGCAGCCTGATCTGGAGAAGTGAAAGTGAAATGGATTTTTTTGTATGCTATTTAAGAGGAAGTTGGAACTTAGAAAAGCTGTTGGCTGACAGACACAGATTGACGTGGGAGATAGAAAGAGAGGACACCCGTGAGGTGGTGGTAAGCATGAACAATCCTTCCACACTGCTAACACTCTTACAGTTAATAATTCATTAAAATGTCTTTCTTTCTTTGGCAGTTCTCCTTAGTAGTCTGCTACTTTCACTTTGTTAGAACTCTTTATCTCTGTTTTCTGGTCTCATTCTACCAACCATATCCCCCTCTCTCTCTCTCTCTCTCTCTCTCTCTCTCTCTCTCTCTCTCTCTCACACACACACACACACACGATTCTGTTTGTCTTTACCTCCTTAAAATAAAAGTCCTGTTCTATTTGGTTTGGATGTAATCAAGATGCATTTGTTTGGTTCTGTGTCCTCTTGTACCCTTCTGTTTTATTGTTTAAAGATCCACTAAAATACAAGTTTACAAATACAACTTTGATTATACAGATTGATATTTGCGCAGAACTTGTCACCAGAGTGACTTTTTCACATTCTGCCACTGGAGTGGGAGAGCTTCTATGTTTCCCTGAAATCTGAGTTGCATGTGTGATGTCACTAATAGGTCGAACCTCTCATGGGCCAGTGTGTGGTAACTTGACATCTTTAGCTTCAGCATAGACACAGAAAGCTGAGTAGGTATTGACATGTCTTGAAATAATATAACTCGCTGACTTGGAATAGATCCTTGCAGTGATGAATGCATTTGGTGGAAAAAACACATTTATACAAATTGTTCAGCATAGAAAGTTTTACTTTAAAAAAGGGTTTCAAATACATCTGAAGGGATCTTTAAATGAGGCACTCTCTCCTCCTTTCTTCTCTTATCTTAAAGCTCACTGTTAGAAATGTATGTTTGCAACCTCTGACCTCTTATTTGGACTTTCTGCCCTATCTCTTTTTTTCCCTCTCTCTTTCCTCCTTCTTCCTCTCTGTTAGGTGTTCTGACATGTCTTAACTCGCTTAACTCTCAGAGTGCCACAGAAGCAGTCTTACGTTTATATCTTATTTGACTCTCTTCCTCCGCTCTCTCTCTCCCTCCTTTTTATCTTCCTTTTCATGCTCCTCTCTTTGTGTTGACCTCGTGTGCTCTCTTTCTTCCCCTCTCTCTCTCTTTCTCTTTCCAGATAATACAGAACAGGTTTTTCGAGGTAGATCAGAAACGTAGCCTGTTTCATTAACAGTAGCCCTCAAATCCAGCTTTGAACTCGGCAGATGAAATTCTGCGCAACAAAGTGTAACAGAGATGAAATAATTTTGTCTCAAAGAATCACAGATTTAATTGGGTTGAGTCAGAGTTGGCCTGAGAGAGCCCCCCCCCCCAGGCCAACTGAGAGCACATTTTAGCGTAAAAGTATCAAGATAACATCTTACTATAGTTTGTGCAGGTGTTAGAATGGTAAGCGTATTCTTAGTGTATTCTTAAAAACTGAAAAATGGCATACAGACACTCATCTGCACTTTTGATTACACTGTTTACTTGCTCATATGCTTATATTCAGAGTTAATTATTTAGTTTACACTGCTTATTTTTTATCTTTACTATAGTTGTATTGCCTTTATGTCTTGTACTATTACCATGCCCGTACCTGTACTTGTACCCCCCCTCCCCCATGCTGCTATGACGCCCGAATTTCCCCAAGTGGATCAATAAAGGAATATCTTATCTTATCTGAATTCTACAGGTAAAATGTATTTCTATCGCAAATATTGTTTCTTTTTTACTTATCTGTATTACAGTTGATATTCATGATTGCTGTTTTTTGCATGATTTTGTATGATGTTTGTGTCGCAGCGAAGTTGTCATCTCAGTCTAGCCTACTTGTAACGTGAGTCTGTTATGGTGACCCACATCTCAGCCTTGGGTACGTTTCATAATCCAGTGGCCATGAAACCATTCAAAACCCACAGTATCATTTCAAAGGTGTCGGTGAGAAAACCAACTGGTAAAAAAGAAAAGTGTTCTTTCTTTCATAGATCCAAGTATTTCATTCCATCACAGCGGTTTAGTGAATGGTTCTGTCAGAGCTGGTTGCAGAACAAATGTCTAGGAGACCAATATTGGATGAGAATTTTGGAAACGTCCTGTTTCCTGTTTAACATTGATGTTTTCAGTTGGTAGAGTCCTTTCTCAACACAACCCATGCTGTGCTCCGTACTGGATGCCCAGCTCTAGCCAGTTAGACCAAACAAATGATAATAATAATGGGGCCACTCTTCAGTCTGTGTCTGGACAAAAAGCACTTAAATGTACTCCATGACTTTGTTCTGGACCTATTCTGTGAAGTGAGGCACAACATAAAACTGCAGCACAAAGTAAAGGATTCAATGTTAGTTTTACTTCAAAAGTATGATATACAACATCAAATTCATCCCAATAAACTGTCATAGCCTTTTGTTTGCTTTGGGTTACACTGGCGAGTATGTTTAAGTGTGTTTTAACGTGGGCCCCATTATTTTACATACATTTTTAAGCTAATTAACAGAAGCTGAGTCGTCCAATGAGAACTGCCCATGATGAGTCGCTAGAGAGGGAGCCGCCCAATGAGAACTACCCCTGATGAGTCGATAGAGAGGGAGCCGCCCAATGAGAACTGCCCCTGATGGGTTGCTAGAGAGGGAGCCGTCCAATGAGAACTGCCCCTGAAGGGTTGCTAGAGAGGGAGCCGTCCATAGAGAACTGCCCCTGAAGGTTGCGTAATTCACTGAATTAGAATGGGCATTCCTACTTTAATCAACATACTTTAACAAACACGTGTCCTGTTTAAGAACCCGGTAGGCATCACCAGACAGCATGAGACTCCGGAGATAGATGTAATCATGACAAATCATTTGATTGGACATTCCAGAGGCTGTTGTCGTGTTGAGCATTCCAACTTTCTGGGACTCATACAATGTTAATGGTAAATGCCTTGGACTGCATTTATATAGCACTTTTATCCAAAGCTCTTTACAATTTATGCTTCACATTCGCCCATTCACTCATGGTAAATGGCTGCTGACGGCGGAGGCAACCTGCCAACTTGTTCATCGGGAGCAGTTAGGGGTTAAATGACTTGCTCAAGGACACTTCGACGCGCTGCCGGGAGGAGCCGTAATCGAACCGGGAACCTTCAGATTACCAGATGACCGATCTACCTTCTGAGACACTTTCGCCCCATGTCCAGAATATATTCAATAATTCAAACGATGCTTGTTTTCATAAAAACATTTTCCTACGTTTTCTACGAATGATCGAGATGCTCACTATCCACTCTTCTCCCGGTTCAACTTTTCAGATGCACTATTTCCATAAATTCCCATTACCAGTAATTCCTGGTGAAGATCCCTGTTTCCCCCCCGCTTGAATGGTCAGATTTACGCGTGCCTCTGGTCCCGGTCCGGTCGGATGGTGGGTGGGGTTGTAACGGAACCCATAACGCAGCTGTGATTCTTGGCACCAGCTGGTTGTGAGGTCCGTTTCCATCCCATGATGCACAGGACATCCTGAGCAGAATATACCCGGTTACCCACATTCCCAGCTCAAGGATGGATCAACAACTGGGGCACGCAGGGCACGAGCCGCGGAGCCCTGGACCACAGAGGGGCCCGAGAGGTTGGTGGTGGTGGTACCCATGTTCACGAACATATAACTAACAATATCGCACTTTGTGTGTGTGTGTGTGTGTGTGTGTGTGTGTGTGTGTGTGTGTGTGTGTGTGTGTGTGTGTGTGTGTGTGTGTGTGTGTGTAGTAGTGGACGGGATCTTTAAACAATAAAACAGAAGGGTACAAGAGGACACAGAACCAAACAAATGCATCTTGATTACATCCAAACCAAATAGAACAGGACTTTTATTTTAAGGAGGTAAAGACAAACAGAATCGTGTGTGTGTGTGTGAGAGAGAGAGAGAGAGAGAGAGAGAGAGAGAGAGAGAGGGGGGGGGATAGGGGGGGTAGAATGAGACCAGAAAACAGAGATAAAGAGTTCTAACAAAGTAAAAGTAACAGACTACTAAAGAGAACTGCCAAAGAAAGAAAGACATTTTAATGAATTATTAACTGTAAGAGTGTTAGCAGTGTGGAAGGATTGTTCATGCTTACCACCACCTCACAAGTGTCCTCTCTTTCTATCTTGGTTGACTTGTCCATCACTAAACCAATAGATTCTAGTGGAGAATTCACCCTGGATCTATCTGATTTTGCTTTAGTCTCTGCTATATGATTGAGGTAAGGTGTTCATTACGAAACATCCATTTTTGAGTAGAGAAAACTCTACTTTTAATTTTACTCTTGATGGTATCTCTAAATATACTCTTTTGAAAATGTAGGTATTTGATAACTTACCCATAACTGACTGACTAATATTCCATTACTTTCTATACAAGCATTTATTTGTATAGAGAAGGACAGAACTGACACGCTGTACTCAAGTACGGGACATTCTGTATTTGTACTGTGCAACGCTAAACTATATATGGCTATATGATATTCTCTCTACTGTAAAGTTTCATTCAAGGTTGAAGTTCGCTCGGTTTTCATTCCCATTCAAATGGGGGGGGGGGGGGGGGGGGGGCTCTCTAGTCTATGTTGTGTTCCTGTTCCGAATGGATGTCAATGGAATGTGTCGATGTGAATGAAATCGAACGCTTTCCATTTTACAGTTTTGGGGGATACAGGGTGTTGTCCTTAAATGACACGTTTTCTCCCGGTTTGCTGAGAACAGGAGGGGCAACCGGGAATTCCGTGTCAGACAAGAGCGACACCGGCATCAGCGTATTTGGAGGATCTAAAAAAACAACAACAACAATAAGTTCAAATACGTTTTTGTCGGAATATGAACGCATTGCTTCTCATAAAAAGTGTATTTTGTATTTGAGTGTTTTGTTATCTGTCTAAATGTTACATGGTATACCCTCTTTTCACAATTTAAACTACTGTAATAATTAATAATAAAGATTATGTGTATACATCTATTTTCTTTTACTATTATTGAACATTTTATTTTATTAGGGATCCCCATTAGCTGGTGCGATAGCAACCAGCTAGTCTTCCTGGGGTCCACACACACACAAAAAACATACAAAAACAATCACTATTGCAAAAACAAAATTATTAAAAGTCAGTACACACAATGCATAATGAAACTACTGTAACAATTAAGATAGCTAAAATTACATTAGTGTAAAACAAAAAATTACTTTACAGTGTTAAAAACTATTTAAAAACAATTTAAGATGATTTTAAAAAGTGAATCTACTGTAAATGCAGCAGAGGTTCCGAGGCAGGCCATTCCAAAGAGTTATATGCCGTATTAGCTATCGCGTTCCGCTCTGAGCCGTATGAGATATTCCATATTCTATGATACCTATTGTATCCCCTTACGAACAAAAAATTACATGCACCACACCTGTATGGGGCTCCGCCCCCATGGTGGCACCGCCCATATAGTAGTGACGATAGTCACCACACGCCCTTCCTCTATGTTCGTCCCAGCGTACTCGGATGCGTGCACCATACGATAAACTAGTAGGATGAAAAGATTAAGGAAGATTCGTAATATTGAGGGCTTACCGGAGGATTGTGTTTCCCTGGATTCTCCGGAGCTTGTTTCGACGATACAGACCTGTGCTGGTGGTTCCTCGGCTGACGGCGACGGACCGGGGGGCAGCGTACAAGGTTTGGCTAACGGGTCGGCTTGTACAAAGGTGAGGTCTGTGTCAGTAGGCATCGATGTCGGTGTTAGTCGTGCTGTGGAGTATGTTTCAGCACCGGGGCCGGGACGGCTTGGCGATCGTTCCACTGTCGTGGGCGATGTCTTGGCGATCCTGGAACATGCTGTTAACACTAATGCTACTACTGTTTTATCTGCTAACACTGATGTTGACGCTGGAATGTCTAGTAATCCCCGCCGCGGGGTTCCGCTCTTCCCTCCTCTTACCAGCTTCATTGATGAAGGTCAGTCGGTGGTGGATGTGGGGGGGTTTGCTGAGCTTTATTTACCTTTTTTACGGGTGAAGGGGCTGACAACGGGGTGCAGGCTGGGGGTACCTTGGCTAAGTAGTCAGGTAGCTTTTTTCCTGTGCCCAGGCGGGGATGAACGGTGTTCCGCCCGGCCGATGCTTGATAGCATGTCGGCTCGGAGGGTGGCAGTATGGACGGATGAATGGTATACTGCTGCAGGATGGCATTTAGCGGCGGCCAGTGTTGTGGCTCAGCTGGCTACGTTCCTATCCAAGATGGCGTCGGGTTGTGGGTCTTTGGGTCAGACCGACATTGTAAACATGATTCATGTTTGTGGTGTTATAGAGATCTTGACTCAGTCGCAAGCTATAACTGCGGGGAGGATTCGGATGCTATCAACTTTAGTTGTTAGGCATGTTTGGTTGGAGCAGTCTCCTCTTGGGGAAGAGGATAGGTTTTCTCTCCTCATGACTCCTCTCCTTTTTCCACAGATAGTCTTTTTGGGCGTTCTGTGGAGGCGCAGGCGGTTTTTGATCGGGGTCCTACACCGTCTCACGCTGTGCGGCCAGAGGTGGGGGCACGGTCTCGTCAACGACTGTGGCGAGACCCTCGACAGGCGGCCATTTTTCCCCCGCCAGTGGTGCCCTGGTTGGAGTGTCAACGGGGTATCGCGAGGCCGACAGCCTTGGCGGCCGAGGGATCGGCCATTTTGGGTGATTTCGGGTTTGGTATACCAACCCGTCGTCATTTTGCCGCGAGCAGCCCGCTCCCCGTTCGGTCCGTTTTCTGTTACCCTCAGAAGCGGGGCTCTGAGCGTTCTCCTTTGGCTGCGGGCTGCGAACCTTCTTTGAAGCGTATGCGGCCCCATTCTTCGCTTCTCATGGAGACAGGGGCTGACACCCAGTTGATGGCTGAACCTGGGTCTGTCCGTGAGAATGTTCCGTCGTCGCATGGTTCCTACACCACAGGTTGTGGGTGGGTGGAACCTGGTGTTTCAGCTGCCACTAGCTCCAGTGGTCAGCAGGGGGACTCGGTGCCTCTTCTGTTGAATGCTCAGCAGGGGTTACTCCGGCCTCGCCCTCGCCAGGCGGGGTGTCGCGCTGTTGCCTCCCACTCCCGTCAAACCGGCAGTGGTCTGCAAAGAAGAGGCGGGCGTGATGTAAGTGGTAGCAATATCACTGCAGGGCTTCGGCGTGTGGGAGCCCATGGGGTCCTCATGCCTTGCGTGTCTAGCTGCAGAACGACTCCTCAGCTTACGCTGGTGGGGTGTTCAGGGGGCGAGTATGTGTCCACAAGTTTGGTAACAGCTCCTCCCGTATCAAACCGGCCCTTTCTGTCGGGGTCCTCCCTTGGGTGTTTTGCACGACGGGGGGGACCGGGCCAACTATCTACGGTTCCTTGCGGCCCAGCGTCAGTTGACGGCGGGGGCGCTGTGGGATTATGTTCACATATGGCGATGGGAATGCCTTTTGAATCGGTGGTTGCAGAGAACGTTAGAGGCGGGGCTGGTTTTGCAGTTCGCACAGCCCCATCCTCCGTTCTCAGGTTTGGTACCGACCCTATTGTCAGGGTCGGACGCGGTGACAGCCCTGGCCGACGAGATCCACTCTCTGTTGGCGAAGCAGGCCGTCGTTGTGGTCCCGAGCGAGGACGCAATGTCGGGCGTCTACTCCCGTTATTTTCTGGTGCCCAAGAAAACAGGGGGGGTCAGACCCATACTGGATCTGTCCGCGTTCAATCGGTTGATTGTAGCGAGACCGTTCAGGATGTTGACCGTCCGACTCCTTCTGCTTGCTGTCAGGAGGGGGGACTGGTTCACCTCCATAGACCTGAAGGACGCGTATTTTCACGTTCCTATTTTCCCTCCTCACAGGAAGTTCCTACGGTTCCTGTTTCAGGGCGTAGCGTACGAGTACCACAGAATGCCGTTCGGGTATTCTCTGGCTCCCCGCACATTCACCAAGTGCGTGGCGGCTGCGTTGGGGCCTTTACGTCGTCGGGGGATACGAGTTCTGTTCTATCTCGACGACGTGCTACTCCTCAGTCGTTCGGAGGAGGTTGCCAGGTCTCATACCAGGCTGGTGGTGGAATTCCTCACCAGCCTGGGTTTTGCTGTGAATTGGGAGAAGAGTACCCCTCTTCCCAGTCAACAGGTGGAGTACTTGGGCTTGACCTTGAGGTCAAGGCCCATGGTTGCGACCCTCTCGGTGCAGCGTCGGGGGTTTCCGTCCGGGAGGGACGGTTACGACGCTGCAGGTGATGCGTCTGCTGGGCCTTATGTCGGCTGCTCACGTGGTGGTTCCTCTGGGCCTCCTCTTTATGAGGAGGATACAGAGGTGGTTTGTCTCTTTGAGACTGGATCCAGTGAGGGACAGGAGGAAACGGTTGGCGGTTCCTTTGTCGATATGGGGGGACCTCGTCCATTGGGGGAGGCTGGGTATCCTCTCCGTTGGGGTCCCCATGGGCGGCAGGAGCTCACACGTCACGGTCTTCACCGACGCCTCTCTCACGGGTTGGGGAGGGGTGCTTCGGTCTCGTGCAGTGGGGGGCAGCTGGACGGGTCATGCCGATCCGGCTGTCCTGCATATCAATGTGTTGGAGTTGAAGGCGGTTCTTCTGGTCCTTCAACGGCTCCACCATTTTGTGGTGGGCAGGCACGTTTTGGTCAGGACGGACAATGTGACGGCGGTGGCGTATATCAACAGGCAGGGTGGGACTCGTTCACACATCAACAGATGCAGGAAAAATCGGGAAAACTGGAAGAAACTGCTGCTCTGCTCGGGCTCAAAATAAACTCATCCAAAACCAAAGTAATGCGTATCAACAGCAAAAACAACACACCCATAACCATGGAACAGAACCCATTAGAGGATGTAAACAGCTTCACTTACCTTGGAAGCATCATTTCTGTGGAAGGGGGTACGGAAGACGATGTCCAAGCCAGGATTGGAAAGGCAAGGACAACATTCAACATGCTAAACATTATCTGGAAGGCAAAAAACCTGTCACTCAAGACCAAGCTACAGATCTACAACTCAAATGTAAAGACCACTCTACTATATGGCTCAGAATCCTGGAAAACCACCACCACTATACTCAATAAGCTACAGACCTTCACCAACCGGTGCCTCAGATGCCTCCTGGGAATATACTGGCCCAACACCATCTCCAACCTGTGGGAACTCACCAAACAGGACACAATAGAAATTCAAATCCGGAGGAGGAAGTGGAAGTGGATAGGTCACACACTCAGAAGAAAGAAATCAATCACAAAGCGGGTGCTGACATGGAACCCACAGGGCAGGAGGAAGAGAGGCAGACCAAAAACCACCTGGAGAAGAACCACAGAACAGGAGATGAAGAAAGAAGGGCTGTCCTGGCAAGATCTGGAGCGGAGGGCACAAGACCGAAGAGGATGGAAGAGCTTTGTTGACAGCCTATGTTCCTTTGGGAATTTAAAGGCCTAAGTAAGTAAGTACTAGGCCTCAACCACCATCGGACTGATAGCAGGAAAGACGGTAGAATTAAGGAATTCAATATACTTTTCAAGGACCTTTCAGAACTGTTTTCCATCTGGTACAGAAGCTATGTTTATGAGAATAAACATCAACATCCAGGAAAGATATCCTGTTTCCAGTGTGTCGTTAATTCTGCTGAGTCTAATGCATCACCGGGGAGAGAGAGGGTATCAGTCAGTATGACGAGTAAGAGATAAACACAACGCAGAAACTTCACGGAACCGCAGGTGACGAGGTGATTACTGGCTGAGGACCCGATAATCTTACAATGGAGAGAATGTCCCTTCCTTATTTTATGCAAGGGACTTTTGTTCCTTGATTATATGTAGGCCTAAGATTTGAGTCTGCGACCTCGTCACTGGTCAAGAAGGCTCACCAGCGCCTCTTCTTTCTGAGGAGACTGAGGAAAGCCCACCTGTCTCCTCAGATTCTGGTGAACTTTTACCGGAAAGCACTGCAGAGGGTGGTGAAAACCTCCCAACACATCACCGGTACATCACTTCCTGCAATTGAGTCTCTCCATCACAAACTGTGTCTGAGGAAGGTACGCAGCATTGTCAAGGACACCTCTCATCCCAATCATGGACTAATTAATTACAGCAGGGGTGGTCAACCAGTCGGAGACTAAGAGCCACAAAAATTACTGTGGTACCACAAAGAGCCACACCATATATACCAGCGTTTCTCAACCTGTTTTTCAGTCACGGCACCCATCATGTGTTTGGATGCCATAAATCCATCTCTACAGAATGTATGAATTAATGTTGCATTTTCTTTTCAAATGTAGCCAAGAGTAAAGACCCTAACCCTGTCAAAACAGCAGTCAAAGTGTATATTTTCAGCATTACGTTTGCATTACGACTTCTGGATTTACTTTTTTATTTCTCTTATTTTTCGGGATTATCTCCCACAAACCTGAATGACTGTTATTGCCATAAACCAGAACAGTTAGTTTCTCTAGCTTTCTGTGAACGTCTAGCAAAAAACGGCGTTGCAATCTGATGAAAAATGGTGGAGAAATATACATTATAAAAAAGTAACTGTACTTACAGTAGATTTCATTCACGGTTTGTGAATCACGCCTGGTGATACTAAATCCAGATTGAACTCTGCGATTGGAAAGGGGAGATTTGGCCCGATCCATAGATGTGCGACTTGGCCATAATAAGGTCATTTATAGGCCTGCTATTCTATAATCATATTTCAAATTGCATGTGTCTGGATGGCAGAATTCAGTACTGTATCTACAAAACCTTCTATTTTTTTTTTTTTTTTTTTGGTCTTTTTCCCCCTCCATTTTCCTCCGATTTTCTCCCATCCCAATGTTAGTCGTATGCCAATTCCCAGTCCCTTCCTGGTCGCTGCGCACTTACCCCCCACAGTCAGATCATCTGGGAGAGTGGAGGCTACCACGTGCTTCCTCCGACACACGTCCAGCCAATCACCGCTTCTTTTCACCTGGCAGCGCGGATTCTCATCGAGAGGGCGTAGCGTGTGGGAGGACCACACTATCCCCCTCGAGTCCTATCCGCGCTTAGCAGGCGCCCCGACCGAACTGTAGGAGTCGCTGTTTACAACGACCCGGACCCACCCCGCCAGCTTCTCCCACCCTCTAATACAGCCAATTGTATTAGTGCAGACGGCCAGCCAAGCTGGTGACAACCCCGGAGCTGTGAGCTGGATTCGAACAGGCGAATCCAGCTCACAGCTCCGGGGCTGGTGACGAACGCAATCTCCGCTCGGCCACCTAACCGCCCTACAAAACCTTCTATTTAATCATCTTCCCTTTATTAATTTGCTTAGATTTTGCAGGTCTGGTCAATTTTAGCATGGTTATTCACAGTCAAAGATGAAAAAAAAAGAATGAATAGAATTTATATTCTCCTTTGGTTCATTACACTTTACTCAAGCCCGTAACAGACACAATATTTCTGACACTGAGAATAGATTCCCTGAGATTCATCACTTCACGCCTTGATTACTGTAACGGAATCCTTCTTGGTGCTTCCAAGAAGGTTCTGGATCGCTTACAGTACGTCCAAAACTCTTCTGCAAGGGTCCTCACGCGCACCTGGCAGCACATCACCCCTACCCTGCAAAAACTCCACTGGCTCCCCATCAACTACCGAATCCCCTACAAGATCCTCCTCCTCACCTACAAATCCCTGCACGGGTTGGCCCCTTCCTACCTGACCAACCTACTTCAACCCTACACTCCAGCACGAGGCCTCCGCTCCTCCAACTCCAACCTCCTCACCATCCCCCGCACCAGGCGTTCCACACTGGGAGACCGAGCTTTCGCTGTAGCTGCCCCCAGGCTGTGGAACTCCCTCTCCTCCTCCATCCGAGGCTCTGACACCATCAACCTCTTCAAAACCCACCTAAAAACACACCTGTTCACACTTGCCTTCACGCAACACGGCCCTGCTCCCAAGTAGCCCACCCCCTGACTCTTTTCTTTAAAGCCACAGATTCCGTTGTTTTGTTTTTGTTCATTTTCTTGTTACCGCTTATCCAATTGGACAGCACCTTGCTTCCTTTTTTATCTTATTTTTCCTTTTTTTTCTCCTGTTGTTACTATACACATATATTAAAAAAAAATCAAATTTGTATCTACCCTTTCTTTTATATAGCTTCTCTCCCCTTGTACAGTGTCCTTGGGTCCGAGAAAGGCGATTCTCTCTTCAAATCCAATTTATTATTATTATTTTTTTTTTTTTGTATCCACTTTTTCTCCTCCTATTTTCTGTATTTTTCCCATCCCAATTTAGTCGTTATGCCAATTCCCCCCTCCCCTTCCTGGTCATTGCGCGCATGTGCCCCCCACTGGTCGGTCTAGGGAGCCCTGAAGTCTATCACATGCTTCCTCCGATATAGG
This sequence comes from Notolepis coatsorum, assembly GCF_963971535.1. Lineage (NCBI taxonomy): Eukaryota > Metazoa > Chordata > Actinopteri > Aulopiformes > Paralepididae > Notolepis > Notolepis coatsorum. The sequence goes on from NC_140181.1 coordinate 78,469,251, forward strand.
AGACAGCCAGCAGCCTCTTTTCACCTGGCAGCGAGGACTCTCATTGGTGAGGTGTAACATGTAGGAGGTCACACTACCTTCACCATTTCCCTCCCTCGCTGTGCAGGCGCCCTGACCGACCTGTAGGAGTCGCTGTTTACAATGACCAGATTACCACCCACCGGCTTCCCTCCGCTGACACTGCCAATTGTGCCAGTATGACGACCGGCCAAGCCGGAGGCACCGCTGACAGCCGGATTCGATACCAGTGTCTCGCCGGTGGCAGACAGACGCTTAGTCCGCTGTGCTACCCGGCCGCCCTTATTATTATTATATTAAAATACAAACCGACACTAAATACCTCGTTGGCTGCATGCTACACAAAGGGGGGAAATCCTCAGTCTTCTGATCTTGTAACCGTCATATTAATTAAATGATAAAACTTTCACCGGAGCATAATGCTGACCATCCCATGCTGCTTGCTTGCAGGTGTCGCAATTAGTCCCAAAAACACGCGAGATCAGCCCAATGGGACACTATATAAAACTGTGAGACTTCAAAATAAAAGTACTATAACTTGTAGCAAATGAATAACAAAGAAATAAGAAATGCAACAAATACGTTCTCAAATATTACATTATGGTTACAGAACATATCAATTAGGAAAACCATATAATGGCCACAGTTACGGGGAATCCATTTTACATTAATTTACAAACACCAAATACCAAACAAAAAAGATTATCTATAAACACTAAAACCTGTGTAATAACTAAAGAAAAATTCGTTTGGCAAATCAATAACTCAACACTTTGAAATAAATATGCCTAAAAACCAGGAAGTTACACCCAACAAAACAAAAGTCGAACTTGCCCACTTTGTTCCTTCAAAAGAATGGTTTCTCTGCATTAACTACTAATTTAGGTAAAAAATAAAGGTTTCTGGTTATAATCTAGCATAATAACAACATTGCATTGCTACATTTGCTTGACCAAACATGAGTCCCCTCCCAACCCATGTCCCCTTCTATAGCCCCTTTTGCTGTCTATTTATGGACTCCCAAGAAGTGAAATCTCATGGCACAGTTCTGGATAGCATTACACGCAGGTGCATCTCCAACTCTGTAAATCTAAAAACTAATTTCGTTGTACTGTATTTATGTTGTCTACTGACAATACATTTGAATCTAATCTAATCTAATCTCTAATCATCTAATCATGTGTAGGCTATGTTCTGACATCAATTTAGTGGCAGATTTTACTGGCCAGAAATAAATGTAGTACAAATCTAGGCCATTGGATGGCACTGTTTCACAGATTGCCTCACCGGTCCACAAGGAAATTGGTCTCGGGCACACACGATTTGCATTCCGTAGTTCCGCACAGAAAACATCCAATGCAGTCTTTTACAGCCGATACGAGATCGATCGATGTCCAGCCGCCGTGGTGGAAAAACGTGTGATGATCGATGTGGGCGAGGGGTGTTGAAACATAGCACAAACTGACGTGATAACGTTGCCGTTTTATTTATTTTTAGCAGATGGTAGTAGTATGACCACGCTGTAAATGTGTTAAACGCCTGGTGGTAATAACGAGCTAACCCGTGTGTGTGTTGTGATGATGATGGAGAAAAACGAGGAGTCGTCGCCTTTTCGGATCACCCCGACTGTCCAGGCGCTGAGCTCCGCGCTGCGGGGGAAGCCTCAACATGTGTCCCGTGACAGCGGCCCGGGCGACGGGGACAGGGTGTGTGTCGAGCCGGAGAAGCTCTGGTTCAAGGAGAGCAGCGCTAAGAACCTCCGGAACAGGGACTTCTTGTCACCGAGTACGATGCTAAACACGATGTACGAGGACGGACAGGTCGGTGTGTGATGATCGCAGGCTGTTGTTCGTTCGTTCGTTTTTGTATTTTATTGTATTTCCATTTATTTCATTGTCGGAATCGTTGCCAGTTGAATGCACCGATTATAAATGGTTGGGTAAGGGTTGTCAGTCAACTACATGCACAGAGAGATGACAGCAACACACGCGTCTCCCTTCCCCTACTTTTGACAGGTCGGAATTTAATTCCTCCGATTGAGCGTGAGCAACATTTAGAAAAATGCACACACGATGAATCTGAACTAAGTTGAATTAATATTAGGCCTATATTCCCTGGATTTCGTTGACATATCCCGTCATCGACCACTGACAGCCTGCGGCAGCAATTACAAACCTGACCGTGTCAGATGCAATGTGGGACACACACACACACACACACACACACACACACACACACACACACACACACACACACACACACACACATACACATACACATACACATACACACACAGACAGACAGCTGCAAGTAACTGCTAGAACTGTGTGTATGCAGCTGCCATGATACCAAGGAAGAAGACCATTGGTATTTATTAGTACTTTTGTTGTGTCAAATCAGTCGATGTATGTTTATGTCCAGAAAGTGTTGCCAAGAATAAACACAAGTAGGATATGGAGTATGTCTGTCCTGTCCACCTGTTTGCTTTTCAGAGTAGGCTATTGATTGGTTGATTGAAAATTGTATTAACAGATTGCAGAATGGGTACAATACAGTACAGCTCAATACACACACAATTGTTAAGGGGATACAGACCAGAGAAAGACTTTCGTCTTGTTTACATCAGGGTCCCCCATTTTCAATTCATCATAACATAATATGACATACAGATAGACATTAGACAGTATATATATTTTACGTAGAAACTGTACATTGGAGGATGTTGGGTAGGTGGGGTGGGGTGGGGGGACTGTACATGCGAGGTGGTTGGGTGGGTGTGTGGGGGGGGGGGGGTAACTGTACATTGGATTATCGACGAAACCTTACTTGGTCCCAAGAAGAGGGTCTCGTGTATTATTGGGTTTAATAGGACATTTACTGTACATTGGAGGGGGTTGGGTTAGGACATTTACAGGGGCCAGTTTCGAATTGCAGTCTCCCGTAGGTGCTCTTTGAGAGTGGTTTTGAAAGTGGGTAGTGATTCACATTCCTTTACAGCTTTGGGTAGGGCGTTCCTCATTGATGTGGCATAATTGCGAAACGTGTTTAGTCCCTTGTTTGAGCCGAATCTGGGTTTAACATGATTTGTGAAGCTCCCTCTGGTGTTGTGGTCGTGGTATTCACTGACCTATAGACGGTTTCACTGGAATTCTGTTGCTAGGGAACAGTTTGGACTCAATTGTATTTCCTGTCCGTTATTGCATTAGCAAAACATTGCAACAGGAATTAAACGTGGGTCTTTTTAGAATGGTATTGTTGTCACTTTGAAACTAGCCTAATAGTCTCTCGCCATTGCAATGCAGTTGCAGAACGGTGGACTCATACTCACCATTTTTACCAGGCTCTCACGGAGGAGATAAAACTGGGAACGAGGTTATGTCTAGGCTACAGTATATCTTAGAGGCTGTCACGCTCGGCAGTGTTTCTATTGCTCAAGTGGCTTTACTTTGCTAAGGTACTGCAGGTGACGGGTCATGAGAAGAAACAACTCTCTCTCTCTCACACACACACACACTCACTCAGGGTCAATAACAGTTCTATAAATCAGGGCGGTCTACGTGGCGTAGTGGGCAAGGCGCTCGCCACAAATGCGGAGACGCTGGGCTCGCCTGTTCGAGCCCAGCGCTCCACATTGCTTTCAGTTTAGCTGGTCGTTCATACTAATACACATTGGCCGTATTAGGGGGTGGGAAACTGATGGGTGGGGATCGGGCGTTGTGGACAGTGACTCCTACAGGTCGGTTGGTGCGCCTGCGCAGTAGAATCAGGAAGTGTCGGGGGCAGTGTGAGCCTCCCACGCGTTACTCCTCGCCACTGAGAGATCGAGCTGCGCAGGTGAAAAGATACGACTGCCTGCTGTTACCTCAAGTACCGGAGGGGACTTGTGCTATGTATGACTTAGTCCACATTGCAGCCGGCTTGTGGGAGGCAAGAAACAACGTTCGTGACAGGGGAGGGTTGAATTGGATGATACGAAATTGGGATGGGAGAAAATATAGAAAAATGGGAGAAAAAGTGGATAAAAAAAAAAAACAGTTCTATAAATCAGTGTGTCTGGCTGTGGCGGAGTCTGTGGGGGAGGTGGTGATGGGGGGCATCACAAATAAATCTATGAACGGGAAAGACGTACTGTGCATGTACTGTATATATCCCTAAATTAGTCTCTAAGCATGTGTGTATGTGTGTGTGTGTATGTGTGTGTGTATGTATGAATGAATAACATTTTATTTCCGTGTCCTGTCCGAAGACCCATCCCTTACGGGATTATAAGACACCAAAAACAATAATTGAATATAACATTCACTTCCCAAGGTTTGTAAACTACACCATGCATGCACACCATCAGAGGCCAAAATGAATACATCACATATGTTCTTTTACATTTACATTTACATACATTACATTTAGTCATTTAGCTGGCGCTTTTATCCAAAGCGACTTACAAGTTCTGTACGACAATTCAGGAAGGGCACAACTCTATCAGCTGAGTAACAATGTTCATCAAAGTGTTGAGTGCTACAGTGTAGGTTAGTTTATTAGGTCAAGTGCATGACAGTAATGTTAGTTAGGGTTAGATTTTATAAAAAAAATTAAAATCAGATAGTGGTTGAAGAAGTACGTCTTTAGTCGACGGCGAAATATTGGACGGGTTTCGGCTGTCCTAACTGGGGTGGGTAGTTCATTCCATCATTGTGGGGCAAGGACTGAGAAAATGCAGGTTCTCCTTGATGACCCTCCCGGAGCTCGGATAGGAGTGGGTCTGAGACGACCAGAAGATGCAGAGTGTAGGGGTCTTGAGGGTGTGTAGTTAGAGACCATTGACCGGAGGTAGGCGGGAGCGGTTCCCTTTGCCGCACGGTATGCCAGGTCGAGGGCCTTGAAGCGGATTCGTGCAGCAATGGGGAGCCAGTGCAGGTCCCTAAGGAGTGGGGTGACATGGGCCGACTTCGGTAGGTTTGAGATCAGGCGGGCCGCTGCGTTCTGAATGAGTTGAAGAGGCTTGGTGGCAGTGGCCGGGAGGCCAGCAAGCAGTGTGTTGCAGACAGTAGTCGAGGCGGGAGATGACTGTTGATTGGATGAGGATTTGGTTGGCTTCTTTTGTCAGGAAGGGGCGGATCCTTCTGACGTTGCTCAGGAGGAATCTGCAGGTTCTGGTTGTCGCTGCGATGTGAGCGGAGAACTTCAACTGGTCGTCAAGGACAACATCAAGGTTCTTGGCGGTCGGGGACGCGGTCACAGCTGCATTCTCGACTGTGATGGAAAGGTTGGTCAGGGGGGAGGATTTGGCCGGCAGGTGGAGCAATTCTGTTTGGCTTAGGTTCAGTTTGACGTGTTGGTCGTCATCCAGGCGGAGATGTCGGACAGACAGGCCAAGATCCGCTCAGAGACGTGGATATCTGAGGGAGGGAAGGAGAGGAAGAGTTGAGTATCATCGGCATAACAATGATACGAGAAGGCATGAGATGTGATAATGTTACCCAGTGATTTAGTGTAGAGGGAGAAGAGAAGGGGTCCTAGGACCGAGCCCTGGGGGACACCCGTCCGCAGGGGGCGGGTGGCCGACAGGGTCCCTCTCCATGACACTTGGTAGGAGTGGTCATTGAGGTATGATGTCAGCCATGTCAGCACAGAGCCAGCCACTCTCATTCCTGCGAGGAGGATCTGATGGTTGACTGTGTCGAAGGCTGCAGATAGATCTAGGAGAATCAGGACAGGAGAGGCCTTTCGCTTTTGCTAAGTGAAGTGCCTCTGTGACCGATATGAGGGCCGTTTCTGTGGAGTGGCCAGTCCGGAAGCCAGACTGATTAGGGTCTAGGAGGTCATTCTGTAAGAGATAAGCAGTAAGTTGGTTGGATACAGCATGTTCAAGTGTTTTAGAAAGGAAGGAGAGAAGAGAGACAGGACGATAGTTGCCTATGACGGTGGGGTTCAGGGTTGGTTTTTTTATGAGCGGTGTGACTCTGGCTTGTTTTAGGGAGGTGGGGACCACCCCCGAGTTGAGGGAGGAGTTTTCCTACGTTTATCCCAAGCTTTCTCTAAATATTTTGCAAGTGCAAATACCCTCTGATCAAAAATCCATTTGAGTCTTTCTGCATCACTCAACCACATTAACTCAACATTTGTACACCTGTCAAATAACCTTTGATGCAACTCATAATATAATGGACAATAAAACATAAAATGAAACTCATTCTCAATATCAATATTACAGATACAGACTGCTCTTCTGTGACCCACCCGGTAACGTCCGGTTTCGAGGTGCAGGGGCAAAATCCCTGAGTGGAGCTGGGCACACACTTTGTCTTTTAGATAATGGAACACACACATTTTTAATTTCTATATTTTGTTAAATGTTCTTAATTTTGGTTTATGTAGTATTTCCTGTGACCATTTAATCTGATGTACTGTATGTTAGACAAGGCTTCCAAGTCAAGTCAAGTCAAGAGTTTTATTTGTCACGGCATACGAGTATACAATGAAATGCGGGTGGTCTTGCCCGCAACGATGTGCATAATACAATAGTAATAACATATAATAGAATCCAATAGAACATTGTGCAATAAAACAAGTAAACAGAGTAGGGCATATCGGTATATGTACATAAGTTATTTACAGAGCATGGTAGGACATGCTAGGTCCTGTGGTAGTGCAATACACTGTTAGCTACGGATGAGGCACTGGGTCTTTCTGTAGTATGCTATATTATACAATCTCAAGTTATACTATACTATTCTTAAAGTTACCTTTCCTTAGTGGCCATAAGTGTGGGCGTGTGCAGCATGAGTGTGTGCTTGCTCATGTTAAAGTTGCTGCTAGTGTGTGAGCGTGTACAGTGTGTGTGTCGTGTGTGCTCATGTGTGCTTGTGTGTGGAGAGTTCAGTGTTCAAGGCTCTGATGGCCTGGGGGAAGAAGCTGAGCCGAAGTCTCTCTTAGAGCCATATGAAATCCGCGTTCACGGAATCGCGGACGGAATCGCGGAATTAACCAATAAAAATGGAATCAACTGCAAAACGTGGAATATTGCAGAATTTGGCCTAATCTGGACTGAAATTTCGTTTTTGGGTGGAACGTTTGGTGCACGCGCGACCGGGGAGGCGGGGACTCTACAGCGTGTTACACACAACACAGCCGCGGTGCTCAAGCGTCTGGCTGCTTCAGTGTTAACATCGTCAAGAAGCTAAACAATTCCACAATAAGCCCTCAATTCAGAGCAGAACAGTATCCTAATGACTTTTATGCCTCCGGTGATAAGGTGTTTTGCTAATTCTGTCAACGTTCCGTGGACTGGACCCGCAAAAACACTTGCGACACTATTGTGATTAAATAGCTATAACGTTAGGACGTTTAGCTTCTAGCTAAATCTAGTGCACCCATCCATTTGTTTAATGCAAACGATTGTCATTATACACTGCCCTTTATAAACTAAATACACTTAAATAGCTATGTAACGTTATAGGACTATCTATGGAAATGATAGCTTCTAGAAGTTCTAGCTAAATCTGGTGCACCCATCCATTTGTTTAATGCAAACGATTGTCATTATACACTGCCCTTTATAATCTAAATAAACTTAAATAGCTATGAAACGTTACAGTACATAGGACTATAGATGGAAATGATAGCTTCTTGCTAAATCTAGTGCACCCATCCATTTGTTTAATGCAAACGATTGCCATTATACACTGTCCTTTATAAACGAAATAAACTAAACTAAAGGTGCCTAAATTATGCATTACTATATTTCATCACAATATAATAGATATAGCTAGGTTACTGACATTGTCATTGTGATAATGTCAGTAGTAGCTAGCTGTATCTATTGTTTACACTTGAAATATGTATTTTTATTTTGTCACAATATTAATTGAAAAATATTGTGTAAATTGAACTGTATTTCTGAGTTGCAGCACTTAAAAACATTAAATGGACTGTTATATCTTATTCAATTGTGGACATTTATTCATTCCCACTTATTAGACACTATTTCTGATGGTAAAATGAGCATAAAAGGCAAAATACAGAATTCTGAAATATTAAAACGGAAAAAATGGAATTTGGGAAAAAATAAAATGGAATTTGGAAAATAATAAAACGGATTTCATATGGCTCTAGTCTCTCTGTCCTAGTAGCTGGTGTTCGCAGGCGTCTGCCTGACCTCAGCAGCATGAACAGGCTGTTGTTGGGGTGGTGAGGGTCTTTCATTATTCTGCAGGCTCTGGATTTGCACCTCTTGTTGTATAGAACCTGCAGGGGTGGTAGTGCAATACCCGTGGTACGCTCGGCTGAGCGCACCACTCTCTGTAGGGCCTTCTTGTCCTGTGCCGTGCTGTTTCCATACCAGGCAGTGATGTTTCCAGTCAAGATGCTCTCTACAGCTCCGGAGTAGAAGGACTGGAGTATCTTCCCAGATACTCTGAACTTCCTTAACTGTCTCAGGTGGTAGAGGCGCTGCTTCGCCTTTTTTACGACTGAGTCTATGTGTGTTGTCCATGTCAGATCCTCTGAGATGTGGACCCCAGGCCCAGGTACTTAAAGCTGCTCACCCTGTCCCCGTTTATCCTCAGTGGTGTGTGTGTCTCCTGCTGTCCTCTCCTATAATCCACAATCAGCTCCTTGGTTTTACCAATGTTCAGGAGCAGGCTGTTGTCCTGGCACCAGCGTTCCAGTACCTCAACCTCCTCCCGGTAGGCCTTCTCGTCGTTGTCCGAGATCAGCCCCACAACCACTGTGTCGTCCGCAAACTTCACTATGGAGTTGGAGCTGAACTTGGCCACACAGTCGTGTGTGTATAGTGAGTACAGCAGGGGGCTCAGAACACAGCCCTGGGGGGACCCGATGCTCAGGGTGATGGTGTTGGAGGTCTGACCCCCCACCCTGACCGCCTGGGGCCTTTCGCTCAGAAAGTCCAGTATCCAGGCGCTCAGAGCAGAGCTCAGACCCAGCTCGATCAGCTTGTCCACCAGTCTGGTGGGGACTATGGTGTTGAACGCTGAGCTGTAGTCAATGAACAACAGTCTCACATAGCCCCCCTTCTGGCGGTCAAGGTGAGAGAGGGTGCTGTGCAGTACTTGGGAGACCGCATCATCAGTGGACCTGTTTGGCCTGTATGCAAATTGCATAGGGTCCATATCACTGGGGAGGGAGGCACAAATGTGATCCTTGACCAGCCTCTCAAAACATTTCATGGCCACAGAGGTGAGTGCCACCGGTCTGTAGTCATTGAGACATGTTGGGGAGGTTTTCTTTGGTACAGAGATGATGGTAGACATCTTGAAGCAGGCGGGGACCACTGACTCCGCCAGGGATCGATTAAATATGGCGGTGAACACAGGGGCTAGCTGGTTAGCACTAGGGGTGGGACAATACATCGATCCAGATCGATATATCGATCTATTATCAATAATCAAATAGGATCGACGCAACGTAAAAAGATCGATTCATATTGCGATACTCTTATTTTGAAAATCCCAGCGAGTCATATCCGCCGGCGCCCAGTATTGTGAAACTCCGTGTAGACATTACAGCAGTGTTTGCGTCTGCTGTAAAGCACTCAGAGCGTCTATTTTGCGAGCCGATATAAGTCTGTGCAGTTTTTTCCCCGCAACGGGTCAAATGCATATAACAGGCGTTGCATCGTCGCCATTCCTTTATGCCAACGTCGCGTTAAATATCTAGTGAGCTAGCGGCGCCACTAACCGTGAGAGAGAACAGGAGAGGAGAGAGGGGACTTGGAAGGAGGAGGGGTGGGGGCTGTGGGGGACTGTGTGTGTGTGTGTGTGTGTGTGTGTGTGTGTGTGTGTGTGTGTGTCTGTGTGTGTCTGTGTGTGTGTTAAAGCTCAATATATAAAAACAAAAGTGAACAGGAGGTCTATTTGTATTAAAAACAATAGATTGTTTTTCATTTAAATGTCTGGAAGAGCTCAAAAATAAATACATCAATTGATATTTCCGTAGCCTTTTTTTAGTTGATCTAAATGTGACTGATTGTGTTAAATGGGCACATAATATCGCCTCATATCGATCGCAGGCACCTGAATTGAATCGTATCGTATCGTATCGTGGCAGACTTTGTGATATCGGCAAATATCGTATCGTTGTCCAAAGAATCGATATCGTATCGTATCGTGATGAAACTGGTGATTCCCACCCCTAGTTAGCACAGGACTTAAGTATGCGTCCTGTTATTCCGTCTGGGCCAGCAGCTTTTCTGGTGTTCACCTGCATAAATGCTCTTCTCACACTGTGTACCGACAATGAGAGAGCGCCCCCCCCCCCCTCCACACCAGCCGACACGCCAGTGACGTCCCTAGCTGTTGAGCTAGCGGCGCCACTGTCTGCACCAAACCGAGCGTAGAAAGAGTTGAGTTTGTCCGCGAGAGAGGCGTCGTCGCTCCACATTGAGGGGGCGCTGACTTTGTAGTCAGTTATCGTCCTCCGTCCCCGCCATAAGCCTCTTGTGCCATTTGTGTCTCCATTTTGTCAGCATACGTCCGTTTTGCAAGTTTAACAGCCTTGCGCAGAGTATTAGACTGTAGCCTTATACTCCTCCATGTTTCCTGACTCTCTGCCCAGGTTGTAGGCAGTGGTGCGAGATTTCAGAGCTGCTATAGTACTATCCACCCACGGTTTCTGGTTTGGGAACACCCGCACCTTCTTTGTGGGGATAATACTGTCGGCAAGTGATGTTATGAAACTCACGACCGTGTCTGCAAACTCGCTGACGTCACTGGCGCTTCCTTATCTCAATCAGCGCCGGACACGATGATAGTCGGGTTAACTTGCCAACCGTTCAGCGCCAGACCCGAGTATAGTCGGGTTTTCATCGTTATTTCTTTTATTCGATATTTCCATTCATTACAGGCACACGGACATCTGGGTTAACATGGGGAATCATCCTGAGAATGCCAAAGTGCAATACCGGCCCCATCCGCCCAGGTGGCAGTATCGAGCACCCTTTGAAACATTATATCTTGGCCTGTGCGTCGATCAAAAGTCTCTGGTCGGATTTCTATTGGTCGAGCAAGGGGGGGCGGTTATAACGGTCAGATTGAGAAGCGTGAATTGCTCCCGGTGCATGATGTGTGGCGGATTATGTTGGCGACACGATCGACACCAATACTGGGACTTGCGATTAGATAATTGGAATATTCTTTTTGGGGTACATCCTAGTGAAGGAAAGGCCTATATCAGGGGTCGGCAATTAGGTTTGGCCGCGGGCCAATTTTTCCCCAAGCCATTATATGGCGGGCCAGAACCAAAAACAATGGCTAATTTAATATAATGATAGTGAAAAATGTTTAACTGTCAAAATAAACGAGCTGCATAGGTGGCATAATAAACTGTAAACGACATATACATGCACTGAAATTTATACCTTTGTCTTTTTTCCATTGTATTATAAAGCGCCTCTCTCTATCGGTCTATTACGCGCAACCGTCTATCTGACGGCCACGGACCGGTTTAATGTTGAATGTTTAATGTTAAAACTATCTATTTATATGGAATTCGTTAAACTTATCCGTTGTCTTACTTATTATTATACTTATTGAATCGCAAACAAGCCTCGTCTTGTTAAATGAGATGGTCTGGTCTACGGAGGAGACTGGGGCTGACGCATCCAGATTGGGGAATCCCCTGCGATCGATTATTGACACTTCCGCTAAATATATTAATCTAGCTACTAACTGGGGAGACTGATCAATTACGGATAAAGGAATATAGTAGGGATGCCCCGATCACGTTTTTTGCCACCGATACCGATCACCGATCGTCGTGAGCCATATCGGCCGATACCGATCCGATACCGATCGCTTTTGATTAAAAAGAAATTAAAAATTATTTTATATAAAACTTTTTTTTTTTTTTTTTTAATAAAATATATATATTATATAATTAGACTTGTACTTGTATTATCTGCGAGACATCGCCACCACGCAACAAGTCAAAATGCTCGCTATCTGCAAACAGCTCCACTGTCTGTGTGTACTCTAGTAGCCTAGCTCCAAAAAGGATTCTCCGGCGCTGCAGCGGGACCCTATTGGTAACGTTATGCTTTGGTCATTTCACATTCAGCAAGCCCTCAGCTCGAATACGCATTCAATCAATGTTATAAGACATTGATATCAGGAGCTATCTGTAGCTACTGCTAGCCGGCTAGATGACGTTAAGACAACTATTTAGTTCAATCGGACATTTCGTTTTGAACCGTGAACTAACGTCAGCTAACGCAAGCTAACGCAAGCTAACGCAAGCTAACGGAGATATCAACATGGGCTACTAGACTTCCTGGGGCATTTGTTGATATCCGGAGCTATCAGTAGCTAGCCGGCTAAATACCGTTAGACAATGCCTACTAAAAGTGAATAGTTGACTGGGTAATTTTGTTTAAACAGTAACGATAGCTAGGTAGCTAACGTTAGCTCAGGTCGAATGCACTACAGACTCGAGCAGAGGAGGTCCGCCTCCTCTGTGTTTACAAACTCTACACGGGTATGGGCGGGGCTAGGGAGGAGGAGCAGTTTGCAGGTCCTGTGCGTCTGAGACAAGCGAGTGAGATATCCACTTGATCAGTTTCCGCGATCGGCGAATATGACTAATTATCGGAATTCCCCGATCGCATATTTATACTGATTATCGGCCGATAACGATCGGTGGCCGATCAATCGGGGCATCCCTAGAATATAGTGGGACGATCGATTATGATAGTTAACCTTGTTAGATGAGGCTGCACTGGAAATGGAGCTAATGCAGGGCTGTACGTTAACTTTTTTTGCACATAGCACTGGTGCTACAGAGGTTGATAGTTTTGTAGCACAGGCCAAAATCTTGTAGCACAAGTATAAAACATGTTATATTTGTAACAGTCACAAATGTGCCTATTGTATTTGTGTTATTTAGTTGCAGTGCCATGTTTGGCTGTCATTTAGTATATCGCCATGTGTTATTATTACTATAATAGTAATACTCTCATATGCTATTTTCAATTAATATCATAAACAACATAAGGAATATTAGCATAATTTTGAGTGGACTGAAGGAATGAGTCAGCGTTAATAGTTTTAAATGCAAATAATTTATTGAAACATAGAAGTGGGGTCGGTTGGGACACACACACACAATGGGGGACCCTGATGTAAACAAGACAAACGTCTTTCTCTGGTCTGCATCCCCTTAACAATTGTGTGTATTGAGCCGTACTGTACTGTACCCATTCTGCAATCTGTTAAATAAAGTTTACATTCATTCATTCACACACACTGTTTCAACTCACCACCCCTGCATCATATTGTAGTCTAGTCTGTCTTCAAACTTCCACTCCTCTCGAAATTTTTTATATTTGAATATCAACATTATCTGTCCATCCTCAGTTTACTATAATATACTCCTGTCCTGAGTCCTGACTAGTGACTTCATCGTCTTTCCAAACGCACGCACGCACACACACACACACAGGGAAGGGGAGAGTGCCCCCCCATTTCCCTTTCCACACTGTGTCTGCTGGCTCTGCCTGTGATCAGGATTAGCTTGTTAGCTTGCTAACGTTGTAGTGATTGTAATGGTACATAAACGTTAATTTCGGGCGATGTGCGCATAAAGGAATGGCGACGGTGCAAAGCATGTAGATGCATTTGACCCGTTGCGAGAAAAAAAAAACACCACGGACTTATTTCGGGACGTGTAGGCGCACTGCTGTGTTACGCAGCAGCAGTGCGCACCAACACGCTGCTCTGCTTGCAAGCACGGATAGGGCGGATATGACTCGTCGAGTTGTCACGGAGTTTTTTCAAAATAAGAGTATCATATGCACCTGAATGTTGCTAGCTGTCGAGCCTAGTTATTATAGCTGGAGCTGCGCGTGGGCAGAAATGAGACCCGCTACAGGATTTTCAAAATAAGAGTATCTATATGAACCGAATCCCTATCGCACCAGTGCTAGTGAAGTAAATCCATTCATCGCACAGACCGCTGTTGCTGTAGCACGTGCGAGATATCTCGCACTGTACAGGCCTGAGCTAATGGACTTCCGAATGTCTCGTAATTCAAATACCTATAGTGCAGTCATTTCAGGAGCTTCTTCAAGCACTCTTTTTGTTTAAAGTTTAATTGCATTGTTTTTGCATTGTTTTTAATTGCATTACTGTTCACATGCATGTGTGGTGCCAGTCATGAGTAAAGATAAAGCTTGAATGACTTACTGAACTGGTGTTTTTATTTCATGGACTGTTTCCCATTTCAGCACCACTCGCTGTCCACCTCACTTTGAGCAAGCCTATATATACGGTACATTGCCCCTCACTGCCTATACCTGTTATTCACTCTCAACATGGATAAAACATAAAGTATGCATATAATAAAAATTATATGATGAAAATAAAATAAATATCATATTCTCAAAATAAACTGACGGGCCAGAAATTATTGCTGGCGGGCCAATTTCGGCCCGCGGGCCGCCTATTGCCGACCCCTGGCCTATATGGTATCAATCCTGCTGTGATCCAACCATGATTTCACTTCGATCACAATATATGTGTGTAACGTTACTCCACAACGTGTGCCGTTGGTGACGATCAAAGCATAAAAAAACGACCCTCCCCCACCCTTTCATGCATTCATGATGAAACATAATACCGATAATATAGATGTGATTTCGAAATAGTAGCGTGTACAGGCGAGAAATGGCAACGTTTTTAGTGAATTGCACGTATTGCTGCATAGCGTCGTTTTCTGGGATTAGACAGGATTACTCTAAAACTATAGTCATATTCACCACGGTATAAAACGGGAATGTATGGATGAAAAAATTATTTCTTTAACACATATTGAACGATAGATAGTCGATGTCAAATGGGCCATAGTATTGTATCCATAGCTATAATATAGAATATAGTAATAGCCCTGCAAACACTGCCACGCATTCCTATATTTTAGAGCGTCAGCCTTTTAACAACACATCACGCATATCGCTGTGGCGTCCATTGAGTTAACCAAGGAGATGTTTACATTCGGGAAAAGGTCAGATCTTCTATCTAAAAAAAATGTCAGTGTCTTCTATCTAGGGGTGTTGAAATTTCTCGATTCTAAGATGTATCGAGATGCAGAAGTGGACGATTCTGCATTGATGCAGTGACAACAATCGATTATTAAAATTTAAAAAATAAAATAAATTTCCCCCCCTACAAATCAAATATATTATTATTGTATTATTTAAGCTAGTGCTATGGTCATGCATCCACTCAACTCATAGAAAATAAATACAGCATCAGGCTAATCTAAAAGTCAATACTAATACTGATACTAATAAAAAGAGTAAGAGTATTGAACCGTTTTTCAACAGCTGGGTAGCGAGATACCTCTGTATCATGCAATACTAGTAAAGACATTTATTTTTACATTCTGATTTAAGAGCTTTCTAAATAAAAGTAAATTTATCTGACTGCTTATTAATTGATAAAAAAGTAGCCATGCGCAGTAATATAGATTATAAAATTGAGGGTGTAATATATTATTGAGCTGCATCTCGGTGCATCGAGATGCATCTTAGAATTGAATCGAATCGTGAACAACTGAATCGTAATCAAATCGTGAGGCCAGTGAAGATTCACAGCTCTACTTCTATCTCACTTGCCCATGCACCTTTTACAGTTACATCTAGGGGTGTAACGATGCATCAATTAATCGAAATGCATCGATTCTAATGTGTTGACTAATGTGTTGATGATTTGAATATGTAAAAAAAAAAAGAAAAAAAATCTTTTTCTTTTTTAATGTTTTTTTTTGTGTATTGTTTTTATTGACCTTTATTACATGGCGTTTTAACATTCGCTGAAATGCTTGATTGTGATTGGTCAATAGCGCTTATTTTTCTATAACTGACCGCTGCCAGGGGCAACCGAGCAACAATGACCGCTGTTCGCAGCTGGAGCAATCAAGCCCACTGACACACACTGCATCAGTGCAATCAGACACACCTGCCGGCGATAATAATAATAACTTTATTTGGGCTGACAGCGGAGCCACAGAACAACTGCGCCTGCATTTGATCTTGTCTTGTCGATGGTGTAAAATGAATTAGGTATATTGTTAGTAAGTTAGCCATGTAATAAGCGGGATAATGTATAGCCTATACTTGACTACGTTTAGAACACCTCGGCGAGGCGCCTCGGTATTCTAAACTCCGTGTCGGTCAATTATTTTGCGACAATGACCTCGTAGCTATACATTATCCATTACATAGTCCATTCATGCTGAGTGAATCAGTTCCCCCAGCCACATTTGTGTATTCAAATTTTTTGGGGGAATTAACTGATAGAAAATGTATCGAATCGTGGTCAAATGAAGAGATTTCATGATTCATTGAATCGTTGCCTGAATAATCGTAATCAAAATTAATCGTTGTGAGGTCGAATCGTTACACCCCTAGTTACATTCCAGTTGAATATTTTCCTAGCAACTCGACTCTGGCATTTTTATCAATCTGTTCCATAAAACTAACATGCTGCCTTTCCATCTTATTCCACACGGTTCCCATCCCATATCTCCCGTTATTACTAATATAGGGGTGAATTTATGGACTCCTAGAAAGTACTGTATTGCCCTATTCTGTACCTTTTCTCCTTTTATATTTACCTTTGAACCCCATATCTCTGCCATATAGTCCATAACAGGGCAAACACATGAAATGAAATACTTTGGAGTAGGTAGCATATCCCCAAATCACCCAGCTGTTTAGTTTTTGCTATTATAGCTACCACCAAGACTCAGCCAATGCAGCTGTACTGTGTACCATGTTCAAAGTTCAGATCCTCCTCCAAAATTAAGCCTAAATATTTATATCTTTCAGCATATTCAAATTTTTGGTGTGTGTGTCCATACCACTCCTCCAGGTGCCTCCGGCGGTGATGTCCAGAGTCCTCTCTCTCCGTGGGAGCGGGGTGCTGCCCCTGGCCGGCGGGGAGGTGAGGGGAGAGGGGCTGAGGGTGAGGGTCGACCGGGCCGCATCCTTCAAGGCCGTGCTGGCGGGCGGAGCCACGGAGTACCTGAAGCCCTCTGGGCTGACAGAGGCCTGTGTGGTGCTCAACTGTCCCGCGCTGCACCCCAAACCCAACACGCCCAGTCCAGACACGCTGACGCTGGGCCAGCTGAGGACTGTTCTGCTGACTGACCACCTGGGGGCGCTGCTGAGGAGACAGGGGTGAGTCTGGAAGCAGGGATGGAAAACCTAGAAGCAGCCCGGGACAAAGAAGCCTGAAGCAGGGATACGATTTTAGTCTTACCTTAAACGGTTTAGTCTTACCTTTGAAGGATTTGGGGTGCTTTTTCAATGTATGTGATGTATAGATTGGGGGGAGATGATCACAGCTAAAACGGTGAGATCGAAATGTGCATGGAAGACGGTGATAGAAGAAGCGGTTCAGAGGCAGTAGCCAGCAGAATATTTAGCAGCCAGCCGAATGTTTTGCATTCCTTGCAAGAACAAATTGATAAGAGCGAGTGTACTGTAGGCCCAGAGCAGGAGGGAGAGAGGTTCATCTTAATGAAAGTTTAATGGTGTTAAAGGTTATGCAGTTGTCATGACCGCATGACAACCAGAAGGCGGGGCCGTCGTTGCTACGACGAAGATCTATAAGTCGAACAGTGGTTCCGGGTGTAAGGCAGACCAAGAGCGGCTAAGGGCAGACTAGAATCTGACCAAGAGCGAGTAGGACTTAGATCACACAGAAGACACTATCTCCTCTCATTGAGAGGGGGGGGGGGGGGGGAAGAATGCCACATCATCATTAGCTTCGGCTAACGCAAGGAGGGTTAGGCTAAAGACCAGGCCTGAACACTATTGGACTGAATAACAAAAGGAAGATAGACGAACACACCGAAAGATCATTAGAATAGACTTTTCAAGGACAATACAATCTGTTAACATCTGAGCTGAGGTTTCTGTTTATCAAATAAAACCACGCTTTTCCTTGTAAGGTATTTCACGTTGTCGAAGTGTCGGATTCTTACGGAGGTGGAGAATTATTATGGTTTGCGGATTGTACTAACGGGGAGAGATAAGGATCTTATCAGCCAGTATAGAGACGTCAGGACCATTAAAATGACACAACGCAGAGGAATTGGATGGAGGGCCAAACAGACGAAGACGTGATACTGGCCAGTTTGATCAGGATCTAACACCTTAAACGGTTTAGTCTTACCTTAAACGGTTTAGTCTTACCTTAAACTGTTTAGTTTTACCTTAAACTTAAACCTGTTCCTTTTCAAATGTCTTGGCCTGGGGGATATTTTTGGAATCAGCTCAGCCCTGCGTGGTGGTCAGTAACCACCTGGTCAGCCCTGCGTGGTGGTCAGTAACCACCTGGTCAGCCCTGTGTGGTGGTCAGTAACCACCTGGTCAGCCCTGTGTGGTGGTCAGTAACCACCTGGTCAGCCCTGTGTGGTGGTCAGTAACTACCTGGTCAGCCCTGCATGGTGGTCAGTAACCACCTGGTCAGCCCTGTGTGGTGGTCAGTAACCACCTGGTCAGCCCTGCGTGGTGGTCAGTAACCACCTGGTCAGCCCTGCGTGGTGGTCAGTAACCACCTGGTCAGCCCTGTGTGGTGGTCAGTAACCACCTGGTCAGCCCTGTGTGGTGGTCAGTAACCACCTGGTCAGCCCTGCGTGGTGGTCAGTAACCACCTGGTCAGCCCTGTGTGGTGGTCAGTAACCACCTGGTCAGCCCTGTGTGGTGGTCAGTAACCACCTGGCCCGGCCGCGTGTATGCTTTACCCAACGCAGTTGTGCGATTTGCGAATCTGATTGGCCACTGACGTTTCTGGTCATGTGACATGTGCGCCCAATAGCGTGACGAGCTGTGTCTTTGCCCATTTCCGCTTCGAACAGCCTGCAAAGCACCTGGCGTTCTATCGCCATGCTTTAAGACAAACGCTAACCTGTCCTTAACCGACTTCGAAAGAGTGCCTAAGCTTAACCGGCGAAAGAACTTGCAGTCACACGATTGGTGCACATGTCACATGACCAGAAACGTCAGTGGCCAATCAGATTCGCAAATCGCACAACTGCGTTGGGTAAAGCATTCACACGGCCCGGCCCTACGCGGTGGTCAGTGGGCTTGGGCGGTATAATCTTTTTCATACCGTCATACCTTGCTGACATAATACCCCGGTATGGGTATTATGACGGTATGACTTTCATTTTCATCAGCGGGGGGGGGGGGGGGGGGGACGCTTATATTGAAACACATTGACATTAGGGCCGTTCTTTCAACCTAAAAGTGCACTTTCTTCAACCTCGAACCTCAATTCCTTAGCGACTCGTGTTACCAATGTAAACAAATCAGCGCACACATTCGACACACAGATATGAAACAAGTCATACGGAACAAATAGCGTATAACGGAGGCTGAAATTAGACCAATATGACTCACAAACTCACGACAGTAGTACACAACTACACATACTGTACAAAATGTATTCTGCATTGATTAAGTGATAATCAAAACCCAGCTTAAGCCGTTAAACCAATGTAGTGAATCCCAAAGCCAATATACGCACACACACACAGTCGAACTGGAACGCTTTACCAAACATACACTACCAGCATTCATATCTCATACGTTCATCTTCCAATCGCTTAACCATAACATAACTTACTTACCGGTACCAAAACAACGTGTCCCAGAGTCCACTCATGCATCCATTTCAAAAGGAACCCGCACGTTGCGTCATCTGCTCTGCTGAGCTCTGACTGAGAGAGGGAAAGACAGACTGCCCTGCCCTGCTCTCTGCTGGCGCGTGCTGTGCACTACAGATTTGGCGCACAGTCTGTGACGTCACGGTATTGAGAATCATACCAGCGGGATTTCAAAATATCCTGATATACCGTAATACCGTCATACCGCCCAAGCCTAGTGGTCAGTAACCTCCTCCTCTGTACTGCAGCTTCACAGTCTCCTACTGCCCGACACTGCCCGAGGACAGTGACATCATCGCCTTCCTCCGAACGCTGGGCGTCGATTGGCCGACGGTCTCCGCCAGCTGGACCAACAAGGAGAGGGAGGAGAAGATCCAGGAGACGCTGGAGAACTCCCCGTACCGAGAGAAGGAGACGGAGCGAGGGAGGAGAGCGAGCGGGGAGGGGAAGAAGGCCGAGGAGGGAGAGCAGGAGGGAGCGCTGAGGGTCAACCTCAAGCAGGTGTTCCAGGAGGAGGGCTTGCTAGGATACGACCCCAGCCTCGGCACTTGCACAGGTAAAGATGTTCAATCTTAGTTCATTAGTTATTTATAGCACATATAGAGGTCCCAACCCAGATTATCTACACATTCATTGAAACTTTCCTTCCTTCGGTCCTTCCTTCGGTCCTTCCTTCCTTCCTTCCTTCCTTCCTTCCTTCCTTCCTTCCTTCCTTCCTTCCTTCCTTCCTTCCTTCCTTCCTTCCTTCCTTCCTTCCTTCCTTCCTTCCTTCCTTCCTTCCTTCCTTCCTTCCTTCCTTCCTTCCTTCCTTCCTTCCTTCATTCCTTCCTTCCTTCCTTCCTTCTTTCCTTCCTTCTTTCCTTCTTTCCTTCATCCTTACCTACCTCCCTCCCTCCCTTGCTGAAATGTGTAATATAACATGCCTTGAGTGCTGAAAAGGATGCAGCGAAGACAGTGACCAATACAAATGTTATGCTTTTAGAGATGCACTTATATTACTGTATATTTAACTATTAGCTGAGTGAAGTATTGTATGATATTTAACTATTAGCTGAGTGAACTATTGTATGATCTTTAACTATTAGCTGAGTTAAGTATTGTATGATATTTAACTATAAGCTGAGTGAAGTATTGTATGATCTTTAACTATTAGCTGAGTGAACTATTGTATGATCTTTAACTATTAGCTGAGTTAAGTATTGTATGATCTTTAACTATTAGCTGAGTGACGGGCGGCTACATGGCGTAGTGGGCAAGGCGCTCGCCACGAATGACGGAGACGCTGGGCTTGCCTGTTCGAGCCCAGCGCTCCACATTGCTTTCAGTTTAGCTGGTCGTTCATACTAATACACATTGGCCGTATTAGGGGGTGGGAAACTGATGGGTGGGGATCGGGCGTTGTGGACAGCGACTCCTACAGGTCGGTTGGTGCGCCTGCGCAGTAGAATCAGGAAGTGTCGGGGGCAGCGTGAGCCTCCCACGCGTTACTCCTCGCCACTGAGAGATCGAGCTGCGCAGGTGAAAAGATACGACTGCTGTTACCTCAAGTACCGGAGGGGACTTGTGCTATGTATGACTTAGTCCACATTGCAGCCGGCTTGTGGGAGGCAAGAAACAGCGTTCGTGACAGGGGAGGGTTGAATTGGATGATACGAAATTGGGATGGGAGAAAATATAGAAAATGGGAGAAAAAGTGGATAAAAAAAAACTATTAGCTGAGTGACGTATTGTATGATCTTTAACTATTAGCTGAGTTAAGTATTGTATGATATTTAACTATAAGCTCAGTGAAGTATTGTATGATATTTAACTATTAGCTGAGTGACGTATTGTATGATCTTTAACTATTAGCTGAGTGAAGTATTGTATGATCTTTAACTATTAGCTGAGTGAAGTATTGTATGATCTTTAACTATTAGCTGAGTGACGTATTGTATGATCTTTAACTATTAGCTGAGTGAAGTATTGTATGATCTTTAACTATTAGCTGAGTGACGTATTGTATGATCTTTAACTATTAGCTGAGTGACGTATTCTATGTCAGTGATCTTTAACTATGAGTGAAGTATTGTATGTCATGAAGTATTCTTGCTTAGAGATTGTTGATGTCTCTCTTACAGTACTAAGAGACAGCGTTGCTCATCTAGCTCAACTGGATAGAGCTACAGCTGACTGCACGGTGAGACTATCTATTAATCTCTCTTGTTCTCTCTTCTTGTTCTCTCTTCCTCTCTCTTATACTCTCTCTCTCTCTCTCACACACACACACACACACACACACACACACACACACACACACACACACACACACACACACACACACACACACACACACACACACACACACACACACACAGTCACACACGCAGCAATGTTACCCTATTGTTATTCTAAGGATCATGACCATTATACATTTTGCTGTGCCTGTATCATCTTGATAGATTAACAGATATGCAAAGCATTGTTTTGTTTATCTTCATTTGCGTTTACGTACTGTAGGTATCCATGGCAACAGCATTACATGTCACTTCCTGTCAAGATGAGTTCCGACAGCAGCAGATAGCCATGCTGTGGAGAGCTAGCGGAGCAGCACACACACAGGTATTAACACACACACACACACACACACACACACACACACACACACACACACACACACACACACACACACACACACACACACACACACACACACACACACACACACACACACACACACACACACACACACACACACACACACACACACACACACACACACACACACACACACACACAGGTATTAAGGTGAGAAACCCCATGTGAATAGGCAAAACAAATATTTGAATAGATATCACTATGAAACTTTCCCAGTTTGTTATGTACATAACAACTTAGAAAAAATTTATTGCAAGTTTTCTGAGATCTTATGTTTATATATGCGAAATATGCATTACTTCATTAAATAATATGCACTAATTTGCATATGACGGTTGGGTATATACCAACATTGGATGATGCCAGATAAAAAAAAATATATGTCTTTTTATCATCCCATGAATCAGGAAATGCTGACTACAGTCATAACAAATCAATTTGCGCCATGTTTTTTGGTCTAAATGTACTATAAATCAGGCTATGAATGATATATCAACGAACCCCTCTGTAAAAAGATGCAGGGTATATATAGGAAGAAATGTGGAAAGTATGGTGTGTGTAGGTGCTATGGAATGGTACATGTCTACCCTTGCGTGTAAGAAAAACGCATAAAAACAAATTTTTGGGAAAACGCCGTCAAAGTTCTCTATTGTAAAATGCCATAATTTTTTTTTGAAACAGCTATTTACAAACACAATACCTAATCAAACCATTAGTAATTGACAACCTAAACACATGCCTGATAACTGATGTTATTGAACTGAACAGAACTACACACAGGCTACAAACAGTGTAGTAACAGTGTAGTACCCCCTAATAGGCAAAAAATATTTGAATAGATATCACTATGAAACTTTCCCAGTTTGTTATGTACATATAAACTAAGAAACAATATATTGCAAGTTTTCTGCATTTATTTATATATGCAAATGAGGCACTTCCCCATTAATTATGTGCACATTTATGGATGCAATAAGGCAAAATGAAGTAAAATAAACAACTACATGTGTGTTATTGATGTTTTATTGTCACTAGTTTCATAGAAGACATGTTTACGAAGCAAAATATAACAATCTCAAAATCTAAAAAAAAGTATATTTGCCTATTCACCTTAACACATCCACCGCCGTTCACGTTGTACAGCGTTATTGCCCGCCATGCGCTGTCTGCCAAACCGCGGTGTACAGCGATATTGAGATCATATTTAATCTTTTCGCCATGGCATTCATAATTCAGCCACCCAGCCTCTGGTGATACAGTGGGACTCTGCACAATATTGCAACGCCTCAATACCGCCACCTGGTGGATGATCGGGCGAGTTACAACCGGAAGTGGCAATCGGTGCATCTGGGAAATCCGTCCGGCAGTCACATATTGTTGCAGGACTCCAGACATACACTGGCGTGCATATGGATCGCTGCCATAACTCAATAATCGATATGATTTGGGCGTTTATTTGCGCCGGAAATGGATCTAGGAGATCAACGTCAAATAAGTGGGATCTTTTTCCTCCAGTCTCGTAAGAGGACGCTGACATCATTTTCAGCCCAATTGTCTCTTCATTTCACCGCAAACCGATCTGATCAATATATCACCCATACTACATAAAGAATTTACTGACTATCACGGAATTATAAACGACCCCCCCCCCCCCCCCCTTTCATCCACGCATGATGACGCATAACGTATACGATCATGTACAGGTGAATTTTTTAATATAGCGTGTCTAGGGAATAGACGGCAATCGATAATCTATATATGCATTTAGGCCTATAGCTCACGTTCTAGGAATTACTGCAGAAAACGATAAAAACATACTTATATTCTAGAACAGTGATTCCCAACCTGGGGTCCGCCAGGGGGCGCAGGGGGTCCGCCAGACCACAGATGAATTGAGGTCTTTTTAAAAAAAAAATATATATATTTGATTTTTAATTTTTTTTTTAATTTTTTTTTTTCATCAGAAGCATGAATAGTCTCTCCACTACAATAAAAAATAAAGATAAATAAATAAACATCTAGACATGATTTTTGAACGTTAACAGTAGGCTACCGGGTAGCGGCTAAAACGCGAATCAGTTGACTGTATCACTTTCTGTAGCTAGCCTAGCACGCTAGTTAACTTTCTCGGCTCGTCTGCAGTCAGCCGCCAGAGGCGAAAATGTGTGACAAACGAAAAGGAGATGACGGCAGCTCATCTGCAAAAAAAGTTAGGACCTACAGCAATTGCGAAAATTACATCACCATGGGCTTCACTGAGGGACCAGACAAACGACCTGAGTGTGTGATTTGTGGAGAAAAGTTGGCAAACTCGAGCCTGAAGCCCAGCAAGCTGAAGAGACATCAGGCGTCTAAGCACCCAGAAACCGTTGGGAAGGATCCAGACTTTTTTCGGAGGAAAGAACAGTCTCTCAAGGCGAACACAGCCTGTTGATGTTAGAGTAGCGTGGAGCAGGGGTGGCAGTGATTTACAGAAGGCTACCGAAGCCTCCTTTGAGTGTTCGCTTTTAATTGCAAAAGCAAAGAAACCGCACAATATTGGCGAGCAGCTCATCAAACCAGCCTGCATCAAAATGGTTTAGAAACTGTGCGGCCCACAGGTGGCGGATAAACTAAAATCAGTACCACTCTCGAACAATGTAGTGAAAGACCGAATTGATAAGATGTCAAGTGATTGCGAGCAGCAGCTGTCAGAAAAGCTTAGAAAGGGTCCATTTGCCATACAACTTGATGAAACTACAACTGTCGCAGACGAGGCTGTGCTCATCGTTTATGTGCAATATATTGAAAATGAGGATCTGAAGCAGGACATTCTCATGTCAGTCAACCTTACTACCACCACTCGAGGTGAGGATATTTTTACTGCAGTGGATTCTTACTTCATTCAACATAAATGCAAACCGTTCACCATTAGGGCCTGATTTGAGAGGATGAATACAGGATTTGAATATTGGCCAACATTTTGAAATACATATGGTGCAAGATTAGATTTGTTGATTGAAGGCACAAGTCAAAGAAGCATAGTTGATCTAATTATGATGCATATGCCTGTGTATAAGCAGTTTGTTATTAAAATGACAAAAAAAAAGGTATTAAACCCAGCTAGGACAGATTCTCTCTGCTACTGATTGGAATTTCCTGTCTCATATTTAGTTTAATTTGTTGCATTGATTTGTTCCATAAATGCAAACCGTTCACCATTAGGGACTGATTTGAGAGGATGAATACAGGATTTGAATATTGGCCAAACATTTTGAAATGCATATGGTGCAAGATGAGATTTGTTGATTGAAGGCACAAGTTAAAGAAGCATAGTGGGTCTAATTGTGATGCATATGCCTGTGTATAAGCAGTTTGTTATTAAAATGACAAAAAAAAGGTATTAAACCCAGCTAGGACAGATTCTCTCTGCTCCTGATTGGAATTTCCTGTCTCATATTTAGTTTAATTTGTTGCATTGATTTGTTCCATAAATGCAAACCGTTCACCATTAGGGCCTGATTTGAGAGGATGAATACAGCATTTGAATATTGGCCAAACATTTTGAAATGCATATGGTGCAAGATGAGATTTGTTGATTGAAGGCACAAGTAAAAGAAGCATAGTGGGTCTAATTGTGATGCATATGCCTGTGTATAAGCAGTTTGTTATTAAAATGAAAAAAAAAAAATATTTTATGGTATCTTATTAGGAGGGGGTCCGCGAATTTCATCAGAGATGTTTGGGGGTCCCTGGGGGGAAAAAGGTTGGGAACCACTGTTCTAGAAGGTATTTTTGTATGAATATATGAATGAAAAAGTATAACGTTCCTACATCCTGAACGATAGATAATCGATGTTGAATGGGCCATAGTAATGTCAATTTAGCAATACAATTAAAAAAAGTTATAGCCCTGCAAAGAAGGTGAACATCTCCATAGGCTTAGAGTGGTGGCAGTTGATGGATATAAGTCATGGCAGGGAATGTGTTAAAGGAACACGCCAACTTTTTGGGAAATTTGCTTATTTGCCATCTACCCTGGAGTTAGACAAGCAGATTACATACCCTTTTCTTAGTGTGCATGCTTGCATTAGGCTTAGGGAACAGCTGCACCATTAGCCTTAGTGTCATTCACTGGAAGTAGGTGTGCCAGTGTAGCCTAAACAGGGCTTTTGAGGTGATGAAATCACTGCGCCCAGGCAGCAGTGGTTCGGCAAAAAATAGTTCAGAGTATATATCTGCTTAGAAAACGAAAATGTCTAATTATTTAAAGGGGAACTATCTTATAAATTGCCTTTTCCTGTGGTTTGCATTGTTTTCTAGCAATGTGGGGTTGTACCAACACTGACTAGACGTGAAATCTCTAGCTACTTCCGTTTCTTCAGTTCAGCTCAGACAAGAACCTCCCCCACTGAACCAAGCCATTCAGAATTGACTCGCTCCCTGCGGCGGTCAGGTGGCGTAGCGGAGATTGCGCTCGTCACCAATGCAAGAGGCTGCGGTCTCGACTCCCGGAGTCAGCATTGCTTGAGGCTTGGGCTGATCGCTATACTAACCCGTTTGGCTGGGTTATGGGGAGGGCAAGTCATGGGTGGGGATCTGGCGTTGTGGACAGCGACGCCTACAGGTCAGGTCTGGGCGCTTGCTCAGCGGAGGCAGGACTTGATTGAGGCAGCGTGACCTCCCACGCGTTACACTTCACCAATGAGAGTCCTCGCTGCCAGGTGAAAAAAGAGTCACTGGCTGTCGCCGCGCGTATCGGAGGAAGCGTGCGGATGACTTCAGGATTCCCTTGTACCGACCAGTAGGAGAACATGTGCACAACAAACAGGTAGGGGGGGGGGGGGGGGGGGGGGATTGGCACAACGACTAAAATTGGGACGGGGAGAAAACAGAGAAAAATCGGAGAAATAGAGGATACAAAAAATAATAATAATAATTGACTCGCTCCCTGACGTAAGTAGGTGCTGCTGATCTGCATATCTCAGCCACCTCTGTGGTTGTAGCCACCGCCCACAATCAACAATTCGCTCAACAACGGAGCGAGTGGAAATAATGCGAAAGCGGTTTCCCTGTTACTGACACTTCCTCAAAAGAGAGAGAGAGAGAGAGAGAGAGAGGGGGGGAGAGGGAGAGGGAGAGGGAGAGACAGACAGACAGACAGACAGATAGATAGAGAGAGGGAGAGAGAGGCTCTCATACGGTGCGACTCGTCACGGAGCATTTACACACACACGCGACTGCGTATGTATGGGGGGAAACACACACACCCTCTCGGAGCGATCTCTCTCTCGCCCTCTCTATCTCTCTCTCCCTCTCTATCTGTCTCTCCCTCTCTCTCTCCCTCTATCTCTCCCTCTCTCTCTCTTGCTCGCTCATTCTCTCTCTCTCTCATATCAGCACTTGTGTCACGTCAACCTGTTGCAAAATATCATAGCGCACGCTCCCACGCGTATTCCGATTCGTGCAATAATATTCACGGGGGTATATATTGTAATTTGAAACAATGCATTGTCCCGTGGGATTATGCCCCCTGCGGCGAAATTAATTAGTCCCTCTATCTCTCTCTCTCTCCCCCCAAAGTTCTCTGCCAGTGCAGAGTGTGGGTGACTGTCACTCAAAGCTCATTGCGAGTATGGGCAGAGCCCAGCCAAAAACAGCTTGGAATCTGGAAGTGCAGAAAATGCTGCTCTAGAGTACTTGATTAGAAATACAAAACAATGCATTTTTTTTAAAAGAATACCTTACAGATGTGTTCCATAGACTCACAGGAATTGTGTAAAATTGCCCAACTAGTGAAAGAAATAGTAAGTTCCCCTAAAAATGTTTAAAGATTCTCCATGTGGTAAATACACAGGTCACAGTATGTTTACAGGAACGTTTATTTCGTGACTGTTGGGGACTAGACTACACTGGCACACCTACTTCCAGTGAATGACGCTAAGCTAGGCTAACGGTGCGGCTGTTCCCTATTGCCTAAAATGCATGCACAGAGAAGAAAAGGGTATGTATCTGCTTGTCTAACTCCAGGGTAGATGGCAAATAAGAGGATTTCCCCAAAAGTTGGCGTGTTCCTTTAACACGCACACACACACACAAAGGATTGGTATGCTTTTTCAATTATAGAGTTCCATTTTCTTTTATTCTCCCTAGCTAGAGTTCTTCAGGTAAGGTCTGCTATCAATTCTTCACACCAAACAGAATCCACTGTGATTTGTGTTTTGATTGTATCTCTACACTACCTTCAGCTCTACTGTAAATGGCTGCTCTATTTCTACAGTACATTCAGCTCTACTGTAAATGGCTGCTCTATTTCTACAGTACCTTCAGCTCTACTGTAAATGGCTGCTCTATTTCTATATTACCTTCTGTTCTAAATGGCTGCTCTATTTCTATATTACCTTCTGTTCTAAATGGCTGCTCTATTTCTACACAACCTTCTGTTCTAAATGGCTGCTCTATTTCTACACAACCTTCTGTTCTAAATGGCTGCTCTATTTCTACACAACCTTCTGTTCTAAATGGCTGCTCTATTTCTATATTACCTTCTGTTCTAAATGGCTTCTCTATTTCTACACAACCTTCTGTTCTAAATGGCTGCTCTATTTCTACACTACCTTCAGCTCTACTGTAAATGGCTGCTCTATTTCTATATTACCTTCTGTTCTAAATGGCTGCTCTATTTCTATATTACCTTCTGTTCTAAATGGCTGCTCTATTTCTACACAACCTTCTGTTCTAAATGGCTGCTCTATTTCTACACAACCTTCTGTTCTAAATGGCTGCTCTATTTCTACACAACCTTCTGTTCTAAATGGCTGCTCTATTTCTATATTACCTTCTGTTCTAAATGGCTGCTCTATTTCTACACAACCTTCTGTTCTAAATGGCTGCTCTATTTCTACACAACCTTCTGTTCTAAATGGCTGCTCTATTTCTACACAACCTTCAGCTCTAAATGGCTGCTCTATTTCTACAGTACCTTCTGTTCTAAATGGCTGCTCTATTTCTACACAACCTTCAGCTCTAAATGGCTGCTCTATTTCTACACAACCTTCAGCTCTAAATGGCTGCTCTATTTCTACACAACCTTCAGCTCTAAATGGCTGCTCTATTTCTACAGTACCTTCAGCTCTAAATGGCTGCTCTATCTCTACACTACCTTCAGCTCTACTGCAAATGGCTGCTCTATCTCTACACAACTTTCATCTCTATTTGTTTAGGAAGATGATGATATGCAGCATAACGTTTTATTGACAAAAGGTAGCAGGGGGGGGAATTACATCAT
This sequence comes from Notolepis coatsorum, assembly GCF_963971535.1. Lineage (NCBI taxonomy): Eukaryota > Metazoa > Chordata > Actinopteri > Aulopiformes > Paralepididae > Notolepis > Notolepis coatsorum. The sequence continues at coordinate 78,498,859 of NC_140181.1, forward strand.
TGTCTCATGTCCTGTAGATTAGACGTGTCTCTTCTTAGTGTGTTAGTCTCATGTCCTGTAGATTAGATGTGTCTCTTCTTAGTGTGTTAGTCTCATGTCCTGTAGATTAGATGTGTCTCTTCTTAGTGTGTTAGTCTCATGTCCTGTAGATTAGATGTGTCTCTTCTTAGTGTGTTAGTCTCATGTCCTGTAGATTAGATGGGTTTCTTCTTAGTGTGTTAGTCTCATGTCCTGTAGATTAGATGTGTCTCTTCTTAGTGTGTTAGTCTCATGTCCTGTAGATTAGACGTGTCTCTTCTTAGTGTGTTGGTCTCATGTCCTGTAGATTATATGTGTCTCTTCTTAGTGTGTTGGTCTCATGTCCTCTAGACACTTTTCCCTTTGATAAGAAATCCAGCCATATTCCTTTCATTGTATTTCAAATACTGCACTTTAATTTCAAGCAGAAAACCAATCTTTCCATTAAGAACGATAGGTTATGACTATAACCAAGTTCTCTTAGTTAGGGGCGATGCTTGGCATCACACTACACTACACTGCACTATCTCGCGTACGTGCACGCGTACTGAATAAACCACAAATGTACCTCTAATACCAGTATTAGTCTGACCACACCCCTCATCAGCTTACCTTCATAAGCAGGTGTGTGGTCACCTGCTCTCCTCCTTCCCAAGCTTTCACCACAAGGTGAGGACAAGGGCTGCAGCGGCCGTCTGATGCCAAGCATCGCCCCTAACTAACAGAACTTGGTTATAGTCATAACCTATCGTTCTGTATCGTTAGTGGCTTAGCTTGGCATCACACTGCACAAGGGAGGCCAAGCGGAGCCACTGGCTGACAAATACACCCCGCTGACAGCCCCCCCACAACCATCAGAACAGGGAGGGCCGAGCCCCCCCGACCCCCCCTAATGGCGGGTAGCCCCCCTATTAGGGACGTCACGGGAGGGCGACGGACCCGACCGTGCGAAGAGGCACTCAAGCAACTCAACGCACAGGGTGAGCAGACCGTGGCTTGACCCCACGACTACACACACGCACAACCCGCATGCCACCCGGGAACGAACGGAGGAACAACCTCGTTACTGCCCCCAGAATCACGGGGTCAAGGGCAAACCCAACCCCGTGGCAAGGCCGTAGCAGCGGAGCACGAAGGAAGACCCAGACCCACCAAAAGGACTGGACTCCCTAGAATGGGGGCCCGGAGAAGTCCATGATGCCAGCATCAAGACCCCACCAGGTGGGCACGTAGTGCCCCGCCCCCCACATCGCCAGCGTATTCGGACAAAGGCCCCTCAGTTACTGCACCTGGTATTCCCAGGCGGAATCCCATCCAAGTACTAACCAGGCCAGAACCTGCTTAGCTTCCGAGATCGGACGAGATCGGGCGTGTTCAGGTCGGTATGGCCGTAAGCCGAGCGGGCCCCGTCCCCCCAATAGTACACCGCCTGGCACACTGACCCTGCAGAACAGGCAGTCAGCATGGCCGTAAGCACAAAAAAAAAAAAGGTTAACCAACGGAAGCAGGCAGCGCACCGGGGAAAAACCAGGCAACAGGCTGTTAACCCTAGCCTGGAGACTGCGGACGAGACAGGCGCCAGAGGGGACAGCTGAACACAGCCGCCCCGGCGGAAGGAGCGTAAGCTGGCGGTGTTGCATGACCAAGCCTCCATTTAACAACCCCCACCCAGAGGGGTCGAGGCAGAGAAGGCTGACACGATTGGCAGACGTCATGAACGTGCAGGGGCACCCTCAAACGGTGAACCCGGGAGTTGACACTGCTCCAACACACCAGGGAATCAACCACCTCGGTGTTACCCAATGCGGTGGTTGTTCCTATAACCCCTCAAGAAAAAACTCCAAAACACACCTGCGGGTATACACCGGCTATACCGCAGTACAAGTGTTTCAGTTTCCAAAAAGGGTTAACCCAGGCCTACGGGTCGCAAACATCACTTCGGACCGGGCCTGGCGGTACGGGAAGCACAGGGTCACCAGAGGAGGTCAAAAAACCACCCCCACAGGCCCCTCTTCGCCATGCGTGAGAGAGGAGCGAAAAATAATGGAGAACCAGCCCCTAAGCACACCGTACCTGGTATTCCCCGGCGGTCTCCCAACCAAGTACTAACCAGGACCAACCTGTGTAGCGGCCGAGATCCGACGAGATCGAGCGCGTACAGAATGGCATGGCTGTAAGCCATGACGACAGTGCTGAGTAAAAACATACCCAACCAGGGTCTCCATAGCGCTTAACCCTGTGACACCCAGACCGACCTGGCATTTTTCCCCCTGAAAAAAGCCCAAGTCCCTCAGGGTACCAGAACAGCAGATCTGCATCCCCGGCGGACAACGGGTTCAACTGATCTGGACCAGCGTGACCAGAACCAGTCCCGTGCCCTAACCACGCCGACATGCCTACTCCAGGAGAAGGGCAGATATGCGTGTTGATCTTAACATGAAAAGAAGGCGCCACCCAGACGTTCGGACGAACCGCGCCTGGTGGCCCACCCCAAGGGCGTGAGACCCCACTACATATGTTCAGATCCATCCCGTCATCATCCCCCAGACATGAACGAGAATCCGTCGACAACCCACCCAGGTCATGGGATGTGGTCGTCGGAAGAGGAAAAACCCCCATCTCAGTTGCTTTATAAAAACGCTGTTTCAACCACAAGCAACCAAGGCGTGCCAGTCAATCGCCTGTTTACAGCGAGCTAGCACTATACGTGCGTCGGGACACACCCCCATCAATGAACAGGCTATTTAGACCTGTCATTGAATCCCCAAGGCGCCCAGGGGAACGACAAGAGTGGTGTGACACTCCCTAACTCCAACACTTCTGGAATAGAAAGAAGGAAGCATCAACAGTATGTATCCCAGTCTACACAGCCGGGGTAAAATTTTTTCACATTTTTACATCCCACCACCCTCCCAAAGGAAAGAGACGGGGATCCCCAGAGAGACTTCCCACGCGAGCTGTACAGATTGAAAAGAATATATTGCACCTTGAGCCATGTAAAAAAACTGGTTTTAGGGCCTCCGGGGAAGAGGCACTGAACCCATACACACTCAATAAACGAATTGAATCGAATATACATACAATAGAAAAGGACCCTTCTAGAGGGTCCACTCACTTTGACAATCTGAGGAGGAAGGCTCTGTACTCTGATGGAGGCTTCCTCACATGGAAGAAGGAGTCCGAACTCACAGAAGGCCTGAATAGGCGCTTGGTGAGGAGGAGCCCTGACCACCCCCCCTGAAAACAGATCCATCACATGGACCTGAACAGCACACGGAAGTCCTACCAACAGAGACGCGCACGGTGACGTACTCTATGGCGGGGGAATTCCTGCGGTGCACACGCCCAATATACCAGGCCGTGGGACCAGGAACTCCCTCCCCCCCCCCCCCCCCCCCCCCGTAACGTGCCGAACCGCCACGTGACGGGAACCTTGAAGGACAGGGGGTGTACCCCTGACCGACAGAACAATGGGGAGAGGAAAGGTTACCAGTCCACCCCTTTACGACCCCACACCCATGATACGACGTAACGACAAAAAGAGAATATGACACAGTCATAGTCAGCTCTATGAAGCGTTTCACAGCTCCACACAGCGCATGAGCTAACCTGCTATCTGATTTTTACTAAGGAAAAACACAGAATAGAGAGGGCTCTAAGAACCCCGGTCCAACATACACATGTGCTTCTGTGGCCAGTACAACCCAGTTGTAGGTCACATGACACACACAACCCATCATCACCTACAAAAAATGGCAAAAACACTCAACAGAGGAACGCCGTTTTTTTCACAATGAGAGAATACATCATTCTTGATTAGTATCGACCACAGGCCTTGCTAAGCACACATGACAGCAACCAAACCAATTCCCCTTTAGGAAATAAGTTTCTCCAGCAGATTTAGCACAACCTCAGCAATCAAGCTAAGAGTTACATCGTATCCCTACCACACAAAAGACACAATTAATGCACAACATGTCTGATAGGAGGTGATAAAGTCCCCAGGGAACCGGGGGGGAAAACACAATCCTCCTATTTTACCCTCAATACGGCCAGTTAAAACAGGAAAACCTGTTAATGTGTGAACACACTGTTCATTGTCATTACAGTCTGAGAAAGAACATTCTTTTACTCACTTGTCACCAAGCATAGCTTCATAGGTTAGTTGCCTTAGTAGTGAGTACACGGTACACATAAACACCATGATGTTTCTCACACAACAACCAGATCAATACATCACGATCTGCACGGAGAAGCTAACTGCCAGTGACAAAAACAGCTCACACATAACCCGCAACGTATCCTAAATGCATTGCAACAACACACGTTTTGGGAAAAAACACCGTTATTCACAATACATTTAGCAAAGTAAAACCAGAAGACGTGTTATGAGGTCTGGTCAACCCCGTTCCTACCCGGAACGCAGATCAGCGAAGTGCAGTCACAAGACACCGTAGAACACAGCCGTCCTGTGTTGTTCGATCCGGGCAGCGTCGCCGCTCCAACCAGTCGCTACAGTCCTCTTTGTTGACGCAATCCCCGTCCAGGCTCAGGGCAGGGTCGACGAAACATCCCCTGTCAAGGATGACGTTGCGGTCAAGAGTGTAAAACATGTTAAAATCAAAGCACGTTCAACAGAATAGCATCAAGCTAACGGCGATCAGAAGCGAGCTCCCGGCGGCGCGCGAGAAGCTAAGCTACCCCGCGCCAGCCATGGCCATAGCAGCAAGCTAACGTTACCTAGCGACCACGACATGCTAGCCCCGCAGCTAACAGCTGACTGGCTAATAGTAGGCCTTAAGCAGGCCATGCAGCGATCCAGCAGGCTAACGCAGCAGTTAACAGCTGACTGGCTAACCGTAAGCTATGAACATGTAAACAATGACATAACACTCACCCAGACAGGCCGCCGTTCTGAACCTCTCCTCACTTTTTAAGAGAAAAGAGAAAACAAGATGTCAACACCGCTTCACAACGGTGACTTTACCACATCCGGCGGAATCAGCACAGTACCAACTGGCCTGTGTAGCCGACTTTGAACATGAATCTGCCGCTATCGCACATTACATGCACATATCCCCTCGTGAAGGAATACTCTCATTTGGATATGAAAGATGGGGCCTTAACACGGTGACAGAGAGAATCCACTCGTCCAGAACACACAGGGATCACCAGTGTCAATGGTCGCGGCCCACTAGTTAAAACTATAATGGTCTCCAGAACAAGGCCTTCTGTCGCCTAGGCGGCTAAACAAAGGACCCTAGCCTGGGGCCGGTTTCCATAAACTTTGTCAAGTAGCCCCCATAGCACTAACAGACAAGTGGAGCCCGCCAGCAAACACTACTCACCCAACCTGGAACGCACCGCTTCTCACAACAGCGGCATGTCCGACAGTTCAGCTGTGGCCTGACAGGTTTCACCCCAACAAACACAGCAAGGAACTGCAGTTGAGAAGCATGCAGCGGCGTGCTCCCAATACGAAAACCGGTGGAGGGTTTTTAGAATGATCATCATCTTCTAGACACTCCAGTACGAAGACAATATCGCCGTATTTTCTCGAAAATAGTGAGAGAGAAAATAAAGATATGATGTCAACGTATCCTTGTTTCCCAAGCTGTTCCTAATCCAATTTCTTCCATCATGGTGTCAAGTGTGGGGATCTACCGAGGCACTTCTTCCTTGTGGTGAAAGCGAGAAGGAGGAGAGCAGGTGACCACACACCTGCTTATGAAGGTAAGCTGATGAGGGGTGTGGTCAGACTAATACTGGTATTAGAGGTACATTTGTGGTTTATTCAGTACGCGTGCACGTACGCGAGATAGTGCAGTGTAGTGTAGTGTGATGCCAAGCTAAGCCACTAACGATACAGAACTGACAATCAGGGAATTTAAACATTGTTGACATTGTTTTTTTGTGTTTTATATTAAAGAAAGGAAAGTCTAGTGCTGGCTGAGCATATTGTTTGTTTGCACTAAGTTAATACTTTGACAAATGTAGCCTATATTTTTCAGTCAGTTTGGTCTTTGTTTGCCAAACATTATTTAAGGCTGTAAACACTGTAACATTGTAAACGTTTTTTTTTTTTTTTTAATGAGAAGTATGTTTAGATTTTTGAGTGATACATATTTTTTTTAATAAAAAACAACGTATATCGAACCGAACCGAAAACCGTGACCCCAAAACCGTGATACGAACCGAACTGTCCATTTTGTGAACCGTTCCACCCCTAATATATATATATACTTGGTTTTCATTGAGTTTCCATTGTGGAGATGAGAGGTACAGTAGCAGCCTTCTGTATCAACCCTTGTGATTGTGATGAGGTATAGCAGTGAAATGTCAAGTTACCAAGCAGTCCCACCATTTTCTTATTGATTTGGAATTTGAGTTGATTTTTTAACCCAACACACACACACACACACACACACACACACACACACACACACACACACACACACACACACACACACACACACACACACACACACACACACACACACACACACACACACACACACACACACACACTGCACATTGTACTATTTTTATCTGTTCTTTGGCTTCTCTCCAGAGACATATGGTGTGTGGACCAGTTAAGACTCCTGGGACTCAGCTCACTGCTGCACAGTACCTACAGTAAGACATCTTCTCTCCTCTCTTCTCTTCTCGTCTTCTCTTCTCTTCTCTTCTCTTCTCTTCTCTTCTCTTCTCTTCTCTTCTCTTCTCTTCTCTTCTCTTCTCTTCTCTTCTCTTCTCTTCTCTTCTCTTCTCTTCTCTTCTCTTCTCTTCTCTTCTCTTCTCTTCTCCTCTCCCCTTCTCTTCTATCCCCTCTCCTCTCTTCTCTTCTATCCCCTCTCATCTCCTCTCCTCTCCTCTCCTCTCCTCTCTTCTCTTCTCTTCTCCTCTCCTCTCTGTCGTTCTTCTCTTCTATCTCCTCTTCTCTTCTCTTCTCTTCTCTTCTCTTCTCTTCTCTTCTCTTCTCTTCTCTTTTCCTCTCTCCCCTTCTCTTCTATCCCCTCTCCTATCTTCTCTTCTAACCCCTCTACTCTCTTCTATTCTATTCTATTCTATCCCCTCTCCTCTCCTCTCCTCTCCTCTCCTCTTCTCTCCTCTCCTCTCCTCTCCTCTCCTCTCCTCTCCTCTCCTCTCCTCTCCTCTCCTCTCCTCTCCTCCCACCATCTGGCCAAATGACACCAAAGACACTGACGCCCCCCCTTGGTTCTTCAGCAATACACCCACCAAGTGTGACATCAATCGGATGAACGGTTCTCGAGAAATGCGCATAAAGAGATTCCTTCATTTCATTGCTAGATGTACACTTAATTTCCCCTCTTTTTACAATTAATCTTCCATATACTAAAATTACACTTTTTTAAGCAAAGCATTAAGAGTCTGGCACGGTGGGGGATTTAAATAGGCCCTTTTTATTATCAAACAATAATCAAATCAGATTTGTCCATGAAGAATTGTTTAATATATTTCAGTTGCACATCACACAGTAATGCATCTTTAAAACCGTTGCAGCATCTGTCAGTGTTTTTAAACATGGAGAAATATTGATAAATGTGCCCAATATTCCTATTCATCCTCTTAGGCTGAGAAGAGTTCAGATGAAGGAGGCCTCTGAGATGAAGTACGGAGACCAAGTAGAAGGTGTGTGCATGTGTGTGCACGTTGTGTACATTCTCTCAAATGTGTGGTGTACACAAGTGATCTATCTATTCTCAGTAAAGATGACAAAGTCGCCCATTATCATCTATAATTTGCTTGACATTTATCGACGTGTCAGTGTTTTAAAAAGAAAAAATTTATTCAACAAACATGACCATGTTCACGTCTTAACACTTTGAATGCCCATCACGACATAACTCGTGTTATCAGCCCAACGCCTGAATGCCCATCACGACAAATATCGTTTTATTTTTTTATTAGCGATCTGAATTCATATTTCATCAACTGAGTCTACCGTTGGGAAACCATCCCCATCAGGCACTCAGATGTGAACAAAGCGGGCCCTATCGTCTCCCAGATGGTAATGCACCCTTTTGGAATGGACTCAATGAAAATGGATGAGAAAAAAAAACTCCGGAATCCACATTTTACTTCTCACGCATGTAACCGGAGATGATCCCAGTCATTGTGGAGCCTCAGGAATGCGTGGAATATGTGTTTACAGTACGTTGCATTGGATCAATAAAAGGATTGATTTTTGGAATGGCGATCAGGAATTGGAATAATCTTTTTGGATACCATCTGATCTCAGGTAAGGAATCTATTTTATCAGTCTTAGGATAATCAGACCTGTTTTCACGGAGATATACGTTTTTCCCCTATGTGTGATATGGCTGTTTGACTGTGCGAGCGATCAGGAACTAAGAGAATCGAATGTCAGCTTGCGGCACCAGCGTGCATACGTACACATATACTATCGATAATCTAGCGTTTATTTGAAAACGATTCATAAATAGGCAGAAAAATGACAACGTTCTAGAATATTCCAGTACAGGGCGTTTATCACGGAATATTTTTTCCCCCCTTGAAAACGAGGGCTTTTCAAAATGCTATAAACGGAAATGAACCGATAAAAAAACAATCCGCTTCGACAATGTTGACTGGAAAATGAGTCATTGATAAGCGACGGGCAGATTAGACACATAGCCATAATTTAAAACATAGATTAGGCAAGGGCGGTCAGGTGGCGTAGCGGAGATTGCGTTTGTCACCATCGCCGGAGATGCTGGATTCGCCTGTTAGAATCCAGCTCACAGCTCCGGCGTTGTCACCAGCTTGGCTGGCCGTTCACACTAATACAATTGGCAGTATTAGAGGGTGGGAAAGCTGGAGGGGTGGGTCCGGGTCGTTGTAAACAGCGACTCCTACAGTTTGGTCGGGGCGCCTGCTCAGCGCGGATAGGATCTAACATGTTACACCCTCTCAGTGAGAGTCCGCGCTGCCAGGTGAAAAGAAGCGGTTGATTGGCTAGACGTGTGTCGGAGGAAGCACGTGATAGCCTCCACTCTCCCAGACCGACTGTGGGGGGTAAGTGCGCAGCGACCAGGAAGGGGATTGGGAATTGGCATAACGACTAACATTGGGATGGGAGAAAATTGGAGGAAAAAAGGAGGGGAAAAAAGACTAAAAAAAACCCCAAAATAAATAAATAAATAAATAGATTAGGCGATATTACCGCTAACATTGACGTGGATGGTGGGCATTCAAGCACTAAATGTGCGCCCCCTGCTGGGCACTGAAAGTGTTAAACTCATACTGAGGCCTTAGTTTTGGTTTTAAATTGCATATCATCATTCATTTATTTATTGTCACACAGAGCAGAAGAATTTTGCCAAAACAAACGCATTTCCTTTGATTTAATTATACATCAAATGATTTATGTCAAGGATTGCAATGCCTCGCTTGAATGAAGTTAACTTTTCACCTGGATAACGTCAACATTCAGGGTGAATGTAATGTGAGAAATTGGGATAAAAAAAAATATATATATATATATATATATATAAACAATTTTTTTTTTAATTTTATCGGATCGGGAAAGATCGGTATCGGTAGATACTCAAAATCACATGATCGGGATCGGATCGGGAGCAAAAAAATTTGATCGGGACATCCCTAATAGAAACTGTCTGACCTGATAAGTAACCATGTGTAAAAGTGTATTCCTGGTCGTTTTCTAACTCGGATTAACTGTATCTGAAATAAGCCAGACATCTTCTCTTATATGGAGCTTCCCGCGGGTGTGACCTGTAAGCCCTCCCCTTTATGTATTAGAGAGAAGATGTGTATTCAACAAGTCTGTAACCTTTCCATCGGTTGCACCACCACCGCTGAGACGTACGTACCAGAGGTCATCTGGCATAGAATCACCATCAGCAACAGTCCCGGAGCTGATGACGTGTAGATCTAATATGGCAACTGACTGATCTAATCTATGGCTCTGGCACAGAGTTATGTCCCTCTGTTTCACCGAAGCATCTACTCCCTCAGGTCAGACTTGGGATGACATCATCAAGGTCATGACCTCTGCCACCGTGAGGTTTGAGCTGCTGTCAACGGTCCACACAAGTCCGGTGAGTGTGCCTTCAGGCTTTTGTGTGTGTGTGTTTGACATGTTGTGAAGTGAGAGTGTGTGTCTGTGTGTGTCTGTGTGTGTGTGTTTGACATGTTGTGAAGTGAGAGTGTGTCTGTGTGTGTGTGTGTTTGACATGTTGTGAAGTGAGAGTGTGTGTGTGTGTGTTTGACATGTTGTGAAGTGAGAGTGTGTGTCTGTGTGTGTGTTTGACATGTTGTGAAGTGAGAGTGTGTGTCTGTGTCTCTGTGTGTGTGTGTGTGTGTTTGACATGGTGTGAAGTGAGTGAGTGAGTGTGTGTGTGTGTGTGTGTGTGTGTGTGTGTGTGTGTTTGACATGGTGTGAAGTGAGTGAGTGAGTGAGTGTGTGTGTGTGTGTGTTTGACATGGTGTGAAGTGAGAGCGTACAGTGTGTGTGACTGTGTGTGACTATGTGTGTGTGTGTTTGACATGGTGTGAAAAGTGAGAGCATATTGTGTCTGTGTGTGTCTGTCTGTCTGTGTGTGTGTGTGGGTGTGTTTGACATGGTGTAAAGTGAGAGCATATGTGTGTGTGTGTGTGTGTGTGTGTGTGTGTGTGTGTGTGTGTGTCTGCCTGCCTGTCTGTCTGTCTGTCTGTCTGTCTGTCTGTCTGTCTGTCTGTCTGTCTGTCTGTCTGTCTGTCTGTCTGTCTGTCTGACATGGTGTGAAGTGAGAGCATGTGTCTGTGTGTGTGTGTGTGTTTGACATGGTGTGAAGTGAGAGCATGTGTGTGTGTGTGTTTGACATGTTGTGAAGTGAGAGCATATGTGTGTGTGTGTGTGTGTGTGTGTGTGTTTGACATGGTGTGAAGTGAGAGCATGTGTCTGGGTGTGTGTGTGTGTGTGTGTGACTGTGTGTGTGACTGTGTGTGTGACTGTGTGTGTTAATATTCAATCTTTATTTAACCGTCGGTAGTGTGATAGTAAAGGGTTAACCTTCTGTAGTGTGGCAGTGAAAGGGTTAACCTGCTGTTGTGTGGCAGTGAAAGGGTTAACCTTCTGTGTATCGTCGCAGTGAAAGGGTTAACCGTTTGGTAGTGCGGCAGTGAAAGGGTTAAGCGTAAGCCAATCACCAGAGTGAGTGTGATAAGGTCCAGAGTTCCATGGGCACCATCACTGTCACCGGTGATAAACCTAAGGGTGTAATGATATACAGAATTCAAAGGCTTTAGAGTGGAAGCAGCAGCACGCCTATAAACTACATCTCCATAATCCAAAACAGACAGAAAAATATATTTAACCAGATCCTCCTTCTGCTAAGCATAGAAAATGGGTTTTGTTTCTGTACAAAAAGCCAACCTTCTTTCACAGTTCACTTGCAAGGTTAAAATTCTCATCAAGCCAGATGCCAAGATATTTATATTCTTTAACGCTCTCAATAAGAGACCCATTCAGAGTGGATATATGCAAATCATCACAAACAGTACTCTAGAGTCTAGAGAACAGCATGTTCTTTGTTTTGTTTGCATTGAATGCCAGTTTAAGATTAAAAGAACACGCCAACATTTTGGGAAATTAGCTTACCGTCTTCTCCAGAGAGAGACAAGAAGATAGATACCAGTTTCCTCTCTGTGCGTTCAGTAGAAAGCTATCTGGCTGCATGTTAGCCTAGCTTAACACAATGAATGGAAGCGGACATGACCGGTTAGCCTTCGGGAGAGGTGTTAGTTGGACAATGCCTAGGCTAACCGGTCATGTCCGCTTCCATTAATTGTGCTAAGCTAGGCTAACGTGCAGCCAGATAGCTTTTTACTGAACACACAGAGAGAAAACTGGTATCTATCTTCTTGTCTCTCTCTGGAGAAGACTGTAAGCAAATTTTCCCAAATGTTGGTGTGTTCCTTTAACAAATGCATCCTGCAAAGTATTAAATGAGAGTTGTAATTTTTCAATGGCTAGTTGTACAGAGTCAGCAATACAATAGACAATAGTGTCATCCACACAGAGATGAGCCTGACAACCCCTCAAAGAAGAGTGAGAAAGAATTCTGACTGGACATTTGCTGTTTGCACATATGTGTCAAAGCCAACATTCATTAACCTTTGCAGTAGAAGAGAGTGATCAACTGTGTCAAATGTTTTTGACAGATCTACAAACAGGGCAGCACAGTATTTCCTTTTGTCAAGGTCAGATACTATACAATTTACAACTAGAGTATGTTTTGCTCTAAAACCAGATGTATGTGGCCTTAATACAGAGTGATCTGAGAGAAATGTTTTGAGTTGATAATTTACCAGTGATTCCAGGGTTTTTGCTAGAGGATAGCTTGGATATTGGTCGATACTATAGTTATCTAAATGACTTCTATCTCCACCTTTATGCAATGGAAGAACATGAGCTATTTTCCAGATCGATGACATTGAAAGATTAAATATATGTATTGTTCTGTAATTAATGGAGCAGTTAGCCTGCTTATCCTCTCCAGATGATTTCCTGGTATCAATGGTCTGTAGTGCATCAAAAACAACACTGGGACAGAAAGGCTGCAAGGAAAACTGAAGCATGCCTCACAGCATGCACCAGCTCATGACCGCCAATAGGGGGCTCCATATAATTATTATTAAACAAATGACCGGCTTCAACAAAGTGAATGAATGAATGAATGATCAAGTTGTTTGTGACTTCTGTTTCACCCACAGAGCAGGGGCGGATTTAGGATTGTAGGAGATCCGGGGCTTAGCCCAGATGGGCCCCCTTTTTTTTTCTTTTTTTTTATTTTTTTTTTTTTTTTTTAATTTTTTTTTATTATTATTTTGGGCAGGCAAGGGGTGGTTTGGACAGATTTTTTTTGAATTTAATGAACCTGTACGTGCAATTTCCTGCAATATAGAGCCTTCAATCTTGACCAATAAAGCTGCTCTTTTCACTATAAAACTCAGTTAACCATAACGTAGTTATGGTTAGATTTATATATTGGGGGGGGATATATCATATTTTTCATATGATCAAAAAGTGGTGGAGCAAGAGCATACCTTTGCTCCCCCAAGTTCAATAGTGGGAGAGCAGAGATGCTCCGAATGCTCTTATGGCCAGGCGTCTATGATTCACTGATACAAAGTAAAATAGTGCAGTGCAATAAAATAGTTAGTAAAATAGAATAAAATAATGCAATAGTGCATTGCAATAAAATAGTTATCATCGTATTTTTTCGGGAGGCCGGTAAGGAGTGCATTACAGTAGTCGAGTTGGCTTGAAATAAAGGCATGGATCTGGTTTTCAGCATCCTTTTGATTTATAAATGGCCGTACTTTAGCTATGTTTCTAAGGTGGAAGAATTACGTTTTTGTCAACTTGTTGATTGTGATTTAAAGCTTAGGTCTGAGTCTACCATGACACCAAGACTTAACTCACTCAAATACAGTTAGCAGCTGGATAGACCACAGATGGAAATTAGCTTCTGCTAAATCTGGTGCAAACATATTTTCATGTAACAATGATGAATTGTAAAAAAAAAAAAAAAAAATTAAATAGATTCAGGGCTTTTCAGAATACATCCGGGGCTTGAGCCCAGGTAGCCACCCCCTAGCTCCGCCCCTGCCACAGAGCTCTGAAACATTCACACTGAATGGATTCCTTACCCCAAGTGAGATAGCAGCCATGGAGACTTTAGCAGACAGCAAGACGACACGTTTCTTTGTTGTAAAAATTATATTTTATTTTATAAAATCTTTGGGGATTGGGGGTTGGTTTTAGGCAGTTGGTTTGGGTGGGGCTGGGCAAAATGAAATAAATGTATATCATGATAATCATCTAGACTTTCTCCTGATATGGATAGGCCTACATTTACACATCACGATATCTGTTCACATGCAAAATCACACAATAAACTAGAAAGGTACGCTCAGTAGAGCGCATAATCTCAAAATATATCTATCTACTATCTACTGACCATTACGGTGGTGTAATGGTTAACACTGTCGCCTCACAGCAAGAAGGTCCTGGGTTTGATTCCCGCTTGGGGACCAGGTTTCCGGGTTGCCAGGTAGCATGTATACCTTCCGCAACGGAATTCGGTTTCCGGGTTCCTCTGATTGGTTAACCGTCTGTAGTGTGATAGTAAAAGGTTAACCTTCTGTAGTGTGGTAGTGAAAGGGTTAAAATAGTTGGAGGCGTTACTTAACCAAGTAACGTTAAAATCACCTAAGATTATCATCTCGGCATCTGAATAGTGGGAGAGTTACTCTGCTAGAGTAACAATGATGTCAGTGGAAGATGGTCTATACTCTATAGTGAGTTGTTTGGCCCTTAATTGAAGTGATAAAGTGTCATTCTGTGTCTGTCCCTAAACACCCATATTTATTATGTTTATTTATTACTTACTACTTTTATTTATTTATTACTGCACGGACTACAACGTATAACGTATATCATGCCAGTTAGGGTACCTTATGTATACTGCACCTGTGTATAGTATACTGTATACTTTACTTACTCATAGTATATATTCAATATTCAAATGTATTTGTAAAGCCCGAAATCACAAGTTAATGTCCCCATGACTTTAAACAAGTCAAGAAGAAACATCACAATAAATCAAGAACAAAAAAAACACCATGAAATCCAAAATAAATGAATAAATATTCAAAAGTGTTATTGACCATATTAAACATAAAATATTGTAAGATATAATATAACTGATTGGGCACACAGACCCTCATCTGCACCTTTGATTACACTCCGTACTTGCTCATATGCTTTTATCCAGAGGTAATTATATTGTTTGCACTGCTTAGTGCTTAGTATAGTAAATAATCTTTACTATAATTGTATTGTCTATATATCTGTCTTCTACTATTACCATGCTCATACCTGTACCCCCCCCCCCCCATGCTGCTATGACACCTGAATTTCCCCAAGGGGATTAATAAAGAAATATCTTATCTTATCTTATTACATAAATCAATTTTAACCATGTTGGCATGCATATAGTTTACATAAGTCTGCATAAGTCAAGCTTACACAGGCGAAATCTTGATGCAGTGTACAGTCCCTCACATGGCAACTGCTGTATGATGGTCTTCCTTGAGTGCTAAATCACCTGTGACTCTTTTTTTTTTTTATCCACTTTTTCTCCAATTTTTTCTATATTTTTCTCCCATCCCAATTTCGTATCATCCAATTCAACCCTCCCCTGTCACGAACGCTGTTTCTTGCCTCCCACAAGCCGGCTGCAATGTGGACTAAGTCATACATAGCACAAGTCCCCTCCGGTACTTGAGGTAACAGCAGTCGCATCTTTTCACCTGCGTAGCTCGATCTCTCAGTGGCGAGGAGTAACGCGTGGGAGGCTCACGCTGCCCCAGACACTTCCTGATTCTACTGCGCAGGCGCACCAACCGACCTGTAGGAGTCGCTGTCCACAACGCCCGATCCCCACCCATCAGTTTCCCACCCCCTAATACGGCCAATGTGTATTAGTATGAACGACCAGCTAAACTGAAAGCAATGTGGAGCGCTGGGCTCGAACAGGCGAGCCCAGCGTCTCTGCATTTGTGGCGAGCGCCTTGCCCACTACGCCACGTAGCCGCCCAATCACCTGTGACTCTTAAGGTGTTTGCTCTCCCAATACGATTGGTTGAGTTAGTCTGATTGGCGGCTGTCTCTTAAGGTCACACTGGATGTCCAGAGAGAAGGGGGCGTGTCCACCAAAGGGCCAAGGGGCGGAGTGTTTGTGATGTATAACTGTGCCAGGCTACACACGCTGTTTGACAGCTATGAGAGAGGAGTGGAGAAGGGTGAGAGGGACCACACAACACACACACACACAACAATTATTGATCATGATACAGTACATGTATTGATTATCCATGATATATTGATCATTATACTGTACATTTATTGATGATACATGACAGATTGATTATGATACTGTAAACTTTCAGTACTGTGTGAGGTGTCCATCAGAAATCTTGAATTTACAGTGAAATAGTTATATTCTCTTTCCCCTCAGGACTGTACCCAGAGATCCCTGATGGTTCGCAGCTGGATTTTTCCGCTCTCAAAGAAGAGGTATCGATGCATTTTATGTGATGATATTCTGATTAAATGGTGTTGTAGTACTTCTAAATGTTATGTTTTTGTAGGTTTTCATTGATTTTTGCTACCGGGCAGTCCGGTAGAAGTCCGGGGAAGACATTCGGCAAAGATCACCGGGTCCGGGAGTCGAACCCGGGTCGGCCGTGTTGCGCCGTAGTGCTGTATGCGGTGCGCCACTCGGGCGCCCTACTGTGTTGTAGTTAGGGCTGACCTTCGATTCTTTTTGGAATTCGACGCTTCGGGGCCAAGATTCGATTTTAATTCGAAGCTTCGAAATAATTTTTTTTTTTAAATTAAAATATTTAATTTAATTTTATTTTTTTATTTTTTTTTTTTATGTTGTGGGACTTGTACAGCACTTTGTTCAACTTTGTCAGTGCTGTAAAGTTTAAACCTTTTTAAATCTTAGACAAACGAAACACTTTGCTTTCATGAAATATTGTAAGCCGTCATTTGAGGATTTATAAAAGCAGCACAATGATCACAAATCTGTCAGTGCCGAGTCCAACCTCATCTTAAATAACAAATAGCATTGCTTGTTGTAGTTAACAAAGAGAGGCAGAGTTGATTTAAAAAAATATATATATTCATATTTTTTATTTTTTTAATAACCGAATTTTATTTTCATATTCGAATCCCATACCCATCGAACGAAGCTTCGAAGTATTTAAGACAGCCCTAGTTGTAGTACTTCTCTACTCTACTCTACTCTACTCTACTCTACTCTACTCTACTCTACTCTACTCTACTCTACTCTTCTCTTCTCTTCTCTTCTGTCTTCTCTTCTCTTCTCTTCTCTCCTGTCTTCTCTTCTCCTCCACTTCACTGCAGATAGTCATGGCATAGAGACATTATTGATCTGCATGCTTACCTCCTATGTTTACATGAAAAAAGTCAGTTCCAAGTCTGATTTCTGTTGCTCTCATTGATTGACAGGGCGAGTGGCTTCTGCTGTTCAATTACCTCATTCCGTTCTCTGAGCTCCTGGACCAATCAGGACAGGCCTTGGATGGTGAAGGGGGAGGGGCCAGAGTTAACATAAAGACTGAACAGGTTAGAGGAATCGAGTGATCAGAGCACGGGGGCAGCAGTGGCCTAATGGTTAGTGACGCAGGCTTGTGACTGGAAGGTCGCCGGTTCAATCCCCCGGACCGGAGAATGGAGAATGCGACACCCTTCCCGCACTACCCACTGTTGAAGTGCCCTTAACCCACAACTGCTCCCTGGGCACACAGCTGTGACTGCCCACTGCTCCTAAATACTTAGGATGGGTTAAATGCAGCGGGAGAATACTTGGCAATAGAGATTGTATTCTAGACTTGAATTAACATAACAACATACATATAACATATGGGAGCAAGTCCAATATTGCAATAAGCACTCATGCAATGTCTCCCGTCCAATCACAATGCAAGTTTGGAACTAAATAAATAATAACTAAATTAAATAACTAAATAAATGTGTACCCTGTAACACTTGCAACAATTCCACTGCTACTATTGTAAGACCTGAACGGAGCTTGTTTACTGGGATCATGAGTACGATGCTTGTTTGGCTGGATGTGATGTGTTTGTACCAAGTACTGTGTTCTGAAGGAGCCGTGCCTTTATATCAGCATGGCTGGAATGCCTCTGTGTGACCTATAAGAACATTTTCTACGATTCAAACATGTATGATATTGTTTTATTATTCATAATTCTTGTGAGAAAACCGTGCATTATAATTTATATAAATGTTCTGAAGCGTCTTTTAAACAGTAGAATTTTTGATAGATTTTATGGTAATATTAACACTGGATAGGAATATAATGTTTATTACTGTCTTTCAGGTCTGTAAGTTTCTAGTGTCTCTCAGTAAAGACTTCAGCTCCTACTATAACAGAGTACACGTACTAGGGGTAAGGATTCATCTGTGCAGTGTGTGTGTGTGTGTACGCACTTGCATGTGTGTTTGCATTTAGAGGGGATTGGAGAATTAAAAAAGGATTATGTCATAGATACTCCAAACATAAAAGTGTGTGTGTGTGTGTGTGTGTGTGTGTGTGTGTGTGTGTGTGTGTGTGTGTCTGTGTCCTCTAGTATATTTTTGTGCATGAGATTGTTTATGTAGAAAGGACCATTTCAATTAGATTGTAATAATTGCCTGTAAACAGCAGGGGATGTCTGTGTGTGTATGTGTGTCAAATCAAAAAAAGTTGTCTGTCCTATTCTCCACCACAAGGTGATTAAGTGATTACATGGTCATTCAGTCTGGTGTCTGATAATACAATTCAATAAACAGTTCAATACAACTTAACCTTTACTTTCTCTCTCTCTCTCTCTCTCTCTCTCTCTCTCTCTCTCTCTCTCTCTCTCTCTCTCTCTCTCTCTCTCTCTCTCTCTCTCTCTCTCTCTCTCTCTCTCTCTCTCTCTCTCTCTCTCTCTCTCTTCTGTATCTCTCCCCAGGAACCACTGCCTCATCTTTTCAACCAGATGTTTTGTCGTCTTTACTTGTTGAGAGCATTGAGAGAGCTCTACCACAGCGCCCTGGACACACTTAACCTGCCCCCAATCAGGCAACTATAGCCCCTATCTCCCCCAAGAGACCACCTGCCCCCAATCAGGCAACTATAGCCCCTATCTCCCCCAAGAGACCACCTGCCCCCCAATCAGGCAACTATAGCCCCTATCTCCCCCAAGAGACCACCTGCCCCCAATCAGGCAACTACAGCCCCTGTCTCCCCCAAGAGAACCCCTGCCCCCAATCAGGCAACTACAGCCCCTGTCTCCCCCAAGAGAACACCTGCCCCCAATCAGGCAACTATAGCCCCTATCTCCCCCAAGAGAACACCTGCCCCCAATCAGGCAACTATAGCCCCTATCTCCCCCAAGAGAACACCTGCCCCCAATCAGGCAACTACAGCCCCTGTCTCCCCCAAGAGAACACCTGCCCCCAATCAGGCAACTATAGCCCCTATCTCCCCCAAGAGACCACCTGCCCCCAATCAGGCAACTATAGCCCCTATCTCCCCCAAGAGAACACCTGCCCCCAATCAGGCAACTACAGCCCCTATCTCCCCCAAGAGAACACCTGCCCCCAATCAGGCAACTATAGCCCCTATCTCCCCCAAGAGAACACCTGCCCCCAATCAGGCAACTACAGCCCCTATCTCCCCCAAGAGACCACCTGCCCCCAATCAGGCAACTACAGCCCCTAATTGTCTATCTACATTTACTCTCAAATGTTGCCGGTGTGTTTATGGCCTTATCGTTGAAGACTTAATGTGCACATAACCCTTGTCCTCTGGCCCAAAACCACCCCTGATATAATCCATGGTTAATGCCACTCCTCCCCAAACTGAGCTCCTACGGTTAAACTATCCACATGCCTCCTGACTGCTGCCCTAAAGCTCCTAGGCAGCTGCAGCTACGTTACCACACAGCCTGCTAAACACCTCTGCCCAAGAGAGACACAATTTGTACCAAATCCGGACATCCGCGACCAAAATAGTTTGAAAGAAAATGTGGCTATGACTTTGAATTGGGTGTATACAGAGTTTCACAAATAACCAAGAATGAAGTTTGTCTGAACACCTGCAGTGGTTCAGTTATCAGAGAAGTACATATAGTTCTATGTCTTTTCTGCGTAAGAAAACCATACCTTTATGGCTGCGCTCATCCTTGTTTCCATGGACACAGTGAATAAACAAGGCTATACAGCTGCCGTGAAATTAAAAATTATTATTATAATTATTTCAACACATTTTCAGTTATAAAATAAACTAAAAAGATATGGGGCAACAATAATATGATATTATTTATTCAATATGGTAAGATAATATGAAAAAAATTGTATAGGTAGCATGCACTGGTGAGTTTACTTCCTCTTTGGTCAGAGATGTTTGACAGTGGAACGCAAGTGGAACACAAGTGGAACGCAAGTGGAACGCAAATGGAACACAAGTGGAACGCCATCCAACTCTCTGCGTAGGGAATGGATTTATGCTTATTCCCAATCCCCAACAACAGTTACATTTCCCCCTTAACGATGAAAGTTCTAGGGTCCCAGTTGTCCCTCATCCCATCTCTAATATTATGGATGTAGCTCTCTCTGCAACTGTCCAAATGACCTCATCACAGAACTATAGTCCCCTCTAAATACCACTCATAGTGTCCCCCCAAGGAAACGTACACATTTTCACCGCCTGGAAATGAGATAGTAGATTTTAGGAGCCTCGTTGAAGCGACTGTTGAAGTCCCTTTATACTTACAGTATGTTGTACACCTCGTATTTGACAATGACAATGACCTAGAGGATATCTATTGTTAAAAAAAATATATATGAATTGTACAGAATATTCCTAATATGAATCTAGATGTTGTCTCCTCACAAGTATTTATAGTATTTCATTTCAGTCATCTTAACTGACAGATCCTTATCGAACATGAGGGGTCGTTAACGAAACGAAAGGAAGTCGTAATGAAATGACAGCTGATGGATAACGAGCAGTGTATTATGTCATAATGAAATGACAGCTGATGGATAATGAGCAAGTGTATATGGCAGTGGGCCCTATTGACCCTATTCACACAGTGGCCATTTTGCTCGTATGTCATGCTCAGGTTGGGATCTATTTCCAGCGTGTTCCCACCTACCACTTACATGAACGTGATAGACATAGGGAGAGTATGGCTGTTGTTTTCACCTCTAGCTAGAAGCATTATTGAAAGGAGTTGTTTGCTATGCATCCCTCAGTTCTTTGCATTTAATGAGGAAGTATTCCACTACGTGGGACCAGAATCGCAGCTGGTATGAGTGGAAGTCAATTAGCCGGACGCAGACAATCTAACCTCAAATTTTTTTTATCTCAACATCTGTAATGTATATTGGCTAACTACTCGACAAACGAGTAATGAAACTAGTTTGCGGGCAATTGAGTTAATTTCAGTGGTGCAGAAACGTCCAGCTAGCACAGGTCAAGCCAATGCTATTCTCCCTTAGCGACCAATCACACTGGCCCTACGGATTTGTTTACATTCGAAAAGCTTCCTCTACTTGTCATCTCCATTCAGTAGCGCTTCTAGACCCGTAGCTCCTCACGTTACCAATCCCATTCAACAAGGCAATGTAGACGTCAACAGAGCGAGCTAGTCACACGCTGCTCTGGTGCCGCGAAAGTTTGACCGTTTAAGGAACCCGGTACTATTCGCTGGGAGCATTCTGGAATGACAAACACCCGATTAGTTCAATCAGAACAATGAAGGGAGGAAGTTCTTCCAGTAACAAGGGTGACATATGTTAGTAACGTGAGATTAAGGTGCTCTGAAACTACGGTCTTCTCCTCTGTCCTTACTCGTTCTCCTTACCGACACACGGTTTACATTCATGTTGCAGTGTTTGCTAATATAATAGCTGACAGGAAACACACTGTTGGCACAAGCTGCTCCCCTAGCGATGGTATTCTCCTGAAGATGTCTGAGCTAGCATTGTACTTTGCTTCAGAACCTTCTAGAGATTTAGAACAATTTAGGGGCCTGGATCAAAGCTTCCCCCCTGCCTCCCTCCCTTCTGTTCCTCCATCTCTTTACTGCTCCCCCATGTCATCTCCGCTACTCCCTCTGCCTGTTATTTTGAAGTCATACCATTATTATTAGAATTTCTGTACATACATCTCTCTCCCCGTGGCTCTGGAAAAGATTGCATTCCGCTGACATAACGTCCAGGCGGGGAGAACGTTCTGTCACATTCTGCCGACAGTACAGGCGGTATATGTCTCCGCCCCCGAGAATCTCTCCATATTGTTAATATGAACCGTACATATGTCTCTGCCCATAGGTCCCCCCCCCCCCCCCCCAGTCTGTAACACACCAGGTCTAATGAAGCCATCCTCCAGATGTATGGTAGACAGACTGATACTGCAGTTCTATAGATAGACACTGGCCTTAGGGCCCCTGGAGAGCTGCAGTAAGTACATTCACACACACACACACGCACACGCACACACACACACACACACACGCACACACTATGGATGTACTTCTACTGCCATCACCGCGGATCAAACCACGGGATGTTATGTCCCGCGTGTGTTTACCTCTCCTCTCCTCCCTTCTCCTCATCCTCCCTTCCCTTCCTGCATCTTTATTCCTCCTCCTTTCCTGTCATCTCTTCTTATCCTCTCCTCCTACTTCCCCCGATTCCCTGGTCATCCTTCCTTTCTTTTATCATCTTTCTCAGCAACCCTCCTCTACCTCCTCGTCCTGCAACTAATAGACATACGCATTCAGTTACTACCCACGCATTCAGTTACTACCCACGCATTCAATTGCTACCTACACATTCAGTTACTACCTACGCATTCAGTTACTACCTACGCATTCAGTTACTACCTACGAATTCAGTTACTACCTACGCATTCAGTTACTACCTACGCATTCAGTTACTACCTACGCATTCAGTTACTACCTACGAATTCAGTTACTAGTGCACCAATACTTTTTCACTGCCGATTATATGAGTACCAAACTTTAAATATCGGCTCTGATTTAGAGTACTTTAAATATCGTCTCTGATTTAGAGTACTTTAAATATTGTGTCTGATTTAGAGTACTTTAAATATCATCTCTGATTTAGAGTACTTTAAATATCGTCTCTGATATAGAGTACTTTAAATATCATCTCTGATTTAGAGTACTTTAAATTATCGTCTCTGATATAAGAGTATTATTTTTACTGAACGGTATTGACTTTTGACATTATTTTTGATGTCAGCCGGCAATTTCGATTGAGATATAATCTATTTCTATCTACCTTGAATGCAGAAAATCAACTCACTTTGCTTTGATTACTTGACATGTTACACGTGGCTCTTGGGAGTCCGATTATAGTATTGGAGAAAGATGCCATATCTTAGCTTTATCGCTTATCTTATTGTCAATACAGGTGTTGGTCTGAACCACTGTCTCGGTATAAGATGCTGGTATAAGATGCTGGTATGTGATGTACAGTAATACAGCTCCTCCTTCAGTGTTATCCTGTGTGCTATTGAATGAATTCAACCAGCGCTGCAATGCTATGCTGTACCATACACACCACAGTGAGACATGTTATTCAATGTCAGCTTAAGGCTGTGTGATCACATTGGACGCCTTTTTCTTGCGCTCAAATGCGAGGCGTGGCGGTGTACATACAGTAGAGAATCTAAAGTGCACAGGGCGCAACGAGCGACACCACTGATTTCCATTGCTACCTCAGCTAACGTTACACATAAGTTACTTACATTACTACTCCCAGCCCTCCAGGCGTTGCTGTTCATATCTCGGTAGTGGTAGGACCTGGTTGTACAATCAAGGTTTGTTGGAAACTGACAGAATTAGCTTCTCCTCCATTATCGATTGGTTTTGTTTTGCTGTCGATTTCACTCCAGATACCTCTGCTTTTTTAATCCCTTCCCTCTGTCGATTCGATTGGTCCGTCAACAAGAAGGTCACTGCTGCTCTGCGGTTAACCCTTTCACCGCCGCGCTACCAAACGGTTAACCCTTTCACTGCGACAATACACAGAAGGTTAACCCTTTCACTGCCACACGACAGCCGGCGACCGTCGGTTGTGTGATAGTAAAGGGTTAACCTGTCGTGTGGCAGTGAAAGGGTTAAAGTGGAAACTTTTTCAACGGAGACGCCTGTCACGAAAAAACCACAAAAGACCATAGAAAAGAAGGCACAGGCACATTAAAAAATATGTCCAACGTGATCACAAGTCTAATCCAAGTATTTTTCTGTGCCTACTGACCCACATATAGTGCAGCCCCTCACTCAATGTCGTTTAATGTGCTGTTCATGCAGACAGAGACAACAGATATATTCTACTGTACCGTATTCCAGTGGTTCTCAACCTGGGCGGTAGCAAGATTATTATACAAATGCTTGGTCATGTTTATTATCTTCGGTATAGATCCCCTTTTCTTGTGAAACAAGCTATATTTTAAGTCTGAAGCTCATCCTCCAATTGTTATTAATGAAGGAAATCGGCCTGAAAATGGGAACTGATGATCGTTCTTTGGTATGAAGATCCACCATCTTGTGTTTGACCGTGTCGGGGGGTTAGGGTTGAGGACCACTGCTGTATTCCACCGCACCGTTCTGCTCATGTGCCAAATACTCTCCTGTCATCCTTCTCTCCCGCCTGCATCTCTCTCTCGGTCACTTGCTCCCCCTATCCTCTTCGTTCCTCTCTCCCCTGTCCCCCCTGTCCTCCTTTTTCTGTGTGTTCCCATCTTTCTTTTTCCCCTTCCCTCCTTCCTCCCTCCCATCTTTCTTTCTTCCTTTTAATTCTGTCTTGCGTTACGAAATCACTGAGCGGAAATTACCGCTGGCCGTAGCAGCGTCAAGCAGATGGTTCCTCTATCCGCTAGGCAGGTAGGAGGAGAACCAAACCCGGCTACCTTAGAGTGTTATTTATATATATTATCACAGGGTCCTGTGATGTACCCCCACCCCCACAATCTACTGTTCTGTGCCATATGAGACTGACTGCTCCCGTTGTGTATTTATGACTCAGCCACACATATACAGACCTCACTCTGATATGCTTCCATTAAGTTCTTGTGTCGATGGTGCTTAAAAAATCTGTAATTTCAACATACCTGTAAACAATTGGGATCAATAAATTATTACTGACTTCTTTGAATCCTGTGATGCTTTGTGCTTTTAGGATTTTCGTGCTTTGATTAGGGGTGGGACAATACATCGATCCAGATCGATATATCGATCTATTATCAATAATCAAATAGGATCGACGCAACGTAAAAAGATCGATTCATATTGCGATACTCTTATTTTGAAAATCCCAGCGAGTCATATCCGCCGGCGCCCAGTATTGTGAAACTCCGTGTAGACATTACAGCAGTGTTTGCGTCTGCTGTAAAGCACTCAGAGCGTCTATTTTGCGAGCCGATATAAGTCTGTGCAGTTTTTTCCCCGCAACGGGTCAAATGCATATAACAGGCGTTGCATCGTCGCCATTCCTTTATGCCAACGTCGCGTTAAATATCTAAATGAACGTCGCGTTGGCTGCTTAAAAGCTAAGCAGCTAACCGTGAGAGAGAACAGGAGAGGAGAGAGGGGACTTGGAAGGAGGAGGGGTGGGGGCTGTGGGGGACTGTGTGTGTGTGTGTGTGTGTGTGTGTGTGTCTGTGTGTGTCTGTGTGTGTCTGTGTGTGTCTGTGTGTGTGTTAAAGCTCAATATATAAAAACAAAAGTGAACAGGAGGTCTATTTGTATTAAAAACAATAGATTGTTTTTCATTTAAATGTCTGGAAGAGCTCAAAAATAAATACATCAATTGATATTTCCGTAGCCTTTTTTTAGTTGATCTAAATGTGACTGATTGTGTTAAATGGGCACATAATATCGCCTCATATCGATCGCAGGCACCTGAATTGAATCGTATCGTATCGTATCGTGGCAGACTTTGTGATATCGGCAAATATCGTATCGTTGTCCAAAGAATCGATATCGTATCGTATCGTGATGAAACTGGTGATTCCCACCCCTAGCTTTGATACATACAGTGCCAGTACTTCTACCCTATTACTTAGATACATACCAGTACTTCTACCCTATTACTTAGATACATACCAGTATTTCTACTCTATTACTTAGATACATACCAATATTTCTACCATATTACTTAGATACATACCAGTATTTCTACCATATTACTTAGATACATACCAGTATTTCTAACCCATTACTTAGATACATACCAGTATTTCTACCATATTACTTAGATACATACCAGTATTTCTACCCTATTACTTAGATACATACCAGTATTTCTACTCTATTACTTAGATACATACCAGTATTTCTACCATATTACTTAGATACATACCAGTATTTCTAACCCATTACTTAGATACATACCAGAAAGTACTTCTACCCTATTACTTAGATACATACCAGTGTTTATAACCCATTACTTAGATACATACCAGACAGTCTTTCTACTCTATTACTTAGATACATACCAGTCTTTCTACTCTATTACTTAGATACATACCAGATACATACCAGGAGTATGTGCGCCATTAAAGTTAGCCACGCTTCTAGGCCTCTTTGCTTTTGGAAAGAATGATTAAAAAAAAATTATAATCTTTTTGTATTTCTTTTGCATTTGACTAAGAGGTTGGCAGTCGAGTACGGCTCCTTTTGATCGATTAGTCGACTATTCGACTAATCGAGGTCAGCCCTAGTAAGGACCATAGGTCACTGATGAGACCGTGTCGCCTCTAAGGACCGCAGGTCACTGACGGATGTCATCGTCTCATTTGTGTTTTTCCCCACTTCATTCCAGCTAAGCCTAATTTCTGATAAGCACAGCCTGGATCCCTCTTGAGTTTTCATTCAGTTAATTTCAACTTGAGGTTAAGATATGAAACTAAGCTTTGCGAGATGAACAAGAGGCGAGATGGATTACCTCTGATAATTGCATAAGGGAGTAATAACTGATATAATTGGGTTGGATTATAATTATGTTAACAACAGGCCAATCAGATGCTTACCCTAATACTGATGCTATTACTGGGAATATCCACCCATGGCTGAGGTCAACACAAGCAATTACCATGTTGTCTACAAGGGGGACTGAGCCATTATTGGAGCATCCCTGTTTTATGGGGTTGAAGCAGTGACTGACGGTAATTGGCAAATGTCTTGAGTTTCTCATTGTTTGTCATGCAATTGATTCCCAATTAGCTAATGAATGAAGAATATAGATTTGAGCTAATTATCTTCTCAAGGAAATGCATTGACGACAGTGGAAAAGTACCTGATGATGACGTGTCCTGAAACATTTTATTGAATGCAAAAGAAATGACATGTTCCAACAAACCCTAAGACCCAATACAAGATTATTCACAGGTGACTCTCTCTCTCTCTCTCTCTCTCTCTCTCTCTCTCTCTCTCTCTCTCTCTCTCTCTCTCTCTCTGTCTCTCTCTCTGTCTCTGTCTAACTCTCCATCTTTTTTTCTTAGATCCATATGATACCTAAACACATAATGTGATGTGCTGTATACTGACAACAGTGGAAACGTTCCCAGCACCTATAGATTAGATTCAAATGTGTTGTCATCATACAGTACAAGTACAGTACAACAAAAATAAGTTTGGCATCCAACCAGAGTGCAAATGTAACAGTAAACAATGTACAGGTGATTAAACTGGGTACAAGATATACAAATTAGTACTACTGAGTGTAGTGCTAATCAGATGTATGTACAGAGTTGTAGTATTAATATGTACAATGATACAGGTATAAAGACAGTATGGTAGTAGTCATACTGGCCAGCAGCGTAACTAGTATGAGTACGATATGTACAGATATAGATATACTATATCCATTTTGGCACTTGTTGTACAATAAACATCAGTTTGATATGAACGATGCACATTCTCATGAGCTTTAGATGCTGTGTGGTCACAGGGAATCTTCTGACCTCAGTATGGGATTCAATCACCCGCCAAAAAAGGGGTTGAGAAGCCCTGGTTTACGATGGTTACCTCTACATCCTGGTACTCTGGTGTTTGTACCATAATGGTACATGAATCGCCCCCTCAGACCCCTGTAATCCCTAACCCTTTGACCTGCGGTACGACTCGTTATCAGTGACAAGCTACAGAACAGCAGGACCCACAGGCCCGTATGGACCTGCTGCTGCCTCGAGTAGATCTGTGACGTGGCTACAAACAGGCATGTACACACACACACACACACACACACACACACACACACACAAAAACCATGTTTCAATCTGACTCCTAGCCTCACTACCCATGAGAAGAGACACAAACATACTCTGTTATTGATTCTATCTCTCTCACTCATCCCCTCTCTCTCTCTCTCACTCCTTTTATCTCATACTCTCTCCCTCCCTTTCTCTCACTCCCTCCTCTCTCTCTTTCTCTCACTCCCTCCTTTTCTCCCCTCCTCTCTCTATCTCTCTCTCTCTCCCTCCCCCTCTCTCTTTCTGTCTCTCTGTCTTTCTCTCTCTCTGTCTCTTTCTCTCTCTCTACCCCTCTGTCTCTGTCTCTCCCTCTCTCTCTCAAACTCCCTCCTTTTCTCTCTCTCTCTCCCTCTCTCCTTTTCTCTTTCTCTCACACACAGTTTATTGACGAATGTAGCCATGGACAGGTGGGCTTGTGTCTCAGAGGGAGCATATTCTAGGAATCTAGGGTGAGCTTTGCGCCTGTGTGTGTGTGTGTGTATTATACAGCATGTGTGTGTATTATACAGCATGTGTGTGTGTGTGTGTTTCCCACAGTGTGTGTGTGGGATAGAGAATGAAAGACAGAATGTACGTGTGTGTATCTGTGCACGCCAGAGGATGTGGTTGTGCGCATGCACACACACACACAGTGCACATGTAGGGTGACAGAGAGGTCACTGTTGAATTGTCTCATTTGGGGAATCAGCTGCTTGAGCTCCCAGAGACCATTCTGTTCCAAGCTGAGGAATAAACACACATCTGTTTTCTAGAACTGGACCACGTGAGGGGGAGGAGGTCGCCATACTGTAGTTACCGTACTGTACCAGCACATCACATGATCTGTTTAGGTACCATAGGTATTAGAGAATAAAAGATGTAGAGTTAGAGAACATAAGGTAGTAGAAACAAGTTGGGATAGAGAGACAAAGGAGTTCCTCTTCCTCTTGTCTCTCCCTCTTGTCTCTCTCCCTCTCGTCTTTCTCCCTCTTGTCTCTCCCTCTCGTTTCTCTTCATCTTGTCTCTCCCTCTCGTCTCTCTCCCTCTTGTCTCTCCCTCTCGTTTCTCTTCCTCTTGTCTCCCTCTTGTCTCTCTCCCTCTTGTTTCTCTTCCTCTTGTCTCTCCCTCTTGTCTATCTCCCTCTTGTTTCTCTTCCTCTTGTCTCTCCCTCTCGTCTCTCTCCCTCTTGTCTCTCTCCCCCTTGTTTCTCTTCCTCTTGTCTCTCTCCCTCTTGTCTCTCTCCCTCTTGTCTCTCTCCCTCTTGTTTCTCTTCCTCTTGTCTCCCTCTTGTCTCTCTCCCTCTCGTCTCTCTCCCCTCTCTCCCTTTTGTTTCTCTTCCTCTTGTCTCTCCCGCTTGTTTCTCTTCCTCTTGTCTCTCCCTCTTGTCTCTCTCCCTCTTGTTTCTCTTCCTCTTGTCTCTCCCTCTTGTCTCTCCCGCTTGTCTCTCTCCCCTCTCTCCCTCTTGTCTCTCTCCCTCTTGTTTCTCTTCCTCTTGTCTCTCCCTCTTGTCTCTATCTCTTGTCTCTCCCTCTTGTCTCTCTACCCTCTCTCCCTCTTGTCTCTCTCCCTCTTGTCTCTCTCCCTCTCGTCTCTCTCCCTCTTGTCTCTCTCCCTCTTGTTTCTCTTCCTCTTGTCTCTCCCTCTTGTCTCTCCCTCTTGTTTCTCTCCCTCTTGTTTCTCTCCCTCTTGTCTCTCTCCCTCTTGTTTCTCTTCCTCTTGTCTCTCCCTCTTGTCTCTCCCTCTTGTTTCTCTTCCTCTTGTTTCTCTCCTTGTGGTAGTCAGTCTTGGTCTGGCTAGTTAGTTGTAGTTTTTTGCACCTAGAACCTGCCTCAGTCTGTCTCCTTTACACATGTGTCCTACCAAATAAATTCCTTACAATAATATAAATTATTATCATATGCCTGTGCTTGGGCGGCTGATTGGCGCCGTGGGCAAGGTGCTCGCCTCTAATGCAGGAGACGCTGGGTTCGAGCTCAGCTCTCGGCGTTGCTACCGGCTGGCCGGTCGTTCATACTAACACAATTGGCAAGTGTTAGAGGGTGGGAAAGCCGGTGGGTGGGGATTTGACATTGTGGACAGCGACTCCTACAGGTCGGTTGGGTGACGCCGGTGCGACGGAAGCAGGAAGTGACAGGGGCAGCGTGAGCCTCCCACTCGTCACTCCTCGCCACTGAGAGTTCGAGCTGCTGCGGCGAAAAGATGCGACAGGCTGCCTCCTCGTGTACCGGAGGGGACACGTGATGCAAGGCTTCTGTCCTCACTACAACCGACATGTGGGAGGCATAGTCTAGCAACGTTCAAGACAGGGGAGGGAAGAATTGGATATACGAAATTGGGATGGGAGAAAGAAATAGAAAATTGGGAGAAAAAGTTGATAAAAAAAATATATGTGTGTGCTTGTTTTCCTGTGTGTGTGTGTGCACACGCACAAGCACATCCTCTGCATGCACAGATACACACACATACTTACATTCTGTCTTTCATTCTCTATCACACACACACACACACAAAATACACACGACACAAAGTAGAAGCAAGTTTAACAGCAGTTTTATTGCTGTTTAGGGGAAAAGGAGAGGTTAGTGAGATCGTCAGCCAGTCCGCAATCCTAGAGAAGCGTCTTGGTCTGTTAGCGGGGTTCGGTACACAGAGAGCGGTTCTCATAGGGGCGGGGGCTGATCCGGGAGAAGAGACGTCAGACAAGCAGGGGTCGATACAGACGATCAGGGGTTATAGCACACAGCAGGGTCCTCCTTCTAAAAGCAGATAAACACAGCATGGGGTCACACAGTCAACAATCTTCCTCCCCTTCTTCTCTTCTCTCTTACTCACTTCCTCTCTCAATCCATACAGGTTTCGCCTCAGCTACTACTCCAATGATTCTGTCACCAGTGATGCCGGTAACGCGTTACTAAGTAACGCGTTATTGTAATCTGATAACTTTTCCCCGAAAATAGTAATCTAACGCGTTAATCATTAAAAGCCAGTAATCTGATTGCAGTTACTTGTCCAAGTGGCTGTGCGTTACTATTTCGTTACTATCTCATCATAAATTCATAATGCAGGCGGAATGCAGTATTTTATTTCGTTTTCGACAGTCAAAAATACATTTTTGAGCTGTTTTTCTTATTTGGGAGTGACGTGGTGTGGCAGTGAAAGGGTTACACAAGAATGTGTCCCGCGGCGTGACTGGACTCTCTGTCTGTGAGTGACTCTGCTTTGGCCCAATCACATTCCCCATCCACAGTCTGCGAATCAGAGGCAGAGTAGGGCGGGTCTTCACAGCACGTCATGTGACATATGCGCCAATCGTGTGACAGCAGGGCTCCGTTGCATTCGTCAGAGAATTCCACCCCAAAACGCTTACAGGAAGAAAAAACGCGGCTTATTATTATTACCGAGGCGCGCGGCTTATTATATTATTAAAACAGCTACTTGTGGGCACTCATAAAAACACTGTGGTCTACAAGTTGTTTAGCGAGAGGATGGTGGTAATGTGCTTCAATAGAACAATGGATCAATGCCATGTCAAAACTCGGCTCCGCTGATCTGAAGGGCTCCGCAGTACACACACAGACACACACGCGCGCGCGCACACACGGGATCGTAGCAGCCACACACACATTTCCACTGTCCAATAGACAAGCGCCCTTTTCGACCGCGTGACATTGTTCAGAAGGTCTCGGTCCTGTGAAAGCAGGCGAACCAAATGTGTGAAAGCAGGCGAACCAAATGAAGAATGCAACAATGTTGCAACTTCACCCCCAGAACCGCACCGAGTCCACCAAAACTATATGTGAAAGCGACCTAAACGTAAATACTGTCTACCGCTAAAAACAGCACATCCAATTGCATTGAAAGCATCTGGAATCACAACACTACGACGCTTCGACTAGGTACAGGAGGACTCGGAGGCCAGCCAAACAGCAAAAGAGAGAGATTGTTTCTTTCCCTATTGATTAATGTATATTTGATGGTGGCAGAGCAAAAGCTCTTATTTGCCAGATTTACAGTTAATTTACATGTTAAAGAGAGACTGATTGTATGTTTATAGAGAGACATTTATAAAAACAATTTAATAGTTACAGTTGATATAATTGAATAGTTCAGCCTGCATTTGTTAGATGTGAATGGATACACTGGTTTTGTAAAACCACTGGCTGGCTGCTCTAATGCTGTGAGCATCATAGACTGTTGCTTTACCATACTTGATGGTACAGAAGCTGAAGCACTAGTTTAACAATTTACGTTATGTGCAGAGAAACAAGTTAAAAACAATTTATGCACTTTCAATAAAGCGTTTTAAAAAAACTGTTGGGGGAACGACGACGACTTCGTAACCTAGTTACTTTCAAAGTAACTAAGTAACAAAGTAACTAAGTAACTAAGTTACTCTGATAATCAAGTAATCAGTAAAGTAACTTGGATTACTTTTTAAAGGAGTAATCAGTAATCAGTAATCGGATTACTTTTACAAGTAATCTGTGGCATCACTGTCTGTCACTCTGTCTCCATTTTCTATGCTGCTTGTTTGTGTGGTGATTGCGCTCACCTGTCTCGGGCGCGTGAACACTTAAGGTAACCTACTTGCGTTCAGCGTCCCACGTGACCACGCCCCCGCGGCAGAGCACTCTCCTTCGCGAATACGCTCGTTCAGAACGCAAGCCACCATCTTTAATGTGTGCCATACTGTAGGTCGCATAGGTAATATTAATAGGTTTCCGCGGCATTATGCATTCGTAATCCCCCCTACATAATAGCCACACAGGTTAATCAAGCAACGCTCGCGCAATACCTAGCTTAACACTTTGATCGCCATGGGTTAAATTCATAATTTACCATCCCTCGCCAGCTCTATTTGTCTATGGAGAAGTTCCCCTTCTTTGCAGGGCTATAACTTTTTAAATTCTATTGCTAGATTGCCATTATTATGGCCCATTCAATGTCCTATATGTATTGTTCAGGGTGTAGCAACGTTAAACTTTTTCATTCACATATTCATACTAAAATATGGTCTAAAGTATAAGTATGTTTTTATCGTTTTCTGCAGCTTTCTCCAGAACTTGATTTATAGCTCCAAATGCATTATATTGATGATGAAATACAGTTTGATTAGCAATCGGCGCGAGATAAAAAATTTCAACTGGACGTGGTTCTAGAAGTTACTACGTGTCATCTGATGATGACCGGATGGGCGGGGGATCGTTTATAATTCCGTGGGCAGCGTTAGATGATTCATCCAGAGTGGGTCATATGTTCATCATAGCAGTTTATATGGAACACGTTAGAATATAACGCTGAATCTTACCGTGGCTTCCTCGCGCCGCTGGCAGATGAGCATGGAACAGAATTTTTTCTATTATGGGATGGAGAAATACCCAATCCATTTCCAGGTTGTATAATAGTATATACGTCCAAATCATGTTGTTTTTTCGAGTTATTTGCACCGATCGATGTTCACTATGTCAAGACGGAGTCTCTCTAACGACAGCGAGTGCCCGGACCACATATGGATGAGCACTTCCGGTTCAAAGGCTCATTTCCGGTTGGCGATCTGCCACCGCTAGAGAGTTGAGTGGAGCTTTGCAGTGTGTCTCAGGGCTCTGGAGGGGAAATATGATTTCGTTCACAGATTTTTGAAATATTGACATCAAAGACGAGTTACGGCATCTTCGGCAGAATGAGCATGGCTAGGAATGACGTCTTAACTCGTCCCCGGCGATCATAGTGTTAATAATAAGTAGGCAATTGGCACAAGTGTAAATTATACATTCGTCACTCAGTTTTTATATCGACCGATAGCTCAACTCGTTCGTCAGCTTGCTGTGGAGCCGCTGGTCAGTCGGTGACAAGTTCGAATCACTTCAATTTTTATTTTTATTTTTTTTACGTTTAATTAATTTATCATCTCTCTATATAAACGTAACTAGCTATTCATATCAATCGAAATAACGTTCATCTCCGATATTTAAACATGGTCCCCAAAATGAATGAAAGCGAATGAGGAGCCTGACACCTGGGAGGAATGGGGGTGTTGCAGCGTTGGGGATGTTTAAAAAATATAATTTAATATATAATATTTAATAATTTGTGCTTCACCTACCAATTTGGTCAGCAGCCTCCACTGATGTACAGTGTTGTCACAAATAACGTTATGAATAAAAACGCGAAATGACATTATATAACGTTGCGTTACAATGTACAGTTTCTAGTTAATCAGTAAGAGTGTACTGTACATACAGAGTTAAGAGTGTACTGTACATACAGAGTTAAGAGTGTACTGTACATACAGAGTTAAGAGTGTACTGTACATACAGAGTTAAGTGTGTACTGTACATACAGAGTGTACTGTACAATACATATAGTTAAGTGTACTGTACATACAGAGTTAAGTGTGTACTGTACATACAGAGTTAAGTGTACTGTACTGTACAATACAGAGTTAAGTGTGTACTGTACATACAGAGTTAAGTGTACTGTACAATACAGAGTTAAGTGTGTACTGTACATACAGAGTGTAGTGTACAATACAGAGTTAACTCTGTATGTACAGTACACACTTAACTCTGTATGTACAGTACACACTTAACTCTGTATGTACAGTACACTCTTAACTCTGTATGTACAGTACACTCTTAACTCTATGTACAGTACACTCTTACTGATTAACTAGAAACGGTACATTGTAACGCAACGTTATATAATGTTATTTAGGCTCCTCATTCGCTTCCATTCATTTTGGGGACCATGTTTAAATATCGGAGATGAACGTTATTTCGATTGATATGAATAGCTAGTTACGTTTATATAGAGAGATGATAAATTAATTAAACGTAAAAAAAAAAAAAAAAAAAAAAAATGGAAGTGATTGGAACTTGTCACCGACTGACCAGCGGCTCCACAGCAAGCTGACGAACGAGTTGAGCTATCCGTCGATATTAAAACTGAGTGATAGGGGGGGCAGGTGGCGCACGGAGATTACGTTCGTCACCAACACCGGGAGACACTAGGATTCGCCTGTTCGAATCCAGCTCCCGCCGTTGCTATCAGCTTGGCTGTCCTCTCACGCTGATACAATTGGCTGTATCAGGGGGTGGGAAGCTGAAGGGTGGGTCCTGGGCGTTGTGGACAGCGACCCCTACAGTTCGGTCGGGGCGCCTGCTCAGCGAGGGTTGGATCTGAGGAGAGATAGTGTGGCCTCCCACACGCTACACTCTCCCCGGTGAGAACCTGCGTGGCCAGGTTGGCCTGCCCCAGGCTGCACATGCGTCGGAGGAAAGCATGTGACAGTCTCCGGTCTCCCGGACCAACAGTAGGGGAAAGTACGCAACAACCAGGAAGGGTGGGATGGGAGAAAAATCGGGAAAAAGGAGGGGAAGAAAGATAAAAAAAAAAAAAAAAAACTGAGTGATGAATGTATAATTTAACTTGTGCCAATTGCCTACTTATTATTAAGCTAGGTATTGCGTGAGCGTTGCTTGATTAACCTGCGTGGTTATTATGTAGGGGGGATTACGAATGCATAATGCCACGGCAACCTATTAATATTACCTATGCGACCTACACCGCCTTGGCACACATTAAATATGGCGGCTTGCGTTCTGAACAAGCATATTCGCGAAGGGAGAGCGCTCTGCCGCGGGGCGTGTGCTAGGCGTGGTCACGTCACGTGGGCGTCGTGGCCAATCAGAGAAACGCGTGACGAAACGCTGAACGCAAGTAGGTTACCTTAAGTGTTCACGCTCGCGTGCGTCTGGCACAGGTGCGCTTCATCTGTGCTGATGCGCTCTGCTCTGCCTGGAGTCGCTCCGGAACTCCTAATATGGGCATATGCCCCAGTACTTTGGCCGACACATTGCGGCCGTCTATTACCACGGCAGCCGGTCTGCCACAACAGACAACACACAGACACACACACACACACACACACACACACACACACACACACACACACACACACACACACACACACACACACACACACACAGTCGCAAAACTCACCCTAGAAGATGCTCCCTCTGAGACACAAGCCCACCTGTCCTTGGCTACCTACATTGGAACACACGCACGCACAAAATCTGAGAACTCCCCAGGCCTCAGAGTCACTACCCATGAGAAGAGACACACAGCAGACTGACAAGTAAGGCTTTCACTCTGGTGTAATCTCCGTGCAGTACACCATCTGACCCACATGGTGGAGACATTCTGACAGGGTTTCAACCACCCGGCATTCATTCAGACAGCCATCCAGCCACACTGCAAAAAATGTCACCTGTGGTGTTTTAGTATTGAGGTGGGGATACTGTGAGCCCACACGTCAATGTAGTGGTGGGTAACTGTAACACCAGCTTTCTGTTTTCAACCAGACCAATAGTAAATGATTGATAGGTGGCTTGTAAGTCGCTTGTCAGTGATTGATTCATTGATTGAAAACTTTAATTAACAGATTGCAGAATGGGTACAGTACAGTACAGCTCAATACACACAACGTGTGGTGGGGTGGGGGGAATTTCTCATGTTTTCGATACAGTTTAACTTGTTTCAATAATTCTCATGGAGAATTCTGCCTTGTATGGAAACATGGCAACAATTGAAATGAGCTCCCACCACAGGTGGATTATTATTATATATCTTTTTATTATTATTAATTACTTTTGAATTAAAGATAGATTTACTTGCTGACAGATTATTATTATTATTATTATTATTATTATTATTATTATTATTATTATTATTATTATTATTATTATTATTATTATTATTATTATTATTATTATTATTATTATTATTATTATTATTATTATTATTATTATTATTATTATTATTATTATTATTATTGTTATTTTTTTTTTTTATTCTTTTAATTTTTTTCAGTGGGGGCGGAAAAGCTTCGCCTTTCATCTCGGCCACCAATCAAAACGTGTCCTCTCCGAGACCCCCACCCGCTTGTCAATCATCCCCCTCAGGCTCTCCGTTGGACAGGAACAATAGAGGGAGGAGAGAGAGAGAGAGAGA
Organism: Notolepis coatsorum; assembly: GCF_963971535.1. Lineage (NCBI taxonomy): Eukaryota > Metazoa > Chordata > Actinopteri > Aulopiformes > Paralepididae > Notolepis > Notolepis coatsorum. Next base: position 78,535,773 of record NC_140181.1, read on the forward strand.
GTGGGCGAGAGGAGAAAAGAGAGAGGGGGATGTCGGACATGAAAGTGCAGTGGCGTATTTAGACCACTATCACTAGGGCACGTGCCCTAGTGATGATCATCTGTGCCCCAGTGATGAAAAAAAAAAATGTTTTTTTTTTTTTTTTTTTTTTTTTTTAACAAATGTTTTTTAGTTTCCCTTTTTTAACATGATCAAATGATCATTTAACATGATCAAATAATTATTATAATATTTTTTACTTCGCTTTGAAATATTATAGTGAAATATTTTGCACTGCATTTATCTTGTTGAAATCCTCCAACAGGCTCTTTTTTGTAAGTTGACTGGTTTGCACACCAATAATACAGTGCAATAATAGAATAGTAGAATAGATAGTAAAATTATGCAATAGAATGGCCAGAGTAAAATAGTGCTACAGTACAATCAACAGCGGGGTGTATTAGAAGGCTATGGTGAAGAGGTACGTTTTTAGCTTATTTCTGAAAATATTAAGAGATCTAGCTTCCCTAATGTCCATAGGTAGTGTGTTCCATAACTTTGGTGCATAGTTTGCAAAGGCTGCATCCCTGATTTTCTTTAGACTGTGGCTTGGAACCTTCAATAGACCAGTAGTAGATGATCACAATGTTTATACTTTGTATATAAGGAGGAGGACCTTGAAATCAATTCTAAATGTTACCAGAAGCCAGTGTAGGTTACTTACTTGTAACTTCGGGTTTGATCCAAGGAGTAAGTTGCCCCATATTGCTCTGTAACATTTCTCTTTTTGTTATAGGACCGACTAGTAGGATTTCAGTTTTGCCCTCATTTAATTTTAGGAAGTTGTTCGTCATCCATTTGTTTATTGCTAAGAGACAGGCGGAAATGGAGTTTATAGCTGTGTGATCATTTGGTTCAGCGGAGATGTACAATTGTGTGTCATCTGCGTAACTATGGAAACATACATTGTGTTTTCTAATGATGTCTCCTCAATGTTCAATGTTCAATGCAATGTTCAATGCAAGTAAAGCACTTTAAACTTTAAGTATGACTAAATGCTTTATTGACTATATATATAGTAACTGTTCCAAAATGCATAGATTTCTATGTATTTTAGGGGTTTGGGTGGCTAGCTCTTTTTAATATAAATGTCAGATTGTTTTATTTATTTCATAGATTTCTATGCATTTCAGGAGTTTGGGGGGCTGGCTCCCCAAAATAATTAAATAACATAACCCTAACCTAACCCTAAAACCGAAATAAAGTTAAAAAAAAATAGTTACAAAATCCACCCATTTTCGCCCACAAACCGGCCAAAACCGGCCAAATTTTTTCGTAGTTGTTGGTGCCCTTCTGTGCCCTACTGAAGTGCTGGGTCTAGATACGCCCCTGTGAAAGTGGTCAAAAAACGGAGGGATGGAATGCCAACGGGGACGGAAGAGAGGAGAGAATGCAGAGTTGTGTATCCTCTGTCAAATCGTTCAGAAATATAACATTTGATTTCATTGTTATGCAGACGACACAAATCTATCTCCCTCTAACACCAAATACATATCCTACTCTTACTAGTTACACTGCTAGTTACGCTGCTGGCCAGTATGACTGCCATACTGTCTTTACACCTGTATCACTCTACATTATTATACTACAACTCTGTACATACATCAGATTACTACACTCAGTAGTACTAATTTGTATATTCTGTACCAAGTTTACTCACCTGTACATTGTATATTGCTGTTTCACTTTACCGTTACATTTGCACTCTGGTTGGATGCCAAACTTATTTTTGTTGTACTGTACGTGTGCTGTATAATGACAATACATTTGAATCTAATCTAATAAATCAGAGGTTATTTAATTTGGCCCACCCACCTCCACTAGTATCATTAATCAGAATCTAGGATGCCTGTCCCCTTTAATCAAGCATGTGTCAGTGGAGTGGGATGTTCTGAAGCCAGATTGGAATTCGTAGATTCGATTTTTCTCCGCAAGGTACTTTTCGACCTGTTCGTAGACTATTTTTTCCATGACTTTCGAGATGGAGGTAAGAATAGAAACAGGGCGGTAGTAGCCTGGGTCTAATTTGCTGCCTTTTTTGTGCAGGGGGGGTCACTCGCAATTTTGAAGTCTTTGGGGACGTGTCCCTGTTCCCTGAGGGGATGTTGTCGTGGCCAGTGGCCTTGTTAGGTTGGAGGGCGCTCAGTTTTTTGAGTACCTCATCTGTTGTTACCATTTCAAGTTTGAAGTCGTCTTTGCGTCCCTGTCCTCACATTCCTTCCCTGGCTCCCTATTAGCTACAGAGCACATAACCCCTGTCCTCACATCCCTTCCCTGGCTCCCTATTAGCTACAGAGCACATAACCCCTGTCCTCACATCCCTTCCCTGGCTCCCTATTAGCTACAGAGCACATAACCCCTGTCCTCACATCTCTACCCTCGCTCCCTATTAGCTACAGAGCACATAACCCCTGTCCTCACATCCCTTCACTGGCAGTATATAGCTTTCTGTTAGAGCCATCTCACCCTGTGGTACAGTATAGGGAGGTGTAGTGGTTACGCCATTGTTGTTTCCGGCCGGTCCACCTCGCTTGAAATTGCAATGTATTTCCAATGGACACATTTCTAAATCGTCTCGTTTAATTAAAACAAATAAAGCATGAACATTGGCATGGTGTACCTTTCTGTGTGTATCCATCCACAATCTATAGCTCAACATGAAACAATTAGCAATTAATCGTTTACGTATAATTGTATTTCAAATGCTTAAACAATAATGTTAGTGATAGAAGGGAACTCATTTTGTGCAAAAATTTGCTACGGTATACATTTTTTAATCCTGTTATTTGTTTATAAAGCTTTACATAATCTTGCCCCATCTCTGAACGTCTTCACTCACACATCCCCACTAAAGGCGCTCCCATAGTCCAGCAGACTGTACACAGAGCAGACTCCGCGGAGGTCCGCGTGGCTCTTTGAGCCTTCATAGTCGAGCGGACCTCCGCGGAGTCTGCTCTGTGTACAGTCTGCTGGACTATGGGAGCGCCTTAAGTCTCTCAGGTCCTCTGACCAGGTCCTCCTGTACGTCCCCAGGTCTCTCAGGTCTTCCTGTACATCCCCAGGTCTCTCAGGTCCTCTGACCAGGTCCTCCTTGCTGTCCCCAGGTCCAGGCCCAAGTCTATTGGGGATCGTGCTTTGATTGTTCCCGTCCCGCTTATGTGGAATAATTGTCCTCATAATATTCGATCGGCTGAATCCATTGGGATCTTCAGAAAACACCTTAAAGCCCTTGTTTGTAATTGTGTCTGATGGGCCCCAGAGTCATCCTTTTTGTTGGTTATCTCATTTCATTTGATGTTGTTTCGTCTGTAGGCTACGTGTTTTCTTTTTCGTTTTGCATCTATATGTCACGTTTCTGTAAAGCACTTTGGAACAAACTGGTTTGTATTTTAAACAACGCTATATAAATTAAGTTGACTTGACTTGTATCGCCGAGAGCGAATTTACCGTCTTGAAGAGAGAATGAACAAATGAGGTCAGGCATGCCCCCTGCGAATAAAGAGAGATAGAGAGAGAGAGAGAGAGAGACAGAGAACAGAAGGTGCATGAGGTGGAAAAGAGCTAGGATGGAGAGAGTGTGGAGGAACTACAGTGAATGAAAGGGATCGATGGAGAGAGAGAGCGGTATAGTAGTGGGATAAAGGAAGGGGTAGAGAGATGGAGAGAGAGTGAGAGTGTAGTGGAACTAGATCATTAAACTAAGAATAAGAGGATAGAGAGGGAGGGGTAGAGAGGGAAAGCGTGTGTGTGTTTGTTCACAAAGAAGTGGCTTCTCATTTACATTTAGTCAATTAGCCGACGCTTTTATCAAAAGCGACTTCAAGTTCAAACGGGTCAGTGGGAAGGGTGCAGCACTTTCAGCTAAGTAACAATGTTCGCCAAACAGTGTTCGGATGCTTGCCCGTCTGTGCAAGGGGGGGCGGGCCAGGGTGTTTAGTGTTCGGACTGCTGTGGGGAAAAAGCTGTTTGTGAAGCGTCTGTGTCTGGTTGAAATTACACCATTACACCATTGTACCATTACATGTCCTAAAAGCATGTTGAACCATGTATGATATTTGAATTATATCTGTGCATATTGATTTGATCTGCAAATAATTCAATGAAGTATTTAAAATGTGTGGGGGGGGGGGGGGGGGCTGTTGCCCTGTGCCCTAAATATTAGGTCCCAGAGTGCCCATTTTCAGATTGAGAAATGTAAATGAAATGTTCCACTCCACATGGCTGGAGCCTATTTCGTGACTGAAGTGGTGCACTTAAAAAAATACACTTTAAAACACGTCGGTGAACAAAAAGCAAGGATGCACCGTGTCATCGCAGTCTAACTGGTAACTTACATAGAGTGCATTGCCTGTGAGCCGAGTGGCTGGTCATAACCCAGAGGGACTCATTGCCGGTTCTTCGCATCTAATGAAATGACACCAGCTCAGTCTCTCTCTGCTGTAGGGACAGGGGTATAACAAGTAGGCCTACCCAGAAATGATACTTAAGTGAAAGTATGTGTACCGTCTCAAAATTGTACTTGTAAGTAAAAGTCAGAGTATCTGGCTAAAAACACACTTGAGTAAAAGTAAAAAAGTTTCTACTTTTAAATGTACTTAAAAAAGTAAAAGTAAAAAAAAATCTGACTGTCTATTCTTCTGATAGCAGGTGTTTAATCCAATAACCCAAATTACTAGTCTCGCACAGGGACCAATCAGCATGGGTATGGGCGGGTTAATTGTCCATTGATGGGGATTTGATTGGCTGTTTTTAAATAAAGTGCGGCGGCAGGATTAATAACGTTAATGTTAGTTCGGCCAGAGAAACAAATATACTAATTAAAATAGTTGGACCTGCAAGATTTGTACTTTGTAGGTCTGCATTTTAAATGTAAGGAGTAAAAAGTAAGTTTTTTTTCTCTGAAATGTAATTGAGTAAAAGTACAAGTATACAAACCTAATAATACTTGAGTAAAGTACAAATCCCCCAAAACAGTACTTAAGTATTGTAACAAAGTACAATTACTAAAGTACTTTACACCCCTGTGTAGGGAGCATTATAGCTGGCTCAGGATCAGTTCATGCTCTTGCATACCTGGTTAGTTAGACTACTATCACGTTCCATTGTCTTTCCACAGGGGAAAAAACTCCAGGGACGTTCTGGATTCAAACGTTTAACTAGGACGAAGGTAACTGAACACACAGGCAGATCGTTCGTCTAGACTGTCCCAGGAGGTTTCCAGAGACAGAACGTCTATATCTGTATGAAACAAAATGCAATTCAGGCTGAGTCTCGGGCAAACATAGGTGGCAGGCATAAAAGAGTGTGTTGTCTAAAGCAGAAAGCACCCTTCACAGACTGCCACTGATAATTGGTCAAAATGTTTTAAGAGGCGACGTTCTGGAAGAGTTTGGGGTCATCTGCCTCAGCTAGTTTATGGTAAATACGTGGTAAATACACAGGTCACAACATGTTTACAGGAACGTTTTGGAGTTGTATTTTGAGTGTATTTCGGAGTGAGTGAGTTGAGTCTTGGGAACTACAGTAGGCTACCCTGGCACACCTACTTCCAGTGAATGACGCGTCGCTAAGCTAGGATAACGGTGCAGGCGTTCCCGACACCTACTGCATGCACAGAGACGATAAAGGTATGTATCTTCTTGTCTAACTCCAGGGTAGATGGAAAATAAGCAAATTTCCCAAAAAGCTGGCCATACATTTTATTTTTGGTGCATATTCTAGTTAAATAAAGAACTTTTTTAAAAATTGATTCCTGTGTGGACTCCCTTGTCACTTACAACACCCGGTTTGGGACAATGTTAACAAGAACACTTGGCTTTAGGTTTTTAAATCAAATGTTTGGCGGATTTCTTGTGCTTTATAGTACACCTCACCACATGTTGCAGACACAAATGGCACCCATTACATGGAATGACTCGGTTATCAATTGTTACAGGCAACCATGCTGGACGAAAGAAAACAACACAAACATTCTGTGCAAGGCCGCTGTGGCAGCTCGTGGTGCCCTGGTGCCAGGCAGCCTCTCTAGGGTTGACCAGATGATTGCCCACCTCCTCCTCTCGTCTCCAGGCCTGTGATCTACTCCTGCTGAGGTGCTGTGTAGGAGGTTTGGGTTGATGCACCCTGACGTTTCCCCAGCGTCTTCATCAGTGGACATCAGGTAGTTGTGCAGAGCCGCATGTGCATCATAATAAGACCTGCCTTGTCCACTGAGTTGGGATCCTGAAACCTTGGCTGCCATCTTAAGGACCCAACTAGCTACAGGCCGGTCTCTTATCTCAAGGACCCAGCTAGCTGCAGGCCTGTCTCTATCTCAAGGACCCAGCTAGCTACAGGCCTGTCTCTATCTCAAGGACCCAGCTAGCTGCAGGCCTGTCTCTTATCTCAAGGACCCAGCTAGCTACAGGCCTGTCTCTATCTCAAGGACCCAGCTAGCTACAGGCCTGTCTCTATCTCAAGGACCCAGCTAGCTACAGGCCGGTCTCTATATCAAGGACCCAGCTAGCTGCAGGCCGGTCTCTATCTCCAGGACCCAGCTAGCTGCAGGCCTGTCTCTTATCTCAAGGACCCAGCTAGCTGCAGGCTGGTCTCTATCTCAAGGACCCAGCTAGCTACAGGCTGGTCTCTATCTCAAGGACCCAGCTAGCTGCAGGCTGGTCTCTATCTCAAGGACCCAGCTAGCTACAGGCCGGTCTCTATCTCCAGGACCCAGCTAGCTACAGGCCGGTCTCTATCTCCAGGACCCAGCTAGCTGCAGGCCGGTCTCTATATCAAGGACCCAGCTAGCTGCAGGCCTGTCTCTTATCTCAAGGACCCAGCTAGCTGCAGGCCTGTCTCTATCTCAAGGACCCAGCTAGCTACAGGCCTGTCTCTATCTCAAGGACCCAGCTAGCTGCAGGCCTGTCTCTATCTCAAGGACCCAGCTAGCTGCAGGCCTGTCTCTATCTCAAGGACCCAGCTAGCTGCAAGCCTGTCTCTATCTCAAGGACCCAGCTAGCTGCAGGCCTGTCTCTATCTCAAGGACCCAGCTAGCTGCAGGCCTGTCTCTATCTCAAGGACCCAGCTAGCTGCAGGCCTGTCTCTATCTCAAGGACCCAGCTAGCTGCAGGCCTGTCTCTATCTCAAGGACCCAGCTAGCTGCAGCTCTGTCTATCTCAAGGACCCAGCTAGCTACAGGCTGGTCTCTATCTCCAGGACCCAGCCCTGGCCTTGTCACAGCATTAGCAACTCTATTCTTCTTATTCACTGTTTTCATCTGCTCTCTATATTGTGGTGATATTTGACATTGAATTTCATAATTAATATGTGTGAATAATTAGAGAATCCATAATGTAAAAACAGGGCTTAGCCAAAAGTGATTATTGGTGTTAGATAAGACATTCCAAACAAACCCCCGCTCAGGGTAAGACTGAATTAGAAAACAACAGTTGCCGGTCATAAAAGGCAGCAGGGGAAGTCACACCCCACAGGAAACAGTGGCTCACTCTAACTAGCAGAGGAACAGCCGGTCTAGCAGATAACTAGCAGACACATTCAAGGAACTATTAAGTCAGTATACTTTATATAGGAAATCTGGTATTACTTATTACATTAACTATATCAATGTAGAAGGTAACTTACAAAGAAGAATACCATTTAGAATGTCACCCGAGTATGAAAGTAATAGTGTTATAAAATCCTGGTATATTTATCACAGTAATATGATCTGGTAAATAAAGGTTGGTGTGGTCTCCTATATGATGTCTGGTATCAGCCTAGAGGCAATGACTGTACTGGGATGATATGAGAGGTCTGTAGGTCATTACACAAACCATATAGATTGGAAAATCAGAAATGGTACATGAAGGAATGTTGATGCATTCAGAGGAGACACAGGCAGGCCCCCCCCTCTGTCCAAACATGAGAAGCCACAGCCCAAAGGAGGGGGCCATCGACACCAACCCCCACACGAGGACAAGGACCTGTTGGGGCCGCCTTTTGCTTTTTCCAAATCCAACAGTGCAAAAATGCTTCCGCATTCGTCACCGGAGATACCGTAGTGGCGTGCGGTAATGCGCCTTTCATTTTCCTTCACGCAGCGCCCAGCGGCGGCGTGCTCGCTCAGGTGCGTGCGTGCGCCGGCGTGCTCGCGAGGTGCTCGCGAGGTTCTCGCGCATGCGCATGAGATCCCGCCTTAACAATATATATAAGTCACCGCCCCAAATTCAGTATCCAGAAATAGCTCAATTGGCAAGACACCATGGCTGTGGATCCTACAGCTAGTTGCTGTTGAGTTCGAATCCCGTCAAATATATTTTTTTTAACGTGATTTTTTTTTAACGTGTATTCTTTCGCCGGTTAAGGTTAGGCATGGTTAAGGTTAAGGTTAAGGTTAGGCATTGTTTCGGAGTTGGTTAAGGTTAGAACGGTTAAGTTTAGGCGCTGTTAAGGAGCTGGTTAAGGTTAGAGTTTGTCAAAGAGAATGGCAATATTCTTTCTATGGTTAAGGTTAGGCATGGTTAAGGTTAAGGTTAAGGTTAGGCATTGTTTCGGAGTTGGTTAAGGTTAGAACGGTTAAGTTTAGGCGCTGTTAAGGAGCTGGTTAAGGTTAGAGTTTGTCAAAGAGAATGGCAATAGACAGCCTATTTCCGCGCGACAGCTCCCAAAGCGGGCCTGAAAAGAAAGGCGCTTTACCGTAGTGGCGTGCGGTGACGAATGCTTCCGCATTTTTGCACTGTTGGATTGGGAAAAAGCCACACGCGTTGGGGCCAGCCCCAACAAGAAGACACCGACGGGGGCCACCGGCGGCCCCCCCTTCTGTTTACTGAAAGAAGACCGGTACTTGTGATTGGTTCAACCGGTCTAAAAATAAGAGAGGTCATTTAAGCCTATAAGTATGAGAGCAGAACAGTTCGTTGGCAGGCCAGCCCACCTACCCGTCCCCAGGGGGGGGGTCCGGCTGAGCCTCCAACCACACCACCAGAGAAATGTGCCGTTTCATGTGAGTAAAATCATGGACCCATTATTGTTGGTTAGAGTAACATGTACAGATTCTGATCTGTTGACCAGGTTTACTCATGTGAAATGCTCAGACTATTCTCTATTCCATTGATAAACATGACTGCTATTTTATGTGCAACAATGTCTTGATGTAGGGAAGCCACCGTGTTTTGGGCTATTTTGATTAACCTCATCAAACCTTCTGTACAATCATGTATTATGCTGAATAATTCCTGTGTGCAACTGATGCCTTATCCACCCTTGACCCTTTGGCAAATAAATCAGTTGAGTTGAAATATAGTTCCTTTTGTCTGGACTGCACGTTTATTTCTCTATCTGACTAAGTCAGGGGAGAAGACCATGTTTCCATCGCTCTCCTTTCCTCCTTCCAGTTAGCAACCTCCTTTTGCTGCAAATAAACCTTAGGTTTGTATAGGATTATACGACACCTTTTCTACCTTATGCACACTTTCTTCATTCCTCTCTCTCGATCTGTCTCACTTCAATCACTACCCACTCTGTCGCAGGACCCAGTACCAGCCCCTGGCCCTGAAACCATTTCATTTGATTGATTTTCCTTGCCTTCAGCAAGACCACAAAGCACACCTGAGCTCACTCCGGCCATATAGGCATGCCTCGCTACCTTTGTTGAGAGAAAGACGCTTGTCCAAGGTTAACTATAGCTCTAATGTATCTCCGTGCACAGGGGTGCAGTCGTAATATGGGCGAAGGCCAAACGCCCGCGCAAGCGCGCTCCCGCGTACGCGCATACATGTTCCCTCTGTTGCGCACAAAACAGATGATACACCTTGTCTCATCCTTCCAGTGAAGTCGGGAGATCAAGCAACCCCCCACCACACCTACAGGGCTTGTATTTGGTTGTCGGTATCCTATTATTATGCAAAGTCTAGGTGATAAGTGGCGCGACAAGTCATTTTATCACCTAGACTTTGCATAATAATAGGATGCGCGCACTTCGGCCTCAGTGACGAAGGCCAAACGCCGTTTGACCGTGTTTGCCCAGCACTGCACCCCTGTCCGTGCACGATCTCCTGCTTGCTCTCTCCTCACCCAAGCCACTCTCTTCCAGCTTCCATTTCCATATTCTCATCCACATTAATCATCCGCTTTCATACATTGTAGCTTCTGCCTAAATACTAGTTCGGAAAATCCAAACGGGTATCTGAAAATGCAGGACAGCAGGGTATCATGGGATAATTAACTCCAGCTCTAGTGGATCACTGCAATAAGATTAAAGATGGAAGATGAAAGATGAAAGATTAAAGATTAAGATTAAGATTAAAACTGGATTTGAAGATGTCTTTATTCATAGCACACATCTCTGGCTTGCTCCAGCGGACACCAGAGCTCAGCCCGCGGCGAGAATGTGCTGCCGCGAGCGGCATTGCTGAGCTCTGGCTCTGACTACATGCAGTCACTGAGTGTTGTTGTAGCCAGCGGGTAAATCGCGATTTTTTTATTTGTTTGTCATGACAAACCAATTACATAATCCAACATATGTGTAAAGGCACAACATATTCCAGTTAACGGTATATTCTTTTAATGATTTGTTACGGCGTAGTCGTTCTATATGAATTGAAAATGGGGGACCCTGATGTAAACAAGACAACGTCTTTCTCAGGTCTGCATCCCCTTAACAATTGTGTGTATTGAGCCGTACTGTATTGTACCCATTCTGCAATCTGTTAAATAATGTTTCCATTCAAGTTTCAAGTTTCTTTAATAGTTGTCATACAGAAGTACAGAATACTTTTATACAAAATGCTTCTTACTGTTACGCTCCAGAGACTGTGCAAGACAAGATAAGTATGAAATAAAATAACATAGTATAGCATGTAAATTAGAAGTAAAAAAATGAGGTCACAGTGTTCAGTATAGACATATGTACAATGTTCGATGCAGAGTAGACGTAACTGAGTTACCATATAATATACAATACTGTGCAGTGTACTAATACAATACTATATAGTGCAAGGCAGAAATAGGATGAGGTGCAATTTAGGTACAATTTACAGTAGGTGTACGAGTTGTAGTGCAAATCCTTTATCAATAAATATAAAGTGTGTTTGTGTGATCTAAAGTGTGGAGAGTGGGTGCTGCAGTGTGTTGTTTGTTTAAGTGAGTGTGTGCGTGTGGGTGTGTGTGCTGTGTGCATTTGATGGTTGTTGCATAGTGTTTATTGTTCGTTTAGCAGCCTGATGGCCTGGGGATAGAAGCTTCTTCTGAGTCTTTCTGTGCTCGCCTTAAGACTCCGGTATCGCTTGCCTGACCGCAGCAGTTCAAAGAGGCAGTTGTTCGGGTGGCTCGAGTCCTTAATAATTCTCTTAGCCTTCCCCTTGCACCGCTTGTTGTAAATGTTCTGGAGGGTGGGGAGCCCCCCTCCAATTGTGCGTTCGGCTGAACGTGTCAATCTTTGTAGTCTGCTACGGTCTTGTGCAGTGCTATTCCCAAACCAGGAGGTGATGTTGCCAGTCAGGATGCTCTCTATTGTACATGAGTAGAAGTTCCTAAGGATCTTCTGACTGACTTGGAACTTCCTTAGGCGCCTGAGGAAGTAGAGGCGTTGTCGTGCCTTCTTCACAACACTGTCAATATGTGTGGTCCATGTCAAATCCTCGGATATGTGGGCTCCGAACGCATTCATTCATTCATTCATTCATTCATTCATTCATTCATTCAGTCAATACTTCCATGCGTATAAATTGAGGAAGCGAGCGAGTCCACGGCCGCTCACTCTGCCGCGCGCGGCAGCGCTGGATAGGGGGGGCGGGTCACGTGGCGGTCGCGGCCAATCAGAGGAACCCGGAAACCGAATTCCGTTGCGGAAGGTATACATGCTACCTGGCAACCCGGAAACCTGGTCCCCAAGCGGGAATCAAACCCAGAACCTTCTTGCTGTGAGGCGACAGTGTTAACCATTACACCACCGTAATGGTCAGTAGATAGTAGATAGATATATTTTGAGATTATGCGCTCTACTGAGCGTACCTTTCTAGTTTATTGTGTGATTTTGCATGTGAACAGATATCGTGATGTGTAAATGTAGGCCTATCCATATCAGGAGAAAGTCCAGATGATTATCATGATATACATTTATTTCATTTTGCCCAGCCCCACCCAAACCAACTGCCTAAAACCAACCCCCAATCCCCAAAGATTTTATAAAATAAAATATAATTTTTACAACAAAGAAACATGTCGTCTTGCTGTCTGCTAAAGTCTCCATGGCTGCTATCTCACTTGGGGTAAGGAATCCATTCAGTGTGAATGTTTCAGAGCTCTGTGGGTGAAACAGAAGTCACAAACAACTTGAAACAGAGCAGTCATTCAGAGCAGTGGAGATAAATCCACCCCCTGCTGACTGGGGTGTGAAATAAGGTTCATATTAATGTTTAAATTCATTAATGTCTTATCATTAACCCTTCCACTACCACACTGCAGAATGTTCTGTATCGTATCGCTCTCGCTCGGCATCGCTCTCTGCACTATCTCGCATATGTGCACGCGCACTGAATAAAGACCACAATGTACCTTTAATCCCAATATTCGTCTGACCACACCCCTATCAGCTTACCCATATAAGCAGGGGTGGGGCCACCCACTCGCCTCCTTCTCGCTTTCACCACAAGGAAGAAGTGCCTCGGTAGATCCCCACACTTGACACCATGATGGAAAGGATTAGGAGCAGCTTTGGGAAACAAGGATACGTTGACATCATATCTTTATTTTCTCTCTCACTATTTTCGAGAAAATACAGCGATATTGTCTTCGTACTGGAGTGTCTGGAAGATGTTGATCATTCTAAAAATCCTCCACCAGTTTTCGTATTGGGAGCACGTCGCTGCATGCTTCTCAACTGCAGTTCCTTGCTGTGTTTGTTGGGGTGAAACCTGTCAGGCCACAGCTGAACTGTCGGACATGCCGCTGTTGTGAGAAGCGGTGCGTTCCAGGTTGGGTGAGTAGTGTTTTGCTGGCAGGCTCCACTTGTCTGTTAGTGCTATGGGGGCTACTTGACAATGTTTATGGAAACCGGCCCCAGGCTAGGGTCCTTTGTTCAGCCACCTAGGCGACAGAAGGCCTTGGTCTGAAGACCATTATAGTTTTAACTAGTGGGCCGCGACCATTAACACTGGTGATCCCTGTGTGTTCTGGACGAGTGGATTCTCTCTGTCACCGTGTTAAGGCCCCATCTTTCATATCCAAATGAGAGTATTCCTTCACGAGGGGATATGTGCATGGATGTGCGATAGCGGCAGATCCGTGTTCAAGTCAGCTACACAGGCCAGTTGGTATTGTGCTGATTCCGTCGGGTGTTGGTAAAATCACCGTTGTGAAGCGGTGTTGACATCTTGTTTTCTCTTTTCTCTTAAAAAGTGAGGAGAGGTTCAGAACGGCGGCCTGTCTGGGTGAGTGTTATGTCATTGTTTACATGTTCAGGTGATAGCTGCTTAGCTTACGGTTAGCCAGTCAGCTGTTAACTGCTGCGTTAGCCTGCTGGGATCGCTGCATGGCCTGTTTAGTGGGCCTACTGTTAGCCAGTCAGCTGTTAGCTGCGGTGCTAGCATGTCGTGATCGCTAGGTAACGTTAGCTTGCTGCTATAGGCCATGGCCTGGCGCGGGGTAGCTTTGGCTTCTCGCGCGCCGCCGTGAGCTCGCTTCTGGTCGCGTGCGCCGTTAGCTCGGCGTCTCGCGAGCAGGAGCAGTAGCGCTTGAACGGTTGGAGCGGCCGTTAGCTTGATGCTATTCTGTTGAACGTGCTTTGATTTTAACATGTTTTACACTCTTGACTACGACGTCATCCTTGACAGGGGATGTTTTCGTCGACCCTGCCCTGAGCCAGGACGGCAAGGTTGCATCAACAAAGAGGACTGTAGTGCGGGTTGGAGCGGCGACGCTGCCCAGTTCGAACAACACAGGAGCGGCTGTGTTCCTACGGTGTCTGTGACTGCACTTCGCTGATCTACGTTCCGGGTAGGGCCAGGTTTGACCAGACCTTATAACACGTCTTCTGGTTTTACTTTTCTAAATGTATTGTGAATAACGATGTTTTTCCCAAAACGTGTGTTGCTGCAATGCATTTGGGATACGGCGCGGGTTATGTGTGGGCTGTTTTTGTCACTGGCAGTTAGCTTCTCCGTGAAAATCGGGATGTAATGATTTGGTTGTTGTGTGAGAAACATCATGGTGTTTATATGTACCGTGTACTCACAACTAAGGTAACTAACCTATGAAGCTATGCTTGGTGACAAGTGAGTAAGAGAATGTTCTTTTCTCAGCCTGTGATGACAATGAACAGTGTGTTCACATATTAACAGGTTTTCCTGTTTTAACTGGCCGTATTGAGGGTAAAATAAGAGGATTGTGTTTCCCCCCGGTTCCCATGAGACTTTTTCATCCTCCTATCAGACATGTTTGTGCACTAATTGTGTCTTTTGTGTGGTAGGGATGCGATGTAACCCTTAGCTTGATTGCTGAGGTTGTGCTAAAACTGCTGGAGAAACTTTATTTTCCTAAAAGAAAATGGTTTGGTCGCTGTCGTGTGTGCTTAGCAAGGCCTGTGGCCGATACTAATCGAGAATGATGTATTCTCTCATTGTGAAAAACGGCGTTCCTCTGTTGAGTGTTTTTGCCATTTTTTGTAGGTGATGATGGGTTGTGTGTGTCATGTGACCTACAACTGGGTTGGACTGGCCACAGAAGCACATGTGTATGTTGGACCGGGGCTCTTAGAGCCCTCTCTATTCTGTGTTTTTCCTTAGTAAAAATCAGATAGCAGGTTAGCTCATGCGCTGTGTGGAGCTGTCAAACGCTTCATAGAGCTGACTATGACTGTGTCATATTCTCTTTTTGTCATTACATCGTATCATGGGTGTGGGGTCGTAAAGGGGTGAACTGGTAATCTTTCCTCTCCCCCTTGTTTCTGTCGGTCAGGGGTACACCCCCTGTCCTTCAAGGTTCCCGTCACGTGGCGGTTCGGCACGTTACGGGGGGGGGGGGGGGGGAGGGAGTTTCCTGGTCCCACGGCCTGGTATATTGGGCGTGTGCACCGCAGGAATTCCCCCGCCATAGAGTACGTCACCGTGCGCGTCTCTGTTGGTAGGACTTCCGTGTGCTGTTCAGGTCCATGTGATGGATCTGTTTCAGGGGGGTGGTCAGGGCTCCTCCTCACCAAGCGCCTATTCGGGCCTTCTGTGAGTTCGGACTCCTTCTTCCATGTGAGGGAGCCTCCATCAGAGTACAGAGCCTTCCTCCTCAGATTGTCAAAGTGAGTGGACCCTCTAGAAGGGTCCTATTCTATTGTATATGTATTCGATTCAATTCGATTATTGAGTGTGTATGGGTTCAGTGCCTCTTCCCCGGAGAGCCCTAAAACCAATTTTTTACATGGCTCAAGGTGCAATATATTCTTTTCAATCTGTACAGCTCGCGTGGGAAGTCTCTCTGGGGATCCCCGTCTCCTTCCTATGGGAGGGTGGTGGGATGTAAAAATGTGGACATTTTTTACCCCGGCTGTGTAGACTGGGATACATACTGTTGATGCTTCCTTCTTTTCTATTCCAGAAGTGTTGGAGTTAGGGAGTGTCACACCCCTCTTGTCGTTCCCCTGGGCGCCTTGGGGATTCAATGACAGGTCTAAATAGCCTGTTCATTGATGGGGGTGTGTCCCGACGCACGTATAGTGCTAGCTCGCTGTAAACAGGCGATTGACTGGCACGCCTTGGTTGCTTGTGGTTGAAACAGCGTTTTTATAAAGCAACTGAGTTGGGGGTTTTTCCTCTTCCGACGACCAAATCCCACGACCTGGGTTGGTTTTTCGACGGATTCTCGTTCATGTCTGGGGGATGATGACGGAATGGATCTGAACATATGTAGAGGGGTCTCACGCCCTTGGGGTGGGCCACCAGGCGCTGTTCGCCCGAACGTCTGGGTGGCGCCTTCTTTTCATGTTAAGATCGACATGCATATCTGCCCTTCTCCTGGAGTAGGCATGTCGGCGTGGTTAGGGCACGGGACTGGTTCTGGTCACGCTGGTCCAGATCAGTTGAACCCGTTGTCCGCCGGGGATGCAGATCTGCTGTTCTGGTACCCTGAGGGACTTGGGCTTTTTTCAGGGGGAAAAATGCCAGGTCGGTCTGGGTGTCACAGGGTTAAGCACTATGGAGACCCTGGTTGGGTACGTTTTTACTCAGCACTGTCGTAATGGCTTACAGCCATGCCATTCTGTACACGCTCGATCTCGTCGGATCTCGGCCGCTACACAGGTTGGTCCTGGTTAGTACTTGGTTGGGAGACCGCCTGGGAATACCAAGTACGGTGTGCTTAGGGGCTGGTTCTCCATTCTTTTTCGCTCCTCTCTCACGCATGGCGAAGAGGGGCCTGTGGGGGTGGTTTTTGACCTCCTCTGGTGACCCTGTGCTTCCCGTACCGCCAGGCCCGGTCCGAAGTAATGTTTCGTCGACCCGTAGGCCTGGGTTAACCCTTTTTTGAAAACTGAAACACTTGTACTGCGGTATGGCCGGTGTATACCCGCAGGTGTGTTTTGGAGTTTTTTCTTGAGGGGTTATAGGAACAACCACCGCATTGGGTAACACCGAGGTGGTTGATTCCCTGGTGTGTTGGAGCAGTGTCAACTCCCGGGTTCACCGTTTGAGGGTGCCCCTGCACGTTCATGACGTCTGCCAATCGTGTCAGCCTTCTCTGCCTCGACCCCTCTGGGTGGGGGTTTTTAAATGGAGGCTTGGTCATGCAACACCGCCAGCTTACGCTCCTTCCGCCGGGGCGGCTGTGTTCAGCTGTCCCCTCTGGCGCCTGTCTCGTCCGCAGTCTCCAGGCTAGGGTTAACAGCCTGTTGCCTGGTTTTTCCCCGGTGCGCTGCCTGCTTCCGTTGGTTAACCTTTTTTGTGTGCTTACGGCCATGCTGACTGCCTGTTCTGCAGGGTCAGTGTGCCAGGCGGTGTACTATTGGGGGGACAGGGCCCGCTCGGCTTACGGCCATACCAACCTGAACACGCCCGATATCGTCCGATCTCGGAAGCTAAGCAGGTTCTGGCCTGGTTAGTACTTGGATGGGATTCCGCCTGGGAATACCAGGTGCAGTAACTGAGGGGCCTTTGTCCGAATACGCTGGCGATGTGGGGGGCGGGGCACTACGTGCCCACCTGGTGGGGTCTTGATGCTGGCATCATGGACTTCTCCGGGCCCCCATTCTAGGGAGTCCAGTCCTTTTGGTGGGTCTGGGTCTTCCTTCGTGCTCCGCTGCTACGGCCTTGCCACGGGGTTGGGTTTGCCCTTGACCCCGTGATTCTGGGGGCAGTAACGAGGTTGTTCCTCCGTTCGTTCCCGGGTGGCATGCGGGTTGTGCGTGTGTGTAGTCGTGGGGTCAAGCCACGGTCTGCTCACCCTGTGCGTTGAGTTGCTTGAGTGCCTCTTCGCACGGTCGGGTCCGTCGCCCTCCCGTGAAGCCCCTAATAGGGGGGGTGCCCGCCATTAGGGTGGGTCGGGGGGGCTCGGCCCTCCCTGTTCTGATGGTTTGTGGGGGGCTGTCAGCGGGGTGTATTTGTCGGCCGTTGGCTCTCGCTCGGCCTCCCTTGTGCAGAGAGCGATGCCGAGCGAGAGCGATACGATACAGAACGTTAGGTTATGACTATAACCAAGTTCTGTTAGTATAGCGACGCTCGGCATCCGACGCCGCTGCAGCCTTTGACCTCGCCTTGTGGCGAAAGCTTGGGAAGGAGGCGAGTGGGTGGCCCCACCCCTGCTTATATGGGTAAGCTGATAGGGGTGTGGTCAGACGAATATTGGGATTAAAGGTACATTGTGGTCTTTATTCAGTGCGCGTGCACATATGCGAGATAGTGCAGAGAGCGATGCCGAGCGTCGCTATACTAACAGAACTTGGTTATAGTCATAACCTAACGTTAACCCTTCCACTACCACACTGCAGAAGGTTAACCCTTTCACTACCACACTGCAGAAGGTTAACCCTTTCACTACCACACTGCAGAATGTTAACCCTTTCACTACCCCACTGCAGAAAGTTAACCCTTTCACTACCACACTGCAGAGGGTTAACCCTTTCACTACCACACTGCAGAATGTTAACCATTTCACTACCACACTGCAGAATGTTAACCCTTTCACTACCCCACTGCAGAAGGTTAACCCTTTCACTACCACACTGCAGAAGGTTAACCTTTTCACTACCACACTGCAGAAGGTTAACCATTTCACTACCACACTGCAGAAGGTTAACCCTTTCACTACCACACTGCAGAAGGTTAACCCTTTCACTACCACACTGCATAAGGTTAACACTTTCACTACCACACTGCAGAAGGTTAACCCTTTCACTACCACACTGCATAAGGTTAACACTTTCACTACCACACTGCAAAAAGTTAACCCTTTCACTACCAAAATGCAGAAGGTTAACCCTTTCACTACCGCACTGCAGAATGTTAACCCTTCCACTACCACACTGCAGAAGGTTAACACTTTCACTACCACACTGCAAAAAGTTAACCCTTTCACTACCACACTGCAGAAGGTTAACACTTGCACTACCACACTGCATACGGTTAACCCTTTCACTACCACATTGCATAAGGTTAACCCTTTCACTACCACACTGCAGAAGGTTAACCCGTTCACTACCACACTGCAGAAGGTTAACCTTCTATACCCTTTCCCTAAACATTCCCTATGTTAACTGGGTCTTTCAAACACACACACATCATTCCTTCAAACAAATCATCAAACATGTGCACGTACGCAGGCAGGAACACAAACTCCCTTTCTCTCTCTGTTACTATCACACACACACACACACACACACACACACACACACACACGCACACATGCACACTCTAATTCAAACAGATAATAAACTGAAATGGATTTTTTCCTGGTTGCCGTGTACACTTGTCATCATCTCTCTGAATTTCCTCCCTGCCAGTGTGTGTGTGTGTGTTTTATTAGATAAGCTAAAACTCAGTCAGCCACGGTACAGTACTTAGTAAATGCACATCAACATTAGTAGCTCTCCCCATCTCTCTCTCTGTCTCATTCGTTTGCCCTCTCTACCCCTCCCTTTCCCCTACTGTCTTTCTATCTCTCTCTCCTCTCTTCTATTGCGTTCTTACCCTATATCTCCTTCAATATATCCTGCTAATGCTAATAACTATAATTGGAGAGTGATCAGTGTGTCTGTTGGTCAGTGTGTTTATCTGTGTGTTTGTTAGCGTTAGCATGCTAATGCTAATAACTATAATTGTAGTGCGGTCAGTGTGTCTTTTGGTCAGTGTGTCTGTTGGTCAGTGTGTTTGTCTGTGTGTTTGTTACCATTAGCACACTAATGCTAATAACTAAGGAGAGAGGTCAGTGTGTGTGTGTGTCCGGTGTGCTTCCTGGTGGAGAGTTGCACTCTATTGAGCATACATTTCTAGTTTATTGTGTGATTTTGCACATGTGAACTGATATTGTGATTGTGATTGTCTCTCATTCTTTTGCCCTCTCTACCCCTCCCTTTCCCCTACTTATATCGCTTTCTTACCCTCTATCTCATTCAATATCTCCTTCCTATGTGCACTCTCTCTCTCTAACTCCCTGTATGCTATTGCTTGCTTTGCCTCTATCTCATTGATTGATTGATTGAAAACTTTAATGAACAGATTTCAGAATGGGTACAGTACAGTACAACTCAATACACACAATCAGTATGTCATTCAGTATGTTCTCTTTCTATCTCACTCTCTTTCCTGCTCTTTCACTACCACACAACAGACAGTTAACCCTTTCACTACCACACTACAGAAGGTTAACCTTTCACTACCACACAACATAAGGTTAACCCTTGCACTACCACACTACAGAAGGTTAACCCTTCCCATTACCAAACTACAGATGGTTTGTAGTATGGCGGTGAAAGGGTTAACCTTCTATAGTATGGCAGTGAAAGCGTTAACCCTTTGTAGTGTGGTAGTGAAAGGTTAACCTTCTGTCGTGTGGTAGTGAAAGGGTTAACCTTATAGCGTGGTAGCGAGGGGAGGGGCTTCTGGAAAAGGCAAAAGGTTTCACCTCAGCAAAGGCACAGCATGTTGGGCCTGTTGGATTCAATATACAGTATGAAGTGTTTTCCAAACCCTGGCCCTAAAGTCAGTTGCAAATGTGTCATTGAAATGCAGCCTCTGGTAGGACTGGGGCTTGGCTGGGGCAAGGGTAAGGGGCTGGAGGCTGGTCGGTGGAGGCAGGGCACAAGTTTTACAATAACTGAATGTACTTTAGTACAAAATAAATTTGTATAATCTATACCTCTGGGCACGAGCTGTAGGCCTACACAGTGTTTGGTTTATATAAGACTGGGCCATGGATGTGTTTTTGGACTAAAAAAGGTTGAGCCGGGGGTCGGGCGGAGCTTGGCAGGGTAGTCGCTATGGTACAGAGGAAGCCAACGTAGATTCTCCCATCATGCATCTGTCTAGCCTCTAAAACTGTTCACTGGCAGCAGTTGCCAGAGTGTTTCTCTCTCTATTGTTGTAAAGCAGAACTGAGCATAATAACATCAAACGTGTATTTGGTTGTCGGGTCATTCTTGGCGTCCTCATGCTCCACCCAAACACCACTGAGGTGGGCTACCTCAGTCTTTACTACCAGGAACATGTTCGTAAACTGACCACTGACTGATTCTTTATTATTATCATTTTTAAATACATGTACCAATATGCACTGTATGTTGATGTATTCAAAATGAAATCCATGTATATACTGTATGTTGATGTTTTTGTACTATTGCAGCGTTTCTTCAGCGTTTCCGACCAGCAAGCAGTTGATTTTTTGTCTTAGGGACCGTGATAATATTACCACCTTCGGGGACCTCTTCCATTACAACTAATATTAGAAAACAGCCAATTTATGTAGCGGTTTACCAATCCAGGGGCCGCTCAGCAACAATGACACCGGTCCCCAGACCTGAGTTTGAGAAACACTGCACCTGAGAGTGGGATGGTATCAAATAGGCAGCTGAGAGGGTCCCTCTGAGTGTGTTTGAGTTTATTTGACAATCAAAACACATGCAGTCATTATCGTATATCCATTAAAATCATCAGGGATATAAATATAATAAAACCTGAAGAGACAGATTTTCCATTGTGGACCTCTTTATGCAGGCAATCGGATAATAACATCACTACAGAGGGAACAGACAGTAGGTCCATGTAGAGAGATAATAGCAGGGAGTCGCCCTGTGTCAAATATGCAGCTAAGTGGGTCCCTTTGTATTATTGAGTGTGTGTTCACCTCAATAATAAAAACATACAATATCAAATCTAAATATAGTCCTAGAGCCAGGTAGCTGGAGGCTGTCAGGAGGTTGGTTGGTGTCAAATATGTATATTCACCAGTAGCTATAGTATTACATGTAGAGTTCAGCCCTCCAGCCATGCAGCTCAAATGTTTTGGGGGGTTTGGGTGGTGCCAGGCCACTAGCTCGATTGCGTCTGGGGTTTGGGTGGTGCCAGGCCTCTAGCTCTCAGAGCCATGTAGCTCGGTTGTGTCTGGGGGTTGGGTGGTGCTAGGCCTGTAGCTGGAGTGTCTGGGGGTTGGGTGGTGCTAGGCCTGTAGCTGGAGTGTCTGGGGGTTGGGTGGTGCTAGGCCTGTAGCTGGAGTGTGTCTGGGGGTTGGGTGGTGCTAGGCCTGTAGCTGGAGTGTCTGGGGGTTGGGTGGTGCTAGGCCTGTAGCTGGAGTGTCTGGGGGTTGGGTGGTGCTAGGCCTGTAGCTGGAGTGTCTGGGGGTTGGGTGGTGCTAGGCCTGTAGCTGGAGTGTGTCTGGGGGTTGGGTGGTGCTAGGCCTGTAGCTGGAGTGTCTGGGGGTTGGGTGGTGCTAGGCCTGTAGCTGGAGTGTCTGGGGGTTGGGTGGTGCTAGGCCTGTAGCTGGAGTGTCTGGGGTTTGGGTGGTGCTAGGCCTGTAGCTGGAGTGTCTGGGGGTTGGGTGGTGCTAGGCCTGTAGCTGGAGTGTCTGGGGGTTGGGTGGTGCTAGGCCTGTAGCTGGAGTGTCTGGGGGTTGGTTGGTGCTAGGCCTGTAGCTGGAGTGTCTGGGGGTTGGGTGGTGCTAGGCCTGTAGCTGGAGTGTCTGGGGGTTGGGTGGTGCTAGGCCTGTAGCTGGAGTGTGTCTGGGGGTTGGGTGGTGCTAGGCCTGTAGCTGGAGTGTCTGGGGGTTGGGTGGTGCTAGGCCTGTAGCTGGAGTGTGTCTGGGGGTTGGGTGGTGCTAGGCCTGTAGCTGGAGTGTGTCTGGGGGTTGGGTGGTGCTAGGCCTGTAGCTGGAGTGTCTGGGGGTTGGGTGGTGCTAGGCCTGTAGCTGGAGTGTGTCTGGGGGGTTGGGTGGTGCTAGGCCTGTAGCTGGAGTGTCTGGGGGTTGGGTGGTGCTAGGCCTGTAGCTGGAGTGTGTCTGGGGGTTGGGTGGTGCTAGGCCTGTAGCTGGAGTGTCTGGGGGTTGGGTGGTGCTAGGCCTGTAGCTGGAGTGTGTCTGGGGGTTGGGTGGTGCTAGGCCTGTAGCTGGAGTGTGTCTGGGGGGTTGGGTGGTGTCAGACTGCTAGCGATCTGGGTCCTCCCTGCCGGAGATGGGCAGATTTAATCTGATAAACTCTGGATGCAACAGCTGTCACCCAGACCCCGCCCGGCTCTGCACAGATCTGCAGCCCTGCCCCCCCCCCATCTCTCTCTCTCTCTCTCTCTCTCTCTCTCTCTCTCTCTCTCTCTCTCTCTCTCTCTCTCTCTCTCTCTCTCTCTCTCTCTCTCTCTCTCTCTCTCTCTCTCTCTCTCTCTCTCTCTCTCTCTCTCTCTCTCTCTCTCTCTCTCCCTCCCTCCCTCCCTCCCTCCCTCCCTCCCTCCCACTGTCTGTGTATTTAGTCATATCTGCCCTGCTATCTCTGTGTTTCTACCTGCCTGTCTGTCTGACTGCCTACCTGCTTATCTCTGGTCATGTCTGCCCTGCCTTGCCCTCTCTCTGTCTCTTTCTTCATCTCTCTCCCCCCCCCCACACACACACTCTCTCTCTTTCTATTATGTCTTTCTCTGTCCACTTATCTCTGGATCTTGTGTGTGTGTGTGTGTGTGTGTGTGTGTGTGTGTGTGTGTGTGTGTGTGTGTGTGTGTGTGTGTGAGAGAGAGAGAGAGACTCACAGGTCACAAGGCAGGACACAACACACGTCTGGCCTGTTATCCTCTTCCTCACTATAACCTTATCAGTGTCTAAGCAGCTTAGGACTTAATAACATCATGTAGCCTATACAGTATCCTTTATAAATATATACACTACTGTATATATCCTGTACATATCCTACCTATCTTTCATATTTTCCACTGTATATATCCTGTATCGTACTATATACTGTATATATCCTTTACATATTCTACTGTATATATCCTACTGTATATATCCTGTATATGATGTACTGTATATATCCTGTATATGATGTAAATCATAAATCAAATCAAATTTATTTGTAAGGCCCGACAACACACGTTAATGTCCCCATGGGCCGTACACGTCTTCTTTAAACAAGTCAAGAAGAAACATCACAATAATTCAAGAACAAAACAAGGACACCATAAGGTAAATCTTTTTTTAAATAAATGCTAAATAAATAAATGCAACACTCCCAGACATACCCCACGCGAAGGTAAAACCTAGCAATAGGAAAAAATGCACCACAGGCAATGTGGAGGAGAGAAACCTTAAAAGGGCCATTCAAGGGGGGATCTCCCTTCTTAGATGTCGGTGATAGTAGTGTTGCAGTAAAAACAGGCAAGCTTGTAAGCATGCACTCATGTGTATAGTGAAACACAGATGAGTGCATGCGATAGCAACTGAACATTTTGAAAAATTAAAGATAGAGCTGATAGCGATAGCAACTGAACATTTTGAAAGATTAAAGATAGAGCTGATAGCGGATCAATTTGAGGCACAGGGGCGCCGCATAGAGGGTCGCGTCCTCCCGGTCTTGATCACGGGACGTTCAACACTCCAGTCATCACTCCGAGACAGCCGGAGACAGGGAGACAGGGAGCAGCGCAGAGAGGTTCGCATCCTCCCGGTCATCATCACGGGACGTCCAACACTCCGGTCATCACTACGAGACAGCCGGAGACAGGGAGACAGGGGGGCACGCAGAGAGGGTCGCATCCTCCCGGTCTTCATCACGGGACATCCAACACTCCGGTCATGACTCCGGGACAGCCACTCACAGGGAGACAGGGAGACGGGACAGGCATTAGACAGCTCGCGTGATTGTGATGGGCGGACATAGCAATAGATACAAGTGGTAAGCATATATGTGATTAGAATAGATATATGAAGTAAGCATTTTATGTGAATAGAATAGAAGTACTTAACCCAGCAATGAAACCATGTTGACAAACCACAAACCACGTTGACAGACCACGGACAGAATACGGTAAGAAGCTGATCCATGGCCTCGGTGGTGCACGTAGACCAGTCACTGCAATCTTGGCCAAGACCCAGAGACATCCACCACCTTGGTCAGCACTACGAGACAAGTACTCAGGAGAGATGGGGGTGGGGGGGCGTTGGGACAGGGGTTAGAGAGTTGTAGTGGGCGGAGATGGAGCAATAAATACATGTAGTGAGCATATGCATACATGGTGACAGTAGAATCATAGTATATAAGAAAATTGTGAAATAGAGTAATAGATAGAACTACTGCAAGCGTATGGATACAGGATGAGATACAAGACAATAGCTCAGGGCCGTATGCCCCGTGGGGGCAGGAGAAGTCACTCAGAAGGTTCAGCACTGCAGGCCAGACGGTATGAAGCTGTTCCATGGGACCGGTTGAGACAGAGACAGAGGTTAAATAAACATCCTAACTAAACTAGATAGATTAATCTAAGGGTCAGTCCCAGACCAGGTGAGATCA
Source organism: Notolepis coatsorum (assembly GCF_963971535.1). Classification (NCBI taxonomy): domain Eukaryota; kingdom Metazoa; phylum Chordata; class Actinopteri; order Aulopiformes; family Paralepididae; genus Notolepis; species Notolepis coatsorum. Next base: position 78,560,743 of record NC_140181.1, read on the forward strand.
GGGTAGGTTGAAGGAGAGAGAGAAAAGATGGGTCTTAAGCAGGGATTTAAAGGCTTCGACAGAGCAGGCGCTCCTGACGATGGCAGGTAATTTGTTCCACATGTAGGGAGCGCGGTAGACAAAGGCTCTGTGGCCGGCGGATTTGATAGAACCCCCGCATTTTGTGAGCGCAGAACACGAGCGGGCGAGTATCGAGAGATGAGATCGGATAGATAGAGCGGTGCAAGCCCATTTAAAATTTTGTAGGTGAGGAGTAGCACTTTAAAGGCAGATCGGGCTTGAATAGGAAGCCAGTGTAGGGTGGACAAAACTGGTGTGATGTGATAAAATTTTCTAGTTTTAGAGTTGAAGATTTTTGATGCTTGAATTTGGTAGGCCTGAAAAAAGTCCATTACAGTAGTCTAGACGTGATGAGACAAAAGCATGAATTAGGGTTTCAGCATCAGCCAGAGTTAAAATGGGGCGAATTTTTGCAATATTACGAAGATGGAAGAAGGCAATTTTGGTGAAATTTTTTATATACATATAAAAGATTTCACCAAAATTACCTTCTTCCATCTTGCACATCGCTGCTGTCGGGACAAAACCTCATAACTCCAAAAACCCAACTTTTCAGCAGATGAAAAAAACGAACACAGATTTGAGGGTGAATAGAGTTAGGAGGTTTAGACAGATGATCGGTTTAATGCTTTCCCATTGTTTAAACTTTGTCAAACCCACACACACATATGGAGGATGATCTACGGAGTTGATTTATATAAAAAAAAAATATTAAAAAAATGGAGTTATGAGGTTTTGTCCCGACAGCAGCGACATGTGCATTAAATGAGAGGGAGGAATACAAAATGACTCAGAGGTTTTTTATGGTGGAGCTATGGGGATACATGACAAGTATCAAAGTTGAGGGAGATGTCCTGAAACAGGCCTTTGTGGTTTGGTGGGCCAAGAATTAACATCTCAGTTTTATCTGCATTAAGGAGTAGAAAGTTTTGCGACGTCCACTTTTTGAGCCTCAAAAAGCCTCAAGATTTTGTAATTGGGAGGAATCATTTAATAGGTATATATAATTGGGTGTCATCAGCGTAAAAATGAAAGTTTATGCCAAATTTGCGTATGATATTGCCGAGGGGTAGCATGTAAATCGAAAATAGCAAAGGGCCCAGGACGACCCTTGTGGGACACCGCATTGCACTGGGAGGGTCTCAGATGTTAAATCATTATGCGTGGTCTATCAGTTAAATAAGATTTAAACCAAGCAAGTGCGTGACCCCGAATGCCAACATGATTCTCAAGCCAACCTAGAAGAATCGAATGATCGATAGTGTCAAAGGCTGCACTGAGATCAAGCAATAAGAGCACAGAAGTTAGGTTTGAGTCAAGAGAGAGCAGTAAGTCATTTGTGACTTTGGTAACCGCCGTTTCGGTGGAGTGTAAGGCTCTAAAGCCAGATTGAAAAGATTCATTAAGATTATTGTTTGATAGGGGCGGCTACGTGGCGCAGTGGGCAAGGCGCTCGCAACGAATGCTGGAGACTAGGCTCGAACAGGATGCCTCCCGTTCGAGCCCCGCTCTCCACATTGCTTTCAGTTTAGCTGGTCGTCCACAGTAATACACATTGGCTGTATTACGGGGAGGGAAACTGAAGGGTGGGGATCGGGCGTTGTGGACAGCGACTCCTACAGGTCGGTTGGTGCGCCTGCGCAGTAGAATCAAGAAGCGACGGGGGCGGGGCCCCTCCAAAGCCCAGACACCCGACGCTGAAAGATCGAGCCGCGCAGGTGAAAAGATGCGACGGCTGTTACCTCGAGTATCGGAGGGGACTCGTGCTATGTATGACTTAGTCCACATTGCAGCCGGCTTGTGGGAGGCAGGAAACAACGTTCAAAGACAGGGGAGGGTTGAATTGGACGATATGAAAATTGGGATGGGAGAAAAATAGAAAATGGGAGAAAAAGTGGATAAAAAAAAAAAAGATTATTGTTTGATAGATGGTCAGTAAGTTGCGTTGCGACAATCCGTTCTAATATTTTGGATAGGAACGGAAGATTGGAGATGGGTCTGTAATTTTTCAAGATTAGAGGGTCTAGGTTCGGTTTTTTAAGTAGTGGTTTAATGGCGGCTGATTTAAAGGCCAGGGGCACCATGCCAGTTGACAAGGAGGTGTTGAAGATATTGAGTAGGGCAGGGCCTAGAGTTGAGAAGAGTTTTTTTATGAGAGTTGCTGGAAGAGGGTCAAACAGACAGGTTGAGGGTTTAGCCACGCCAACCAATTTAGAGAGGGCTCTAAGTGAGACGTTTTCAAGGCAGCATAGTGTATGGCTGGATTCAAAGTCAGGGGGAAAGCCGGGTCCGGCCGCCCCATCAAGAGGTAGTTTGGGGTGCTGGGTTCGAGGTCAGCTACGTCGCTTTGAGCGTAGCTGAGGGGGGTGGAGTTCGGAACTCCCTCTTCTTGAGCCCACGGTTCTCTCACAGGCATCGCGTCTAATGTCAATAGCCTCTCAACGGGCTGTACGAGAGAGTGGCCTGTATCGCTCACCTTTGTGTAAAGGCAGAGTGTGGACGTTGGTTGGCTGGCAGGTCCGTAGAGGGGGCCCTGGAGCGTCCACCCCAGTCGGGGCTTAACCGCGACTGGGCATCCTTTGGGTCCGATGTGGGCCGCCGTGATTGGGACAATGAGGTCCGCGTGGTCGGAGCCTATGAGCAGGGTCGGAGTGGCGCCGTCGATGAGCGGTATAGGCAGTCTGCGTAGGTGCGCGTACTTCGCCATCAGCTGTGGGATGGGGTAGTCGTAGCTCGACAGACCTATGTCATGGCTTGCAAATGCCGTAGTGATGCTGTACCGCTTCTCGGGCTGCTCGACCGCTGCTATTGTGAATGAGACGTTTTCGCCCTTTATGGTCTTTAGGTCTCGCTGAATAGTACGGATTGTCATTGTTTCTTTGGTACCCCGCAGGCCCAACTGGGCTGCGGCGGAAGCGAGGAGGAGAGTCTTTTCTGACCCATCGTCGAGGACGGCGTAAGTGTCCAGGACCTTGTCCTCGTAGCTCAGGAGCACTCTGACCACTTTGATGAGCACTCTGGGGCTCCCACTATACGTGGGGTCAATGTGGAGCACTCCTGTTGGTGAGTTGCCTGGTAGGGCTAGTCTTCCCCTGTGGACCCTGCGCAGTGCCTCGCAGTAAGCGGAGTCATGCGTGTTAGCTTTAAGCCGCTGATCCATTTCAGCGGGGGTCAGTGTCTTGTGGTCATCGCACTGTGACAGCCAGTGTCCGCCGTGGCAGTAAAAACAGGTGATCTCCCATTCCTCTTTGGCTGGGGGGTTGAGGCTGGCCTGTGGTGACACCGACTCGGCCTGGTACATAACCGTGATGGGCCTACTTTGGTTTCCTGGTGGGCGTTTATTGCTCTCATGCAGGACTTCTAGATGGGCGCCGTCACACTTGCCGCACCTTTTCTTGAGGCGGCACTTGGCTGCCATGTGGCAGCGCGCGCAGCGGAAGCAGCGGCGTTTGTCCTTAAGCCACTGACCTATTTCCGCTGTAGTTAGTTCTTTGAAGGCGTCGCACTGTTACAGCTGGTGTTCACTGTCACAGTACTGACAGGCAGCCTTCCACTTCTCCTTGGCGTGGGGGTTGTGGCTCGTCTGCCGTGACACAGCCTCGGCCTGGTGCATCACGGTCACGGACCGGCGGTTGTCGTTGAACCTTCTCGGTCCATCTTTAGGGTCAGAGCCACCCCACGCGAACGTGTCTAATCGTAGACTGCTGACCTCCCTGGCGAGGAAATCAGCCAGGTCTAGGAGGGATGGTTCTGGGCCGTGGGGGTCACGGTGGTCTCTCTGCCGCCGAAAACGCTCTTGACGGGCTGGAGGGAGCTTCTCCAGTATCCGCTCCACGTTGGAATTTGCATATAGTTCATATCTCCCCTTCTCCTTTTGTGACCCCAGCATCCCCACAAGGGATTGCACCTTGATAGAGAGGTCATCTAGTGCTCTATTGTCTTTGGCTGGGGGGAGGCGGTCGATATCTCGTATTTCTTGGATTACGTAATCCCATATGCGTCCATAGCGCGCGTCGAGGGCCACCAGAGCATCAGAGTAGGGGGTTCTTGAGTTCGAATATGCCAGCGCTATGTTATGCGCTCTGGGCACTTTAAGGTGCTTGAGGAGGATGGCATATTTATAAGACTCGTCGTGTACCTCGGACATGATAGTCTCTAAACACATGCGTAGTTCCGTATACTGTGCTCTGTCCTCACGCGTAAAGTCTGGGAATGTGGGTGTCCCAATGTAAGATGCCATGGATGGCTGGGACACCGATGCGCGTAGGGGGAGGGGCCTCCTTGGCGAGTCTCCCCGTACGTGGGGTCGTGGGTTAGTGCTGGGTGGGTACCAGAGGCCGGGCCCCCAGGTACTGCTCCTCGGTGCTGACTGTGTATTAAACTCACCCCTGGGTTGGGTCGGGGGTTCGTAACGCAGCGTCTCGGGGCTGAGGTCGGGGCTGTACTGTTCCTCCTGGTCCGAGATGGGTTCGTGCGTGTGGGCTTGATGTCCTCCCTCGTCCTCCGCTAGGTCTTGAAGTCTCTTAGTTAGTTTCTCGGCAACTTCCCGTTGGCTGGGTCCCGTATAGACTGGTCGGGAAGGGGGCTCGGCGACGTAGGCAGGTTCTTCCTGTTGGCTGGGTCCCGTATAGACAGGTCGGGGAGGGGGCTCGGCGACGTAAGCAGGTTCTTCCTGCTGGCTGGGTCCCGTGTAGATTTGTCGGGGAGGGGAAGGTGCCCTCGACCCGTGTCGTGATGATCTCCGGGAGCTCCGGGTGGAGGAGTGGGGAGTCACCCTCTGGAGCAGTTGCTCCATCATCTGCGCCTGCCACCGGTCTCGCTCCGCTTCGTGCTGCGCATTGGCGGCGTCGCGCTGTGCATTGGCGCGGTCTCGCTGAATGTTTTCTTCAGCCTGGAGGCGCCTCTCTTCCAGTCTGATGGTCATCGCTGCGTCAGCCTGGAGGCGACTCTCTTCCAGTCGGATGCGTTCGCGCTCGTTCTGTTGTTGCGCTTGGAGACGTTCTCTTTCCAGTGCAGAATGTTCGCGCTCACTCTGTTGTTGCGCTTGGAGACGTTCTCTTTCCACTGCAGACTGTTCGCGCGCACTCTGTTGTTGCGCTTGGAGACGTTCTCTTTCAGTTGAAGCTGTCAGCGTGGCGATCAGGGCTTGCGCTAGTCTCTGGTCAGCCTCGCTGGGGGATGACACTGATGATGGTGATCTGGCGCTGATAGGACTTGGTTCTCTTTACGCGCTCCGAGGTCCATCTCTAGAGCGCTGCTTCTTACTTTCTCCCGCGCCCCGAGGTCCATCTCTAAGACGCAGTACTCTTCTCTTGGGTGCGCGCCGAGGTCTATCTCGGGTGCGCGCTCTTGGGTCTCTTGCGTTCCGAGGTCCATCTCGGTGGCGCTGTCTTTATCCTTTGGCGCTCCGGGGTCCATCCCGGTGGCGCTGTCTTTATCCTTTGGCGCTCCGGGGTCTATCCCGGTGGTGCTGTCTTTGGGTATAGTCACGTCATGTCCCGCTTGTTCCCCCCGTGAGCTAAGTCAGTTTCGTTTGAACCCACTGGGGTCTCTACTGGTGGGGCCGACAAGTCGATTAGGTTGGACATGCTTAAGCTATTAGTTTTATCCGCGCTTAACGTCTTTTTAGATAAGCTAGGAGGTAGAACGACAGCGTAGTCCTCCAGGTGTGGAGGGGGCTGACGTTGGCGCCTAGGGCGCTCTAGTTTGGGAGAGCCGTTTGGAGAGTGTCCGCCGCTGGCCATATCACTATTAATATGATATTAAGATTACTGATACCCTCCGGCTCGAAGGACCAATTGTAACTGAGGGGTTACAAAACCCTGACTGTATTAAAGATTGTGATAGATTAAACCACTGCTAATTATTATTATTATTACTTGCCAGAAAGTACAGTTATAATATGGCAGACACTCAGAATAATACGGCACGGTGACAAAGAAATATCATTTAGAGTATTTATTATTATGCAGCAATTGTACAGAATATGAATAAAGTCAGTCAGTAGCAAAGTCAGTTGGAATGAATAATTCCTAAGCTGGGATACTAGACTAAACGCCGCCTGGCGTAGGGTGGCACTATAGTGGGCAAACGATGGTACCGCTGGAGACAGGGGGTATCCTCCCAGAGATGTAAGCTCTGGAGGGAAGAAGAATGTTCGGATACTCAGTCTGTTCAATTGAAGAAAGGGGGTTCTCGTACGGAATCCAGTCCTTATAATCCAAATGCTCAGCAGCAAAGCAATAGCTGTAATCCAATTGCCCGATAGCAATGACGATAGCCAGCTAGCTTCGGTCCTCGAAGCTAGCCCGAGGTAAGATCTTCAAGGTGGTTAAATCCAAACGACAGTGGGTATTAACGAGGCTCTTCTCCACGGTAGTACGTTCCACAATCACTATAATCCAACCAATACTGGTTCTGCAATCGCCGCCGTAGGTTCCAATATGCACATGTCCAGTAGGTCCACGACTAGGCCCTCCTCGTGTACTGGCACTAACTACTAAGTCCACGCACACTTGCTAAGGTTGCACTAGATACTAAACGAACGAACTGCTTGGTAATGTCGCACACGAACGATTCACACTAAATGACGACTCTTTACTTCACATTAAGCTAAGTCGAACTTGACGTTACTGCATTAACTCTGACACTTTTACTATTCACTTCGCACGTTAGGTTCACAACACTCTGTTTAGACGAACTGCTTCACACTACATTAGAATCACACTACTGCTGCTGCGCCTTCCACGATATATATACTTAAGTGGCTTTCTAGTGCCAAGCCTCAGCTCTCGTCTCGAATCAATGCGCCGGCACCAGGCATGTTCCAACATGCCCAGACTCGCCTTTGAACCTGACTTCAGGGGCGCGTTGCCTGGCGCAGAGAACGTCAAGGGCGTTATCCAATGAGGAAAGTGAATATTACTAGGATTTAAACGCAGGCTTAAAGGGATATAACTTATATATATAAATAATATACAAGGTATATAAAACAATAAACGTAGATTCTCAGCTTTAATCTGGCCCTTCACAACATCCTGTATATAACATAGTGTATATATCCTGTATATAACATACTGTATATATCCTGTATATAACATACTGTATATAACCTGTATATAACATACTGTATCTGTATACCGTATATCCTGGTATGTTCAACTATTGTCTGGACCAGGGGCCCAAAACCAACCAATCACAAGATGATACATAAATGTAGTATCACTGTAAGAAAAAAATCTGCAAGAAAACGGTAAATGTCTGGCATCAATGGTTTCCAAATACTTGCTGTCAAATTACAGTAAAATCAAATACATTTACAGATTACAACCTTTAATATTTTGATAAAAGGTAATTTACTGTATTTTTATGGTATTTACACTTAAAGTAGAAAAACAAAGGTAATCTGTAAAATAATACAGTGAATTTCCTGTGTTTACATTTTTTTTATACAGTGTATAGATAGTAACATGGTCAGTAAAATGGCATAAATAAAGCAAAGCAAAGTCAAATGGCTTTTTATATGAAAGCTCGGTGCGTGCGTGCATGTACTATGATAACAGTACAACACACTCTTCCTCAGTCCTGCCTAATCCAGCTGCTCAGGGTTTTACTCAATATGCCCATATAAGGTCATCGGAACCAGATGGTTTCCTTCACAGCTGCAGCAGTTCAGTGACCATCATCGATTTAGTTGTAGTTTTAGGAGGTGGAGTGTAGTGTAACTAGGAGATGGGTATACTGTAGATCTCACCTTCCTAATATACTGTATCAGTCTCAGCCTGGTGAGTGTGTATACGTTCCAATGTAGGGTGGAACTTGTCTCCTTCACCACTACTGGTAGCACCCAACCTTGGGCTACGCAGGCTCAATGGCTGCCATACACTGGCACCAGGCACACATCACACTACACAATGGCTGAATGGCTCAGGAGACAGGGATTGATATCAGCCAATTAAGGGGGAGGGAGGATTAGGTGGCCTTAGTGTCAGAGACCTGATTGGGAATTTGGCCAGGAATGTTGGGGAACCCCCTACTCTTTACGAGAGACACCCTGGGTTCTTTAATTCAGTCTGAATCTCGGTTTAGCATCTCATCCGAAGGACGGCACTCGCAGCTGTACGGTGTCCCTATCACCCTAACAGAGGCATTGTTACTGACAAGTCCAGAGGACAGAGTGCCCCTTGCTGGACAACAACACAATTTTCCGACAACGGCCTTGACCAGGGCTCGAACAGGTGATCTTCCGATCATGAGTCCGGAGCTCTACTCATGTATCCATTGCCGGACACGAATATACTGCATCCGTCTCAGCCTGATGAGTGGGTATACTGCAGATCTCTCAATCCACACACACTCACACAGGAAAGTGCACATCTAGCATTAGTGACGGGTAGTGAGCAGCAGGGGGTGAGAGGGTTTTGAGGGGATCCCCACTGAGCGGAGATCCTTCAGGGCTGTGGGGTGTTTTTTTTGGGGGGGGGGTTCTGTCTCCCCCAGGGCTGTGGGGTGGTTTGGGGGGGGTTCCGCTTAAAGCCTGAAGTGATACGACACAATCCTCACACAGCTTACACACTGATTACCATCACACACACACACACACACACACACACACACACACACACACACACACACACACACACACACACACACACACACACACACACACACACACACACACACACACACACACACACACACACACACACACACTGATACAATCGCACGTATACACACACACTGATACAATCGCATACGCTCACACACACACATACTGATACAGTTGCACACACACACACACACACACACACACACACACACACACACACACACACACACACACACACACACACACACACACACACACACACACACACACACACACACACACACACACACACACACTGATACAATCACATATGCTCTCACACACACACACACACACACACACACACACACATTCACTGATACAATCGCACATATACACACTGCTACATTGTTCTATACACATCTACATCTACAGCTACACACACGCAGGTCAAATACACTGACAGACACACACACACTGATACAGTCGCACTCACACACACGCACGCACGCACACACACACACACACACACACACACACACACACACACACACACACACACACACACACACACACACACACACACACACACACACACACACACACACACACACACACACACACACACACACACACACACACACACACACACACACACACACACACACACTGAATAATGCTCATTGCTTTATTAGCCTCTATTACCACCTTCCTCGTTGGGCTGAATACTTAAGCAGGTCGTAATGTCCTTGTCAGGATCGTAGGTCTGGGGCCTGATTACTCTGCTCTCAAAGCACCTGATCTGGGCTGCACTCACACTGGAAGACTGAATAGGCCTATTATGTTTTATATTATAACCTTTTGTGGCTCTTGTCTAAACTGGGAACATCAGATTATATGTTTATTCTGTTTAAAGGGGAATTCCGTTATTTTTAAACAACACCGCTTTCCGACAATGGCCTTGACCGGGGCTCCAACCTGTGATCGTCTGATCATGTAGCGATGCTGCTGGACTGTAATCGGTTCAGTATTGAGGGAGATCGCTTCAGCCGGCAGCCACAAAACATGTTGCAATGTAATCACACGGGGGAAACATGCGTGTGAAAGTACGTCCACTAAAAGAGCTTTTTCTTTGCCACTGACGGGCTCGGATTGTCATTCTATTGTGTCTGACAACATTACGTGAAGGATCCCAACAGAGATAGATCTTTGTCAAATCAAGAGCTTTTGATTTGGTTGGACTAGCAGCACATCATTCACGTTTTGGAAGCGGGTATAGGTTCCACCCCAGGAGAGGACGCAAAGGCTAGTCGTCGTCATACTGTTGAACTTGATTTGATTACATCACCAAATAACCGTTTTGGAAAGCACAGAACAGATGTTGGTTATTAAAAAAAGGCAGATGTGTGTAATCATATGGAAAGTGGTTTTAATTAAGCATGAACCAATCGAGCAATATCAAAGGCAGTGCACCATATTTGTGGAAAAAGCATGAGATATCATGCGAATACTGTGAACAGGAGCGCCAGGAATATTCAATATAATCTCTCTGTGCTGAAACAAATGGCAGGGTTCTTGCCTGATATCAGACAGAATTGTCAACTCGTTTACACTCCATTTACATCTTCAGTCTGCAGTTGCCTCCAGTCGTCTAACCCATTTTCATGGGGGAGGGGGTATTCGATTCCCTAACTAATCACTAGAGGCCAATGTATCTAGGGATGCACGATAATTATCGGGCCGATATCAGCAATTATGACGTCATCCCGATAAACCCGATAACGTTATTGATAGCTCCGATAACAGAATATATTTTTTGGCAAAAAAAAAAAATGCGCTGTGGGTGAATTGGGATGAAGGGCGTTTGTTTTTGCTGTAGGCTCCTCCCGTTTTGCCAGTACTGTGGTACGACTGATAGTGTGTGGTTTAGGAAGAGGGCATTTTACACAAATCCAGCGCTCCCTTTCTTGGCTGTGACGTAGCCACTAACTTTCAGCAGCGCGGATGTAAACAAAGATGGCGTCAGTAGTGTGGGACTTTTTCAAAGTTTCAGAGGAAAAAGGTTTGCTTGCTATTTGTAACAAATGCAATGCAGAAGTTCCACGAGGAGGGAAAAGGGCAACAGCTTATAATACATCCAACCTAACAAGTCACCTGCAACATCACCACCGCTACGATGGTGTGTTAAAAGCCTACAACGGCGCGCGGGCAGCTAAAGCTGCTGCGAATCCAAACCCAACTGCAAAGGAACCGGTGGGGCTTGTACCTATTGACGAGGCGTTTGCTAAATTAAAGAAGTTTGACAGAAATGACCCAAGGGCTCAAGCGATCTCTAATTTGATCACCGAAATGATGGCACTTGACGACCAGCCCTTTTCCCTCGTTGAAGACAAAGGATTCTGTCGGCTACTTCGTCATTTAGAGCCCAGGTACATAATTCCAAGCCGCCGTAATTTTGCAGAGGAGCGTTTACAAGCCAAGTATGATGAGATCGCCTTACTTCTTCATACTCTGATAGACAACAATGCACGGCACGTAAGTTTCACCACGGACATATGGAATGAATGAATGAATGAATGAAAACTTTATTTAACAGATTGCAGAATGGGTACAATACAGTATGGCTCAATACACACAATTGTTAAGGGGATGCAGACCTGAGAAAGACGTTTGTCTTGTTTCCATCAGGGTCCCCCATTTGCTGGACCTGTGATGTTAACCCCGTCAGCATGCTAGGTCTGACGGCGCAGTGGCTGGACAAAGATTTCAAACTGTACAGAGCGGTGTTGCATTCTCAGAAACTACCAGGTTCACACACTGCCGATATGATCCGTTTGGCTTTTGTAGCTATTAGTCAGGTTCATTATAAAGTGATTTAAACTTTCGTTGGACTTTTTTGGGGATTAGCAAAACTATACATTTTTGGAAAGGGCATTGTATAAGGAATCAGAAAATCCATGTTTCCATTTGCCCAGATGTCTATAAGGCGTGTCTATATTGGAATTTCCAAAATGGCCACCGTAAAATGTAGGTTTTGTAATATCTCGGCTTCTAAATGAGCTAGAACATTGATTTGAACTGCTACACCTACATTTTCAGGGTCAAGGAATCAAATGGTGGTAGTTACAAAGCTTCTACATTTTATATTAACCCTTCAATGCATGAGTGGGTCGAAAATGACTGGGAGAAATGCAAAATGCATGATTTTTTTTAAGTATACAAAAACAAATTGATTTTATTATCTTTCATCAAACAGTAGTAAAAATAAATCATTATCGTATATAGATAAATATAAAATGTCTATAAATTCAGCAAAAGGCCACTACAATTATAATCTGATGCGAGGCCCGCCCTCAAAGGTGCAAGGCCACACTTTTTGTTCATAAATGGAACATAACGAAAGAGATGGTCCATGTTGTCCTAAGAGACAACGCAAGTAACATGTCAAAGGCTATGGGGGATTACAATGTTGATAGCCTGGGTTGCATGGCCCACACCTTACAGCTGGCTGTGAACGAGGCTGTGCTGAGCCAACGAGCTGTGATTGACTGTGTTGCCATCGGTCGGAAGATTGTTGGACACTTTAAGCACTCCCAAGTAGCGACCACCCGCCTGGAAGGGTTAATGGTGGCCCTGAAAATAACAAAATCACGACTCCAACAAGACGTGGCCACACGTTGGAACAGTACATTCTACATGCTCCAGAGTCTGGTGAAGCAGAAGCAAGCTATCGCAGCTTATGCTGTATAATACAAGTTGCCAGGTCTCTGACAAGAACAAGTTACAGGTTGAAAAAACCCTCAGCTCGGAACTAGGCAGAATCTGCATATGGCTCGCTGATAACAAACTATCATTACACATGGGCAAAACAGAGTCCATTCTCTTCGGTTCAAATAACAAACTCAGCAAGACCGACGGCTTCTCAGTTACAGTGGGTGACAATATTGTCACAAGGAAAGATGAAATTACCTACCTGGGTTCCATCCTAGAGGCTAATCTCTCCTGTGACAAAATGGCATCCAATGTAATAAAAAAAGTCAACCAACGAACTCGATTCTTGTACCGGATCTCCTCTCTGGTAAACAAGAATACCCTGAAGACTCTGGCAGGAGCACTCATTCAGGGGTACTACGACTGTTGTGAAGGGCCAGATTAAACCGAATATATATATTTATTTATATATATATATTTAATTGTATTTGTATATTCTCTAATATTCCCTGATATCCCTTGTATATTCCTTGTACAATATGCATTGAATATCCATTCTAGCCTACTGAACATCCCATAATAGTCTCCATTCTACTATTGGTCGAGACCTTGGTGCCAGGCTGCCATACCCCTCAGACCCAGTTCAAACGTACCGCTCCACATGTACGAACAAGTCCTAGTTCCGCGTAGGAATCTGGCTACCGCACCACTAATGGGACTATTTGTTCATAGTGCGTATATATACTGCGCTACTAAAGTAGGACTTTCTTTTCAGTCCAGTTTCTTACCCTCCAATAGAGTCACAGACGTAAAGCCTCCCTGCGACGCCACGTGTGGGAGTAAGGCCAAGTTCGGCTTACCATCGGTATTGAGACATCGTGTATATTAATATTTGAATAGTCATATTTGGCACTATATCGTCGAGTTGGACGTAGTCTATTAAGCTAATAATAGTCTGTTAATATATAGTGCTTCGTGCGGTGAGAATACTACCGTAGTCAGTACCCCATCGTTTCGGGCAGAGAACTGGCTGCTTATCCAGGGTGGTTGACCCCACGTGAAGCTGCACCCGAGGAGCCCCAGAGCCGACGAGCGAGTGGACCTGTATACCGGATTATTCTACCGACGACAGCCCGCCTTCCCAGGCACGGATTATGCTTTGTGTACGTTGATTATTCCATGGATAAAGACCCCCGACACTGCCGTGTGTTGGAACCCCCCCCCCTGGAGAGGACGCAAGGTGAGGAGACGCTCTGCAAGACGAGGTCGCTTCACGTCTCTCCCCCGTGGACCGGAGAGAGCCGGCCCACAAAGAGTCCATCTGCTTTCATCTGTGGTCCAAGGATCGCCGGCGCATTGAACGGCACTACAGTGGGTTCACCTGGGATACCCTTGGCCGGATGAGGCAGCCGGATTCTACCCCCCCCCCCCCCTTCCTACTCCTGTCGGCTTACAAGCGACCGGATTACCCCCTTAGTGTATCCAGTATATAATCATTAAAGTATCATTGCTGTTCTTCCTTAAACTATTCCAGGTCGTATATGTACCACCTGCGCCTTCAGAGATTGGACATTCTCTATTGATATACCGACGAATACTCTTGCCATAAAAGTGCATACTAATTCCCATTCATAAATGTGATTGATTTGATTAAGTGCTTGCTCTACACACCATCGCTGTGTAGAAATAAAGACCTATTTCTAATTCGTACATTTGTGTTGGATCCGTTTCATCTACGTGACAGTGTTCATCATAATATATTTATGCCGTGTACTGGGTGGCCGAATATTAAGTACAAAGGTAGTGGTAGTAAGTATCATATCTAGTAATACAGTCAGGGAATTGTACCCCTCAGTTACAATTGGTCCTTCGAGCCGGAGGGTAATCAGTGTAATATTAATATAGTGTTATTAATATTGAAATGGCCTATGATGAACACTCCACGAAACGATCCTCCTAACCAACGCCCGCAGCGCGAACGACGGCTCCCTCAGTACTTAGAGGCTTACGCTGTCAGTCAACAACCTAGTCTTCTACTAACAGTAAACGCGGTAAAACTAGAAAGTAAAAGTATGTCTAACCCCAACGCCCAGACTACCCCGACCATAGAGGCCCCTACGGGTTCTAATGTAACTGACCAAGTTCACGGTGGGGACCAGTGGGAACCAGACATGACTTCACACCCCGCCAGTACTGAAGAAGTAGTCCCCGATGAGTCCCGGGAGGAATACAACGCTACCGAGACAGAACTCGGCACGGAAGAAGACGGGGAGAGCACCGTGGAGATAGAGCTCCAAGGCTCCGCAAGGAGTACCCCGAGGGAAGGCTCCCCTATACAACCGCCTTCTCCCAGCGAGGCAGAGAGGACCCTACAGCAGGCCTTCCTCATCAGCCTGAACGCCGCTGCTGAACGCGACCGACTGCAGATCCAGCAGCGGAGCGAAGAAGAGCATATACGTCTAGAAATAAGACGCATTCAGAGAGAAGAGAATGTGGCCCGAGACCGAGCAGACAGCCAGCGAGCAGCTGCTGGTGCTCTACGGGACGCAGAGCGCGACAGACAGCAAGCGCAACTAATAGAACAGCTGATCAGACGGACAACACCCTCTCCCTCCGCCAGAGGCTCCAGGAACTCGTCTAGACACACCTCCAGGGCGGCATCCCCTAGCCGAGTAAACAACCCTGAACTTGACCAACAGACGAGGTCTATACCCCCCACAGACCACCTCCCCCCACCGGTCCAAGCGAGACCTAGCAACCGGGAAGGAGCAGCATATCCTGTGGAGAGGCTAAACCAGAGACTACAAGCACTGGATGACCTAACTGAAGACGAAGAGGAAGAGGAGGAGAACCACGCCCGACGACAGCACAGTACTCTACCGGACCAGGAGGTCCGGTACAGCCCAGGCTATACTCCCGCGGAGCTGCGCTACAGACCCCCGACTCTATACACGGGTGAGCACGACGCACGACCCGCATGAGGAACAGCACCTGGACAAGCGGGCCATGGTACACTGCCAGTACCAGCCCATACCAAGGAGCGGGAGGAGACTCGCCTAGGAGGCCTCTCCCCCAACGCTCGCCGATGTATCCACAGTCAGCGTCATACATTGGCACGCCTATGGTACCCGACTTCACCCAAGAGAACCGGGCCCAGTATACAGAACTCCGCATGTGTCTGGAGACCATGTTGGTGGATGTATTGGATGAACGCCACAAATACGCCATCCTACTGAAGCACTTAAAGGTACCCCGCGCACATAATATAGCGCTCGCCTACGCGACTTCCACCACCCCATACACAGCAGCGCTGGTAGCATTGGACCAGAGGTATGGGCGCATATGGGATTACGTGATCCAGGAGATCCGACACATCGACCGCTTACCCCCAGCAATAGACAATCGAGCACTGGACGACCTGTACATCAGAGTGCAGTCCCTGGTAGGGATGTTGGGAGCGCAGAGAGAGAAGGGGAGGCATGAACTTTACGCCAACTCAAATGTGGAAAGGATCTTGGAGAAGCTGCCGCCCGCTCGACAGGAGCGTTTTAGGCGACAGAGGGACCACCGAGACCCGAATGGCCCCGAACCGAACCTCCTCGATCTAGCAGACTTCCTGGCGAGAGAAGTCAGCAGCCTACGGCTAGATACATTCGGACGGAGCACCCCTGGCTCCAGAGAAGGAACCAGACGACTAAATGATGGAAGAAGATCGGTGACTGTGATGCACCAATCGGAGTCAGTACCGAGCAGCAGGAGCCACAGTACCCCCTCCAGAACGGAGAAGTGGAAGATAGTGTGCCCCTACTGTGAGAAAGAACACTGGCTAGCGCAATGTGACTCCTTCCCCAAGCTGAACGCGGAGGAAGCAAGTCAATGGATAAAGTCCAACAAGCGCTGTTTTCGCTGTGCGCGCTCACACATGGCAGCCGAATGCCGCTTAAAGAAAAGGTGCACCAAGTGCGATGGAGCCCATCTGGACATACTTCACGACAGTAACAGACGGCGCCCTTCACCCGCACCATCCAGCAGCAAAGCGAGCGTCATGTACATCGATCCCGCCAGCAGCAGTGGAGCCCGAGTACTCCTAAAAGTAGTGCGTGTGACACTAAGCTACCAGAATAAAGTCCTGGACACTTACGCCGTCCTCGATGACGGGTCAGAGAAGACCCTGCTGCTCGCCTCCGCTGCGGCCCAGCTAGGGCTGCGGGGAAGCGAAACCCAAATGACAATTCGGACAATAAGACGAGATTTGAAGACGATAAAGGGCGAGAATGTCTCATTCTCTATCGCAGCAAGCGGCCAGCCTGAGCGACGGTACCATATTACAGACGCTTTCACCAGCCAAGAAATAGGACTGTCGCGGTACACATACCCCGTCGCCAAGCTGATGGAGAAATATGCACATCTGCGCAAGTTACCGATCCCGCTCATAGACAATGCTATGCCGACCCTGTTGATAGGCTCCGACCATGCAGACCTCATTGTCCCGATAGACCGGGTTCATACCGGACCCCGAGGCTGTCCTGCAGCAGTCGAGACCCGTTTGGGATGGACTCTCCAAGGCCCGCTCGCCAAATCTCTCAACCGAAGTACAGCCACTAGATGTCTCCACTCCCGAGTCACAGAGGGAGAAACCGCACTCCTGCAACACGTAGAGCGGCTATGGACCTTGGAACAAATGCCCTTTAAGAACGGAAAGAAAGACATTCGCTCTAAAGATGACATTTACGCCATTCACCTCCTCGAGACAGGGACCAAGAGAGTCCCGGTCAACGGCGTGTTGAGATACGCCACGCCACTCCTGCGGCGAGAAGGAATGCCTACTTTCCACGCCAAGACAGACGCCACAGAACGGTACCTGCTGAACACGGAGCGGCGCTTAGCCAAGAACCCCGCCCAAGAGAGTGTATACCGCGCTGAGATTGAGAAGCTCATCACAGCGGGACACGTCACAAAGATGGACATTAAAGAGGCTGACCAGACCACTGAATCGTGGTACGTGCCTCACCACAAGGTCCATCACAACGGTAAAGACCGCATAGTATTTAACTGCAGCTACCAGATCGGATCCCAAAATCTGAATAAAGAGTTACTGCCCGGTCCCACACTCGGCCCCTCCCTACTCGGCGTTCTACTCCGCTTCCGCCAGGAAAAGGTGGCCATCAGCGGGGACATTAAAGGAATGTTCCTGCAGGTGAGATTAGTAGAGGCGGACAAGCCCCTGTTACGGTTCCTATGGAGAGAGAAGCCAGGAGATGAGCACCCAGCCATCTACCAATGGGAAGTCCTCCCCTTCGGAACGACGTGCAGCCCCTGCTGTGCTACATTTGCACTACAGAAACATGTAGCAGAGGACCCAGCAGCGGACGAAGAGGTCCGACACAGCGTAAAGAACAGCTTCTACGTAGACAACTGTCTACAAAGCCTTTCAACCCAGGAAGAAGCCGAGGCTCTCCTGATTAAACTCCGCGCCTCATTGATCAAAGGCGGCTTTGATCTCAGGCAGTGGGCCAGCAGCGATCCGCAAGTACTGCGCAGCCTCTCCTCCGAGGACAAGGCAGCCAGCAGCGAGACCTGGATGGCTACAATCCCGGGAGAAGCCCAGGAGATGACCCTGGGATTGGTGTGGCGATTCAAAACAGATTCGCTTCACTACAGACACAAGCCCCTGACTACGGAGCAGGGAAGGCCGGCGGCGGCGCCGACCACCAGACGGAGTGTGTACACAACACTCGCCCGACAATATGACCCGCTAGGATGTATTCTACCGTACACCACCAGGGCAAAAATGATTGTACGAGCATTGTGGGACAAGGACCAGGGCTGGGACGACCCCATTCCCGCACACCTTGCATCCACCTGGAGAGAGTGGGAGATGGAGCTCCACTCACTCCCAGGCGTTAATATGCGCCGAAGCTACTTCCCACCCACGGTGAGGCCAGAGACATGTACAATGGACCTACACGTCTTCAGTGACGCCTCAGAGGTCGCATACGGATCAGTAGCCTACTTGCGGGCCCAAGAGAAGGGGGGAGAGATCTACACAGCATTTGTCCTCGCCCGCTCGAGAATAGCCCCACGCAAGCAACAATCTATCCCACGTCTAGAGCCCTGCGCAGCCCTAGCCGGAGCGCACCTAGCCACGCTCATCCAACGTGAGCTCACCATACCGGTGTCTAGAATAATCCTGTGGTCAGATTCCACGACGGTACTCGCCTGGATCAAATCGGACTCATGCAAGTACAAAGTCTTCGTGGGAGTCAGAGTCACCGAGATTCAAGACTTAACCGAAGAGTTAACCGGAGAAACAGAGTGGCGCTACGTTGATACAAAACAGAACCCAGCTGACGTCATCACCCGGGGGATGCCCCTGGATGACCTCACCCGTCGCAATGTCTACAGTGACGGCCCCGCATTCCTAAGACTCCCGGAAGGACAGTGGCCCATGCCTATCCCGAGGGAAGCAAGTCCAGAGGAGGTGGAAAATAAGAAGTCTGTGTTCTGTGGATTGAGCACCGTAGCCTCCACCGACCCTAACATAGACGATTGCACGTCCATAGAGAGTGCACAACAAAGAACATTCCTGCGGTACCACCCGGAGTGCAAGTCCCCCGCTGATATGTCAGCAGCTAACTACGAGGAAGCAGAATTGCTTCTACTGCAGCGAGCCCAGAGAGACAATTTGACAGAAGGAACAGTCGTCATGATTATTGATCAATCACTGCCCAGAGCTATGTGGCCGGCCGGCCGCGTAAGCAAAGTGATCACCGGTGCCGACGGCAAGGTCCGAGCAGCTGAAGTGCTCGTCCAGGGTCGCACTTACACCCGTCCCGTGGCGAGGCTCATAGAACTGCCCCGACTCCCAGACACAATCGATGATGACCATGACCCTATAACCCTATGACTTTGTGAAGTTGACTGACCCCTACAGCAAACCCTTATGTGTAAATAGACAACGCGATTAATCTGTCTCTGTTTAACTGATTCGGTCTGGGACCAATCAGGGGGTGGCTGTTGTGAAGGGCCAGATTAAACCGAATATATATATTTATTTATATATATATATTTAATTGTATTTGTATATTCTCTAATATTCCCTGATATCCCTTGTATATTCCTTGTACAATATGCATTGAATATCCATTCTAGCCTACTGAACATCCCATAATAGTCTCCATTCTACTATTGGTCGAGACCTTGGTGCCAGGCTGCCATACCCCTCAGACCCAGTTCAAACGTACCGCTCCACATGTACAAACAAGTCCTAGTTCCGCGTAGGAATCTGGCTACCGCACCACTAATGGGACTATTTGTTCATAGTGCGTATATATACTGCGCTACTAAAGTAGGACTTTCTTTTCAGTCCAGTTTCTTACCCTCCAATAGAGTCACAGACGTAAAGCCTCCCCGCGACGCCACATGTGGGAGTAAGGCCAAGTTCGGCTTACCATCGGTATTGAGACATCGTGTATATTAATATTTGAATAGTCATATTTGGCACTATATCGTCGAGTTGGACGTAGTCTATTAAGCTAATAATAGTCTGTTAATATATAGTGCTTCGTGCGGTGAGAATACTACCGTAGTCAGTACCCCATCGTTTCGGGCAGAGAACTGGCTGCTTATCCAGGGTGGTTGACCCCACGTGAAGCTGCACCCGAGGAGCCCCAGAGCCGACGAGCGAGTGGACCTGTATACCGGATTATTCTACCGACGACAGCCCACCTTCCCAGGCACGGATTATGCTTTGTGTACGTTGATTATTCCATGGATAAAGACCCCCGACACTGCCGTGTGTTGGAACCCCCCCCCCTGGAGAGGACGCAAGGTGAGGAGACGCTCTGCAAGACGAGGTCGCTTCACGTCTCTCCCCCGTGGACCGGAGAGAGCCGGCCCACAAAGAGTCCATCTGCTTTCATCTGTGGTCCAAGGATCGCCGGCGCATTGAACGGCACTACAGTGGGTTCACCTGGGATACCCTTGGCCGGATGAGGCAGCCGGATTCCACCCCCCCCCCCCTTCCTACTCCTGTCGGCTTACAAGCGACCGGATTACCCCCTTAGTGTATCCAGTATATAATCATTAAAGTATCATTGCTGTTCTTCCTTAAACTATTCCAGGTCGTATATGTACCACCTGCGCCTTCAGAGATTGGACATTCTCTATTGATATACCGACGAATACTCTTGCCATAAAAGTGCATACTAATTCCCATTCATAAATGTGATTGATTTGATTAAGTGCTTGCTCTACACACCATCGCTGTGTAGAAATAAAGACCTATTTCTAATTCGTACATTTGTGTTGGATCCGTTTCATCTACGTGACAGTGTTCATCATAATATATTTATGCCGTGTACTGGGTGGCCGAATATTAAGTACAAAGGTAGTGGTAGTAAGTATCATATCTAGTAATACAGTCAGGGAATTGTACCCCTCAGTTACAACTATGCTTGCACCTCATGGTACCAAAGCACCTCAAAGGCGCTAAAAACAAAATTACAAACATCTCAAAACAAACTGGTCAGACTACTGCTTGACCTTACTCCTAGAACCCACCTCACCCCTGCCCACTTTGACAACCTAGGATGGCTTAGAGTAGACGACAGAGTACAGCAACTTGCAATGGGCCTGGTCTACAAGATACACTACACGACCAAGGTACCCATGTACATGTCAAAATACTTCCCAAAGGTCAGTGAATACCACGATCACAACACCAGAGGGAGCTCCACAAATCATGTTAAACCCAGATTCGGCTCAAATAAGGGACTAAACACGTTTCGCAATTATGCCACATCAATGTGGAACGCCCTACCCAAAGCTGTAAAGGAATGTGGATCACTACCCACTTTCAAAACCTCTCTCAAGGGACACCTACGGGAGACTGCAATTCAACACTGGCCCCTGTAAATATCCTAACCCAACCCCCTCCAATGTACAGTCATTTACCTAGTATGGTTTTGTCAATAGTCCAATGTACAATTTTGTTTGTTTGTACAGTGTCTCCTCCCCCCCCCTCAATGTACAGTTTTACTTGTTTATACAATGTACAATTTTGTTTGTTTGTACAGTGTCTCCCCCCCCCCTCAATGTACAGTTTTACTTGTTTATACAGTGTGCCCCCCCCCCCCCAACCACCTCCAATGTAAATTACCCAGTATGGTTGTCAATATCCCAATGTACCCAACCCCCCCCACCCAACCTCCTCCAATGTACAGTTTCTACGTCAAATGTATATACTCCCTTTTCTTGACTCCTTCTGTATCACAAACAGTACTGTATTTGCAAATCTGGTATGTCATAAATGTATAGATGTAGCAGTACTGACTATCTGTATGTCATATATGTCCTGATGAATTGAAAATGGGGGACCCTGATGTAAACAAGACGAAAGTCTTTCTCTGGTCTGCATCCCCTTAACAATTGTGTGTATTGAGCTGTACTGTATTGTACCCATTCTGCAATCTGTTAATAAAGTTTTCAATCAATCAATCAATCAAAAGCCAGCAACACTCAACCAATGGACCCTGAGAGAGAGAAGTAGTACCCACCTTCTGTCTCATTATGCAAAAGTTTGATTGATTGAAGCCCGTTGATTGGTCGAGGGGCTCAAGGAGGCGGGACTTCCGGTTTTGGAAGGAGGAACTTCCGGTTTAGGAGGGGGCGGGGCTATAGGGGGAGGGACATCCGGAGGCGGGACAAAATGGAGGCGGGATTTTCAGAATAAATCAGCCGAAAACTTCTGTCAGACCATATATGGATTTAAGATTTATGACCCTGTGTGGGTGTGTGTGTGTGTGTGTGTGTGTGTGTGTATGTGTGTGTGTGTGTGTGTGTGTGTGTGTGTGTGTGTATGGGAATATTTTTAAGAAAAATACAATGTGTCTATAAAGTGGTTTCTTGGATAAAGCCAAATGCAAGAGAGTGTTTAAACTTTAATTAAAAGTTTGAAACCTCAATGCTTTAGTAGTTTAGTGGAAAAAAAGGGTTCACTCACTGTCATTTATATTGATTATTATTTATAAGTAATATGAATCCTTTGTTCTGTAAAATGACTGTTTGTTACTGTGTGGAACTTGTTTCAGTAGCTTATTTGTTTTTGATACTGTGATGAATGCACTTTTTCAGTTTGTTTGTATACTTTACATAGAGAATCTTCATTAAATTAAATCTCCCACTGATTCGACCAGAATTAAAAAAAACAGTAGAAGAGTTACCAAAAAAATAACAATACAGGGTCAAACATGAATCTATCTGTCTCGCTCTCTCTCCCCCTCTCTCTCTCTCTCCCTCTCTCTCTTTGAGAAAAAAATTAAAACAATTGAAGTTTGAAACCTCAATGCTTTAGTAGTTTAGTGGAAAAAAAGGGTTCACTCACTGTCATTTATATTGATTATTATTTATAAGTTATATGAATCCTTTGTTCTGTAAAATGACTGTTTGTTACTGTGTGGAACTTGTTTCAGTAGCTTATTTGTTTTTGATACTGTGAGGAATGCACTTTCTCAGTTTGTTTGTATACTTTACATAGAGACATATCTGACTGTCCGATTTTACCTGCCAGTATTTAATTTCAATCCCAGGCCTATGCAAAGATTTGCAACAGTTCTAGAGGCCTTTATTTTATTTTTACATCACTGAGTGATGAACCTCACTATGGCAATTGGCAAATGTTTACATTTTGCAGTGTTATATGTTTACAAGTTATTGACGGATTGTGAATTTTCTGATTCAAATTATATTTATTATGGTCACTTTATCAGTCAAAACTGTTGTCTTGGCTTTGTTTTGTTCATAGTAGTAACGCTCATGTCATGATAAATCTGGTTAGGTCAAAACTACAGGAATATACATTTAAAAAAAAAATTATAATACAATAAATATCGGTTATCGGTATCGGTATCGGCCTTGAGGAGCAGAAAGTTATCGGTGTCAAAAAATCAATATCGTGCACCCCTAAATGTATCCTCCGTGCCTGGCTCCGTTGATTGGTCGAGGGGCTCAAGGAGGCGGGACTTCCGGTTTTGGAAGGAGGGACTTCCGGTTTAGGAGGGGGCGGGGCTATAGGGGGAGGGACATCCGGAGGCGGGACAAAATGGAGGCGGGATTTTCAGAATAAATCAGCCGAAAACTTCTGTCAGACCATATATGGATTTAAGATTTATGACCCTGTGTGGGTGTGTGTGTGTGTGTGTGTGTGTGTGTGTGTGTGTGTGTGTGTGTGTGTGTATGGGAATATTTTTAAGAAAAATACAATGTGTCTATAAAGTGGTTTCTTGGATAAAGCCAAATGCAAGAGAGTGTTTAAACTTTAATTAAAAGTTTGAAACCTCAATGCTTTAGTAGTTTAGTGGAAAAAAAGGGTTCACTCACTGTCATTTATATTGATTATTATTTATAAGTAATATGAATCCTTTGTTCTGTAAAATGACTGTTTGTTACTGTGTGGAACTTGTTTCAGTAGCTTATTTGTTTTTGATACTGTGAGGAATGCACTTTCTCAGTTTGTTTGTATACTTTACATAGAGACATATCTGACTGTCCGATTTTACCTGCCAGTATTTAATTTCAATCCCAGGCCTATGCAAAGATTTGCAACAGTTCTAGAGGCCTTTATTTTATTTTTACATCACTGAGTGATGAACCTCACTATGGCAATTGGCAAATGTTTACATTTTGCAGTGTTATATGTTTACAAGTTATTGACGGATTGTGAATTTTCTGATTCAAATTATATTTATTATGGTCACTTTATCAGTCAAAACTGTTGTCTTGGCTTTGTTTTGTTCATAGTAGTAACGCTCATGTCATGATAAATCTGGTTAGGTCAAAACTACAGGAATATACATTTAAAAAAAAAATTATAATACAATAAATATCGGTTATCGGTATCGGTATCGGCCTTGAGGAGCAGAAAGTTATCGGTGTCAAAAAATCAATATCGTGCACCCCTAAATGTATCCTCCGTGCCTGGCTCAGGAAATTCAGATCCCCGTCAAACTTAGAGTGGCAGATCAAATATGTATCCAGCAATTGCATTTTTCTATTTCTTGCCTAAAATGTTGTCAGACAATTTTTTGTAAGCCAGTTATAGAAAAAGAGGGCCGCCATATTTTCTGCTTGACAGCGGCTTGAAAACAACTTGACAACAACTTGTCAACAACTTGACAACAGCTTGACAACAGCTTGACAATGGCATTAGTCCCACATGTTGGGCTGATTAGCTAATTGTCTTTGCTTTCCCACGTTTTCCTTTTATTTGAGAAATGTTGTTTTATTTTATTTTGTAGTGTAGTGTTTGATGCTTGTTTTAATAGTCTCATGTGTTTAATTTGATTTTGTAGTGTCTTGGACGCTTGTTTTAATAGTCTCTTGTGTTTGGTTTTATTTCTTCAAAGTCTTAAATTTTTTTTATTTAATTTAATTTAATCTACAAATACTCTTGTAAGGGCAATTTATTTGAACTGAACTGAAAAGACCTCTCAAGCCCTGGTTCCTTTTTTTGGTGAAAATGAATGGTGTTTTCGGTAATGTTTACTGGTAATGTTTACCGGTAATGTTGTCCTTGGTGTTGCACGTGGGGTTAACAGGGATCTGGGGTTAAAAAGGATTTTATGTTTCATCAACATTCCCATTTTTAAAAGCCAAAACACTAAATGACTGGATGTTACTGATGCTGGTGACTTCGGGTGACCTCATCTGCAATGCTAAGCTTGTTTTGGCTAGTGATTTTAGATGCTGCTTTTAAATTCAGAAATCCCCTGCCTTATCAGAGAGATAGATGTACTGTATATTAGAAGGCTTTGTTCACTGGGACCACAGCCTGCATCAACACTGATGTAGCGAGAAGCGATCTATTAATAACCATTCATTCATTCTCCTGTAGCTGCAGGATATTCTGCAGAGAGATGGGAGCAGACGGAAGTACGTCACCCGAGTGGGGTCTGCGCTAGCCTTCCAGACCACCTTAAGACAGAGGGGTCTGCGCTAGCCTTCCAGACCACCTTAAGACAGAGGGGTCTGCGCTAGCCTTCCAGACCACCTTAAGACAGAGGGGTCTGCGCTAGCCTTCCAGACCACCTTAAGACAGAGGGGTCTGCGCTAGCCTTCCAGACCACCTTAAGACAGAGGGGTCTGCGCTAGCCTTCCAGACCACCTTAAGACAGAGGGGTCTGCGCTAGCCTTCCAGACCACCTTAAGACAGAGGGGTCTGCGCTAGCCTTCCAGACCACCTTAAGACAGTGGGGTCTGCGCTAGCCTTCCAGACCACCTTAAGACAGAGGGGTCTGCGCTAGCCTTCCAGACCACCTTACAGAGGGGTCTGCGCTAGCCTTCCAGACCACCTTAAGACAGAGGGGTCTGCGCTAGCCTTCCAGACCACCTTAAGACAGAGGGGTCTGCGCTAGCCTTCCAGACCACCTTAAGACAGAGGGGTCTGCGCTAGCCTTCCAGACCACCTTAAGACAGAGGGGTCTGCGCTAGCCTTCCAGACCACCTTAACACAGAGGGGTCTGCGCTAGCCTTCCAGACCACCTTAAGACAGAGGGGTCTGCGCTAGCCTTCCAGACCACCTTAAGACAGAGGGGTCTGCGCTAGCCTTCCAGACCACCTTAAGACAGTGGGGTCTGCGCTAGCCTTCCAGACCACCTTAAGACAGAGGGGTCTGCGCTAGCCTTCCAGACCACCTTACAGAGGGGTCTGCGCTAGCCTTCCAGACCACCTTAAGACAGAGGGGTCTGCGCTAGCCTTCCAGACCACCTTAAGACAGAGGGGTCTGCGCTAGCCTTCCAGACCACCTTAAGACAGAGGGGTCTGCGCTAGCCTTCCAGACCACCTTAAGACAGAGGGGTCTGCGCTAGCCTTCCAGACCACCTTAAGACAGAGGGGTCTGCGCTAGCCTTCCAGACCACCTTAAGACAGAGGGGTCTGCGCTAGCCTTCCAGACCACCTTAAGACAGTGGGGTCTGCGCTAGCCTTCCAGACCACCTTAAGACAGAGGGGTCTGCGCTAGCCTTCCAGACCACCTTACAGAGGGGTCTGCGCTAGCCTTCCAGACCACCTTAAGACAGAGGGGTCTGCGCTAGCCTTCCAGACCACCTTAAGACAGAGGGGTCTGCGCTAGCCTTCCAGACCACCTTAAGACAGAGGGGTCTGCGCTAGCCTTCCAGACCACCTTAAGACAGAGGGGTCTGCGCTAGCCTTCCAGACCACCTTAACACAGAGGGGTCTGCGCTAGCCTTCCAGACCACCTTAAGACAGAGGGGTCTGCGCTAGCCTTCCAGACCACCTTAAGACAGAGGGGTCTGCGCTAGCCTTCCAGACCACCTTAAGACAGAGGGGTCTGCGCTAGCCTTCCAGACCACCTTAAGACAGAGGGGTCTGCGCTAGCCTTCCAGACCACCTTAAGGCAGAGGGGTCTGCGCTAGCCTTCCAGACCACCTTAAGGCAGAGGGGTCTGCGCTAGCCTTCCAGACCACCTTAAGGCAGAGGGGTCTGCGCTAGCCTTCCAGACCACCTTAACACAGATGGCAGTGAGATCAAAGATAAAAGTAACATTGTAAGGATTTTTTACGAACATTTTATCTCGGCTGGATCTGTTTTTAATAATTCTGATACTGTGCCCTACACCTCTGTGGGATGCTCAATGGTGCCCCGGCTGTAAGCTCTGTTGTGAATCCTTTCCACTTTAAGCCTATCACTGTCACTGAAGTCTGTAAAGCCTTGAAAGACATAGACTGTAAAAAGTCAGCAGGTCCGGACAACCTACACCCACTCCTCCTAAAGCTGCTGATTTTATTGCTGAGCCCATTGCTTACATTTTTTATCTTAGTTTTGTGACTAGCACCATCCCCAAAGTGTGGAAATCTGCCTATGTCCTTCCATTATTAAAAAGTAGGGATCCCTCAGATGTTAAAACTATCGTCCCATTTCTAAGCTCCCTGTCCTGGCCAAAGTTTTTGAGTCCCTTGTGAACACTCAACTAAAGCAATTCCTATTAGAAAATAACATCCTAAGTGAGTGTAACTCCTTCCAAGCACTGCAGACACAAGTGGTTTCCTTTCGACTGGTTTATTAAAGGCTTGGTCCTCCAATCCACCGTGAAAACTTAAACAGAAACATGAGTCGCGTCAGGTCAACACAAACAATAATATACACGGTATGAAAACAACACATCAGAAAAGCAAAATACAAACAAACATTAAATACCTCGTTGGCTGCATGCTACATAAAAAGGGGTCTTATTCTTCTGTTCTTGGTAACAGTCTTGATAGTGGTACACTACACATAGTGGTACACTCTTAGAATTTAGAGAGCCTGTACAACTGCCGCTTCCTGCCGCTTGCTCGCAGGTGTCTTAATCAGTCCCAGTCTCAGACCATCCCTGCCGCTTGCTCGCAGGTGTCTTAATCAGTTCCAAAGGTAAAAACGCGACAGCAGCCTAACGGGACACCAAACTGCTGTCGCGTTTTTACGCGATATTATGACCAGACGTCAAAATGAATGTAGCAAATTAAATAATAAAGAAAATAAGAAATTAAACATAAATACATTCTCAAATATTACACTTACAAACTGAAATATCATATAAATGATGAAACCATATAATGGCCACAGTTACAGTGAGGTTCAGTCAGGCTTCAGGTCTGGACACAGTACTATAACTGCACCCATGCTAGTGGCTAATGACATAATCAACACACTTGACAAGAAACAACATTGTTTGTTGATTTATCAAAAGCATTTGACTCCGTAGACCACAGATTATTACTGGATATACTGGACAACATTGGCATTGGACAGGAAGTGGTAAATTTGTTCAGAAATGACCTCTCAGACAGAACACGATGTATATTAACAGAGAACTACAAATCAAGTTTTTTAGAAATAAACAAAGGTGTTCCCCAAGGGTCTGTTTTAGCTCCGGTTTTATTTTCTATCTTTATGAATTACCTGGTGTTGGATTCTTCGATAATCAGCCAGTATTACTGATTCCGTGAAGTTTTCTGCGTTGTGTTTATCTCTTTCTTATCGTACTGACTGATACCCTCTCTGTTACCCCGTGCATAGGCGGCGGGTATGTAAGGCCAGGCTAGGCTATGCCGACCCAAACCAGCAGCCCCAGTCTGCGCATTATTATAGGCAGCCTAGGCTACGATATTGTGTGTGTGTGGGCTGCTGCAGCCCGGTGGTGACAATACGCAAGGGTCGACCAACCAAGGTGTCAATGGCAGTAGGTGTGGTGGCCGTTTAACATTCCAGACTGCAGGCAGTAACCAATCACGCCGCATCATCAAACTAACCAATGCCAATCTGGTCTTCAAAATCCTCCATGGTCTAGCCCCACCCCCACTTTCCGATTTTTCACCTCCAGGTTCACCAGAACTGTTGTACCGGGTGACTTGGCTGTTCCATTAAGGACAAATACATTTAGCAAATCAGCCCTCTCCGTGAGAGCTGCCAAGACCTGGAACTCCATTCCAAGTTACATGCCGCCTGGGCATAACACGGATCACCTGAGGCCAAGGGCTTGCTCTACAAGGGTATGATGAGACTGAGTCAGAGTTAATCAAACCGTGGAAACTTTTTAGAGCTACTATGTACATTGTTTTAAAAGCATGATGAGATCCAAATTACGGAAAACGTTTCCTTCATTGCCATCGGCACCGCAACTTGTGAACGGTCTTTCCCAATGAGGCGCATCCAAAACTGGCTAAGAAGAACAACAATATGCGCCAGGAGAGACAGTCAACTCTGAGTCCGCTTCACATTGAAAGTGATCTCACAGACAAACTTAAAGCAGAAAAGATCATTGATGCGCGAAACGTCACATTTTTTTTTGTTGCATTAAGGTAAGACAATGGTTAATCATATTGGATGCCTTCATTTGAACAATTAATTTGCACTATATGAAATGAGTGGGGCTCACTGTAGTAGCCTAGTGGGTGTGTGTATTGTATGAAATCAGAACCTGGAGAGCACCGTTTGCGTGCATCGTTTGCGTGCAAGCAAAAAAGAAAAGGGAAAGATTTTGCGCGCTCCAAGCGAGTCCTATCCCATCTATAGCCTACCCTAATGTCCAGCTCACCCGCCGCCTATGACCCCGTGGATAAATTCGTCTCAAAAAGGAAAAAACTAAACACTGGAAGCAGGATACCTCTCCTGGCTGTTGACGTTTATTCTCATAAACATACTCTGTATGTAGCACTTGTGTCACCTACTTGTAACAGCTGTTCGCCACGGGCACAGTTCTAGGTACGAAACGAGGAGAGGAGTAAATATGCACAATATAAGAACAATGACCAGAGACAGAGTTATAATAATAACCGGAATTTATTAAATGCGCGCTAGCTAGACATACAGACATACATTACAGACATATAGTAGTTCAAGGTAGTAGTTGTTTGAAGTATCCCTTTTAGGTTCTTTCTGTAACCTCTCCTTTAAGGAGGGTTAGTTCGATATCAAGTCCTAGATTGATTAAATCAATACATTAGGTTTGGTTCAGACGTCTCTGAGGTTATCTCTAGCTAAGCTAGATTCAAGGTTGGATATTAAACGTATCCTTTTATCATCAGTAAACTCTATTTCAGTTTATCATTTCACCAGGTAAGTGTTTAAACATATTAATTCAAACCTTTAAATGTGCAGGAACGCAAGTACCTTAACAGGTGAAATGCTCCTTTAACTCTTCCTTGGAAGGTGTAACACAACAAAAGTACCATTTGGAATATCCTAGGTTAGGGGAATGCAATTACCTTTTTAGGTGAAATTACCCTTTAAACCTTCTTTCTTTAGAGGAAAATAATCAGTGATTCAACCATAATCAATGTCATCAATACTCTAGGTTATGGGAATGCAAATACTATTTTAGGTGAAGTTACCCTTTAACCTTCTTTCCTTACATGAGAACCATCAGTGGTTCGAGTAGCAAATTAAATCAAATACAAAAATACAATATCAAAGTAACAAAAGGTGAACTGGGCCGAAGCCTTGGAATGTCCTTGTGCTCTTGTTCAATCAGTTCAAGTTCTTATAGTTCAAGTTCTTATGGTTCAAGTTCTTATGGTTCAAGTTCTTGTGGTTCAAGTTCTTATGGTTCAAGTTCTTTCAGTTCAATCCTACCAGACTGTTGAAGCAACGGGGATTGTGCAACAGGGGTATTCGAATCAGGCTCGGATTAGCCTTGAGCTATATCAGAGGTTCAATGGGTTGGCTCGCCATCTTGTGTCATCTAGCACACCGCCTCCTTCCCTCATGGGCACACGTGGAGATGGATGGACTCCTGGGACTGCTCCCAGAGTAGAATGGAGTGCTGGGGTATCCTATAAAACCTGGCCTGCGTGTTCGCAGGCATTCGTAAAATAAAAGCTTATTTACCATTTTTATCAAATCACCATCTTTTCATCTAATTTCAGAATGAATAATCAACCAGGCTACCGTTAGCTATGATAAGCTACAGCAGGCCGTCTCATCACTGCACGTGGGAATGTACACCTGTCCTATGCTAAGTTAGGCTAAAGTGAGTTAGCATTTGGGACATTCCCCACGTTCATATTAAACTCTCAAAACATTCAAAACGTATATAAATCTTGTTCCTATCATAACAGCATATCAATACAATTATAAGTGCTTCTGAAATGGTTCCTTCCCAGTTTCCATTTAACCATATTGAGCTTGGGGCAATTCGTGTATGACTCAGACTGAAGCTAAGCTAACGTTATTAGCATCGTAGCATGAAGCTAACACTCGACAATTGAATAGCACACAATATTGATTTAACTCACCAAAACCGCAGCTACAGCTACTTTACTGCAACGCTTCTTTGGTTTTGCAACTGGGGGAATCTTCGATAACTGTTTGGTAACTGGTTTTAGTTTGGTCACTGTTTGGTTTCATACTATTTCGTCTGGTTATCCAGCAACGTTATCATGCGTGTTCTATCAACGGGAATCTGTCTGCATCTGCGCAGTAGCAAGACTCGCGCTGAGAGCAAAACGTGGCTGTCGTGACATCTACCTTACTCACGTCATCACGCGAATTAAAGGGACAATCTGTAATTTAAAGGGCTTGGTACTCAATAATATCAACTATGTTCTTACATAATAGCCTTAACTATTCGGTCCTTATAACTTAAATAGGTACGTATCTGAAACCTGGGTTACATGTACAAGGTGGAAACACAGTTCTGAAAGGTCCTTGAAAAGTCTTTGAAGAAACTAAATTCATTATTCTAATGATCTCTCCTGTTACCCGCTCGGTGGTTGTTGCGGCCTAGCTGTTAGCCGAAGCCTTTCCTGTTAGCCGAGTCTAGCTCCTCGTGGCATTCTCCTCCCCCACCCCCCGTCTCTGGAGGGTGGAGGGATTTCTGCTGTCAACGCGTCTGCTTGTCTCAGCTTCGTTTTTTTGTCAAACCTACACCGGAAGAAACTCACAGCTAATAGCGTCTTTCCCCTAGCAACAGCTGATCGCCCATAGCAACCGCTACGTCTCCTGACCTACGACCCAAATTTATTAGTCTCTATATCTCTTCCCCATGGCAACGGCTTCTCTGTTGATAGTAACTCCCATCCCTAGCCAACCCACTATCTTTGTTGATGCGGCCTTGGTGCTGCTGGCTGCTACTCCCCTATCTCCAGCACTCTGCCTGCTCTGCTTATAGAGAGTTCTAAGAATATATTTTCCCTGGCTCTTTCCCAGCATAATGCCTGAGTGTCAGAGTAAATGCTGTCATCTACAGATCTTTACATTATGTACACATTGAAAAACAGGGCCATTCTATCACTGGGAAATAAAATCCATACAGCCAAGCTGCATTTTTATGCAGACGATACAGTCCTGTATACAAGTGCTCCCTCCCTTACTCAGGTGATCGAGGACCTCCAGGCTGCTCCTTTAAATTTTTTTTTTTATATTAAACTCATCTTTAATGCAAAGAAAACTAAATTCATGATGTTCACAAGGGCTCGCTCACAGCCAGTGAATCATGCTCATAATATTATTGTTACGCTAAAAGGAGAAACCATAGAACATGTTTCATCTTACAAGTATCTTGGGCTATGGTTGGATGAAAAACTATCTTTTAAAGTGCATATTGGAAACCTCACAAAGAAACTTAAAAACTAAAACTTGTTTTTCTCTTTCGCAACAAACAATGCTTTTCTTTTGAGGCCAGAAATAAACTAGTGACAAGTCTTGTTCAAGCCACATTCCTGTCTGTAATTGACTATGGTGACATAATATATATGCATGCTGCCTCTTCACTGCTAAAAAAGCTAGACAGTGTGTACCATGCTTCTCTGCGCTTCATCATTAGTGCCAAAGGGCTTACTCACCATTGTGTGCTTTATCAAATGGTTGGGATGGACCTCTCTGTACGTACAGAGGAAATCATGTATGTTTTTTTTTATATATAAGGCCGTCCTAGCAAAGCTTCCCATATATCTTTCTACTAGTCTCATTTGCTTTACCTCTAGCAGCTACCATACCAGGTCCACAAGATGGCTACTTTCAAAAACTCCCAGAATACTCGCTGATAGGAAAGACAGCTTTCTCTCACTTCACACCTTGGGCATGGAATGGTTACAAGATAATATCGATACCCTGGTCTCTCTTGGCAAATTTAAATCTCTGTTACATAACTTCTTACTGCCGCTGTCTGTGCTTTCTGTAGTCGGGTGCCCACTGCAAAATTACTGTATTACCCGCAGTCATACACTTTTACTATCATGTAGGGCTTGTAGGCTATTCTGTTTTTGTGTTTTTTGTTTTATGTGATGTATTGTATATTGTATACATGCACTTTTATTATGTTCTTGTGTGATGTATTGCACATTTTATTGCTGTGTGATGTATTGCACATTTTATTGCTGTTATCTTGACAAGGTCTCCCTTGCAAAAGAGATCTTGTATCTCAATGGGACTTCCTGGTAAAATAAAGGTAAAAAAAAAAGATTTTTTCTTTTAAATAAATAACAAAATGAATTGAATTGAACTGAACTTAATTCTATTCTATTTCATTTCATTTACTTTTATTGAACTGAACTGAATTGAACTTAACCAGGAAGGGCACTTAAAATCAAACGATTATTTGCAAATGATTATTCACACGGAGGAACCTGACGAGAGATAATTCACCTCTTGGGGGATATTGAAGTGAGTTGGATGGAACTGAACTGAAGCCAAATTGACGTATTTATCTTCCCATATTACCCATCAGGAAGCCAATAGACAATGGCAGTAGAGAGAGGAGAGAGAGAGAGAGAGAGAGAGAGAGAGAGAGAGAGAGAGAGAGAGAGAGAGAGAGAGAACGCCAGAGAGAGAGGATGCCAGAGAGAGAGAGAGAGAGGGAGAGAGAGAGAGAGAGAGAGAGAGAGAGAGAGAGAGAGAGAGAGAGAGAGAGAGAGAGAGAGAGAGAGAGAGAGAGAGACGGTGGCGGCGGCTGAGATAATGCTTTTTCACTCTCACTTCACAACGTGATATGATAATGGCCACTGAGGTATAGATAAGCCCCGCCCCCCAACCATTACCATGACAGCTCATTTCCGCATCAAGACCCAATCATCTCACCATAAACATTTTTACAATAGCGTGAACAGGCTCACTTCTGTTGCACTTGCACTTATGGTAAGTGGATCTGCACTTGTAATGGGGCTACAATGCAAATGTAAATGTTAATGTGGATGTGCAGTTAGTGCCCTAGAGTCCAAGAATACGTGAGGAATACTTAATCAGATGTTTCCTCTGTTCTCCTCCTTGTGTCTCAGAGCAGATTCACCCACTGATCATCTGGAAACTACACATCTGTTCCTCCTATAGCACAGCCCTATACACTTTTTTTTGTTATTGTTTATTAGATATATATTAAATATGTGTGCGTGTGGGTGGGTGTGGGTGTGTGCAAGTTTCTGTGTGTGTGGGGGGGGGGTGCGTGTTGGTCCCAGCTTTTGTCCAGGTTGTGGCACAAAAACTGTCCCTGTAAGGATACTTTATTATATTTATACTTTTTATTATAATAATAGCACTAATTTGAAACATTTATATTACATTATATTTATAATCGCGTATAGAAGAAGTGGAAAACAAAGAGCAAAACCTCTTATCTGCATACAAAAGTGGGGAAAAACCCTTGCAAGGCACTATGGCGCTGCTCCGACCGGCCGCCTTTCTGTTAGCTCCGTCGAGACTGTGCTTACTTTTGTTAATTTTTATAGTTTTAAGAGTTTTATTTGCACCAACTGTTGGTGCATTATATGTGTATGACCGTCAGTCAATCATTGACATTGGATTAAGGAAAACGTACCGATTGGATTGCTCTCTGGATCGGATTGCTGAACAGCAGCAGTGGCCCGCCGAAATCCTTTGTTGTGGCCGAGGCAAGGAGAAGGCACGACGACGTGGAAGAAGAGCCGCGGTCCGGAATAGATTGAGGTCCAAACGACACAGAACCACATTGCCCAGCATATTGTTGGCCAATGTGCAATCGATAGGAAATAAACTGGACGACATCAGAGCACGGATCCAATTCCAGAGGGACATTCGGGACTGCAATGTCCTCTGTTTCACAGAAACTTGGCTGTCTCCAGACATCCCGAATCATGCAATAAAACCGGCAGACCACTTCTTCGTTCTCCGCAAGGACCGGACGGCAGAAGAGTCACAAAAGACGAAAGGAGGCGGCATTGCCTTCATGATAAACAAGGAGTGGTGCGATTTAGGCAACGCAAAGGAATTGTCTAAACACTGCTCCCCAGACCTGGAGTTTATCACGATCAAATGTCGACCCTTCTTTCTCCCGAGGGAGTTAACGTCCATCATCCTCATCGGAGTGTACATTCCACCACACGCGAACACTGGGGCCGCACTTTCAAAGTTACACGACGAGGTAAACAAACTACAGATAGCTAGCGTTGACGCTGCCATTTTGGTTCTGGGCGATTTCAACAGCGCGCGTCTTAAAAAGGTGTTGCCGAATTTCTATCAGCATGTGACCTGTCCCACCAGAGGCGAGAACATATTAGACCATGTATACTCGCAATTTAAGAATGGGTACAAGTCACAGGCTCTTAGTCCATTCGGTAAGTCCGATCACGCCGCCATCTTTCTTTTGCCAAAGTATAAACAAAGTCTCAAGCGAACGCCGGTAGTATCGCGAGAGGTTAAGCGTTGGACCGTGACGTCAGAGGAGACACTCCAAGCTGCGCTTGAATGCACAGACTGGAGTGTATTCCGTGATAACACAGCCAATATTAACGAATACACTGAAACGGTGCTTGACTTTGTCTGTACTCTGGTAGAAGAAACAATCCCCTCTACCACAATTAGAATATACCCAAATCAAAAGCCCTGGGTAGATAAATCCGTCCGTGAGGCTCTGAAAGTGCGCACATCAGCCTACAACACCGGGCTGGTGACAGGCAACATGGAAGAACACAAGACGGCAAGATACAACGTCAGGAGAGCAGTAATAGAGGCAAAACGGCATTACAGGGATAAAGTTGAACTTCAGTTTGAACAGGCTGACTCTGGCTGAGGTATGTGGCAGGGCCTCAGAACAATGACAGACTACAAAGGCACCTCCCTCAAACTGAACAGTGACATCTCCTTAGCAAATGATCTCAATTCCTTCAATGCAAGGTTTGAGGCTGTGAATAACAACACCAGCCTACAAACCACGGCAATGGGGGGGGGGGGGGGGGGGTCTGCTGATGGAGACTCAGTGTTCAGGGTAACAGAGCATGAGGTGAGGCGGACCTTTAAAAAAGTTAATATCAGGAAGGCAGCAGGACCGGACGGCATCCCCGGCCGCATCCTAAAAGTCTGTGCCGACCAACTGGCCCCGGTATTCACTGACATCTTCAACCTGTCCTTGGAACAGGCTGTCATCCCCACCTGTCTGAAGAAGTCCACCATCATCCCTGTACCCAAAAAATCTACGCCCGCTTGCCTCAACGACTACCGCCCTGTAGCCCTCACCTCCATAGCCATGAAGTGCTTTGAGAAGCTAGTGAAGGGCTACATCTGTTCCTCCCTCCCCATCAACCTGGACCCCCTGCAATTTGCATATTGCCCCAACAGGTCCACGGAGGACGCCATAGCCCATGTGCTGCACACAGAAGCATCACACCTGGACAAGAGGCAGGGGAACTATGTGAGAATGCTGTTCATCGACTACAGCTCAGCATTCAATACCATAGTCCCCTCCAAACTCATAGCCAAGCTCAGGGACCTGGGCTTGAACTATGACCTCTGCCAGTGGGTCTTGGACTTCCTGACGGGCAGACCCCAGGTGGTAAGAGCAGGCAACTGCACCTCCTCATCCATCACGCTCAACATAGGGGCCCCCCAGGGCTGTGTTCTGAGCCCCCTCCTCTACTCCCTGTACACACATGACTGCGTGGCACAGCGGAACAACAACACAATCATCAAATTTGCTGATGACACAGTAGTGGTGGGCCTGATCTCTGCCAACGACGAGAGGGCCTACCTGGAAGAGGTAGAGAATCTGTCACAGTGGTGTCAGAAGAACTGCCTCTCCCTGAACGTCAGCAAAACAAAAGAGATGATTGTGGACTTCAGGAGGTCGGGGGTCAAGGACTACAGCCCCCTCAGCATCGACGGGGCACCGGTTGAGAGAGTGAACAGTTTCAAGTACCTCAGAGCCCACATATCCGAGGACTTGACATGGACCACACACATTGACAGTGTTGTGAAGAAGGCACGACAACGCCTCTACTTCCTCAGGCGCCTAAGGAAGTTCCAAGTCAGTCAGAAGATCCTTAGGAACTTCTACTCATGTACAATAGAGAGCATCCTGACTGGCAACATCACCTCCTGGTTTGGGAATAGCACTGCACAAGACCGTAGCAGACTACAAAGAGTGACACGTTCAGCCGAACGCACAATTGGAGGGGGGCTTCCCACCCTCCAGAACATTTACAACAAGCGGTGCAGGGGGAAGGCTAAGAGAATCATCAAGGACTCCAGCCACCTGAACAACTGCCTCTTTGAACTGCTGCGGTCAGGCAAGCGATACCGGAGTCTTAAGGCGAGCACAGAAAGACTCAGAAGAAGCTTCTATCCCCAGGCCATCAGGCTGCTAAACGAACAATAAACACTATGCAACAACCATCAAATGCACACAGCACACACACACACCCACACGCACACACTCACTTAAACAAACAACACACTGCAGCACCCACTCTCCACTTTAGATCACACAAACACACTTTATATTTATTGATAAAGGATTTGCACTACAACTCGTACACCTACTGTAAATTGTACCTAAATTGCACCTCATCCCATTTCTGCCTTGCACTATATAGTATTGTATATTAGTACACTGCATAGTATATTTTTTGTATTTTATTTTTTTATAATTTTTTAAACAAACACATAAACAAACATGACAACACACAATAGGATATACAAATACACATATGCTCCAGCTCGTACCCCCCTCTCCCGGACCCCCCATTGGATAATCCAACCATTATAATTTGTTCCTAACCAGACACTACCATTATATGCTGGCTTTTATTCTCTCCACCACTTCTAACCACATTGCCATTTTGGATTCATTGAGACCCAAAATTCTAGCTGTTGATATTTCTTGATAAATCACATCGAGATATGTAAGAATCCAGACCTTACGGCACATTTTTTCCGGTTGAAACCATCGTGATGCTATCAGCTTTTTAGCCACTGTGATACCGGATAAAACCAATCTCTTTAGCTGTGGAGGTACTGCATGCTCAAAGACATCATTCAGCAGTAATACAGAGGGGTGTACAGGTATATCCAGAGTTAAGAGATTTGACAATTGCTGGGTCACTTCTTTCCAAAATATCTTAACTGGTGGGCAGTCCCAGTACATGTGCATAAATGTCCCTTCGTCCCCATTTGTACATAAGGAGCATTTGGAGTCTTGTTTAAGACCCATTTTGTTCAGTCTTATAGGAGTTAAGTATGTCCTGTGAATATAGTTAAGATTGATTTGTTGATGGTCCGGGTTCCTTGATGCAAGGCGTACATTTGCCCAGGCTTCTTGCCAGTCAAAGTCTATCTCCAGGTCTGGTATATCCCTCCTCCAGACTGAGTCTAGATGTAGGGTTTCATACGAGGCCGTTAGTAATTGATGATAAAAATCTGAAACAAAACCTCTCGATGTCTCTCTTTCATAGAAGAATTTGTGGTATCTGTGGTGTACAATTGGTATCCTTAATGGAACACCGTGAGCCTTCAAACATGCCAATAACTGTGCGTAAAAATAATATGAGGATTTGGTGAGATTAAATTTTTTGCATATCTCATCAAAACTACAAAAACCCTGTTTGTTGAAAACGTCTCCTAATGTGTGTATGCCTTGCTTTTCCCATCTAGGGAATCTTATAGGTTGTTTTCCAATCAAGAGTGCATTGTTATTGAATAAGGGAGTATGATTATGCCATTTATGTGGGATAGAGTCTTTTTTTTGTGTTTCACGCCATATCCGGATTGCATGAGTGATTATGGGGCCAAATTTCCGTTCGCATTGCTTAATTGATAATTTGGTGTACACTATGTCCTTCAGCCTATGTGGAGCTACTATATTTTCTTCTAAATTTCTCCAGGATACTGATGCTTGGGGATCAAACCATGTTGTCAGTGGTCTTAAAGTGTATGCCTTAAAATAGTGGTGGAAATCTGGAAATGCCATACCACCGTCTGCTTTGTTTCTCTGTGCGGTGGATCTTTTTATACGTGGTGGTTTGTTATTCCAAATAAATTTGTATGTGGAGGAGTGTAATTCTTTCCAGTAACCCTTTGGAGGGGGTAACGGTAGCATTGAGCTGAAGAAGTTGATTCTAGGTAGGACGTCCATCTTAATTATTGATATCCGTGCTTGTACTGAGTTTTTAAGTTTTGACCACCTGACAAGGTCGTATTTGATTTTGTTTTGGATTTTTATGTAATTGTGCTTCACCGTTTGGCTTATGGTAGGGAATATTTCAACTCCCAAACATCTAAAGTGTTTTACCATCGGTATCTCTTCTGGGAGGGTTATATTTCTTTTTGCAGGGGCGTTAAGTGGGAGGAAGGCCGACTTCGGCCAATTTATCCTAAATCCCGATAAATCTCCAAAGTCCTCAATCAACTTGAGAAGATGAGGCAATGCGGTGTTGGGGTTTTGCATGAACAGTATTACGTCGTCCGCATATAAACTAATTTTGTGTTGTGTGCCCTTGATTACGATTGGTTCTATGGATTGGGATTGTCTTATATATTGTGCTAAAGGCTCTAATGATAGATCGAATAGTCCGGGACTAAG
This sequence comes from Notolepis coatsorum, assembly GCF_963971535.1. Lineage (NCBI taxonomy): Eukaryota > Metazoa > Chordata > Actinopteri > Aulopiformes > Paralepididae > Notolepis > Notolepis coatsorum. Next base: position 78,600,420 of record NC_140181.1, read on the forward strand.
GGGGCAACCCTGTCTGGAAGACCGTGATACTGGAAAGATTTCGGAGGTATCTCCGAAATAGTATATTGTATATTATATGGTAACTCAGTTACGTCTATTCTGCATCGAACATTGTACATATGTCTATACTGAACACTGTGACCTCATTTTTTTACTTCTAATTTACATGCTATACTATGTTATTTTATTTCATACTTATCTTGTCTTGCACAGTCTCTGGAGCGTAACAGTAAGAAGCATTTTGTATAAAAGTATTCTGTACTTCTGTATGACAACTATTAAAGAAACTTGAAACTTGAAACTAATACCTAACAAACCAGTTCTAAAACATATGACCTAATACACTAATACCTAACACAGGGGTTCCCAAACTTTTCAGGCCGCGACCCAAAAATAACGGGGTCAGAGAGCCGCAACCCCCACTATTATAGGAGGTAAAAAAAAATTATTTAATAAATGGAAATGTATGGTTGAAACATGCACACGTTCAAACGCACACACACTAATAAGCATTGGAGGCTTTTAACCAGGGCCGGACTGGGGAAATCATTCAGGCCAGGAAATATAGTGCAAAATATAGCCCCAGTCAGGCCACTTTTTAAGCAGGGGGTCTGGGGGTCCCCCACCAGGAAATCTCTTGTTACAAAGACTTCATTTTCTGCATCCTGGTGCAGGAATTTTTTTATTTGTACCCTTTAAATGCCAGTGATCTCCTGGTTGTTCCCCACCTAGGTTATCTAACTATTGCGCTGCTGCAACTAGAAACACTGTCCTGGCCTGCTTCTAAGTTCAGTGGCCTTTTTTTGGAAATCATCTGGGGACCCCCCCCCCCCCCGCGCGGCGGCTCGCGACCCACCCCGACTTTGGGAACCCCTGACCTAACAAACCAGTTCTAAAACATATGACCTAATACACTAATACCTAACAAACCAGTTCTAAAACATATGACCTAATACAGTAATAATTAACAAACCAGTTCTAAAACATATGACCTAATACACTAATACCTAACAAACAAACAAACAAACAAACAAACAAACAAACAAACAGGAACACTAACCAAACCAAACCTTCGGAATGTACACAGATCCACTGATAGGAGATTCAATACTGATCCAATTTGGTCCGATTTCCACCTGAGCGTGGCTCCAGTTTCCCCCCAGGAGAAGCGCCCTGGAGCCAGACTGGGTTTTAAAATGCAGAATGAAGCCAGAGTCATACAAAGCTATGATGATAGCAAAAATGCAGGTTGAATCACATCCAGATGGATCCTGGTCCAGGGATTTACATCCTCAGGTTACAGACTGTGTTGTCTGATCTGCCTGCGAGTCTCTCTGTTCGGCATTGTGTCTGTAGAGCAGAGCCAGTTTACTGCGAGAGAGAGAGAGAGAGAGAGAGAGAAACATAGTTAAGAGACTGAGAGAGAGAGAGAGAGAGAGAGAGAGAGAGAGAGAGAGAGAGAGAGAGAGAGAGAGAGAGAGAGAGAGAGAGAGAGAGAGAGAGAGAGAGAGAGAGAGAGAGAGAGAGAGAGAGAGAGAGAGAGAGAGGACGGACTGTTAGATTGTGATCAAACTGGCCAGTATCACGTCTTCGTCTGTTTGGCCCTCCATCCAATTCCTCTGCGTTGTGTACTTTTAATGGTCCTGACGTCTCCGATACTGGTAGATAAGATCCTTATCTCCCCCCCGTTAGTGTAATCCATAAACCATAATACTTCTCCACTTCCGTAAGAATTCGACACTTCGACACTGTGAGATACCTTATGAGGAGAAGCGTTGTTTTATTGCTATAAACAGAACCTCATGTTATCAGATGTTATCAAATTGTATCGTCCTTGAAGAGTCTATTCTAATGATCTCTCGGTGTGTTCAGATTGTCCTTTTGTTATTCAGTCCAATAGTGGTCAGGCCTAGTCGTTAGCCTAAGACCATCCTCGTGGTAGCCGAAGCTACTGGTGATGTGCCATTCTCCCCCCCCCCCCCCCCCTCTCTCTCAATGAGAGGAGAGAGTCTCTTCTGGTTTCTTCCCTCTTAGTCTCAGTCAGATTTTGGTCTGCCCTACCCGGAAACACCGTTCGACTTATAGGTCTTCGTCGTAGCAACGACGGCCCCCCGCCCCTCTCCTGGTTGTCATGCGACGTGCTGTCATGACGACTGCTAACCTTTCACACCATTAAACGTTTCATCCACTGTTGCATTAAAGAGGTCACCCCTCTCCTCCTGCTCTGGGCCTACACTCTCTTATCTCTGTTCTTACAAGGAATGTAAACATTCGGCTGGCTGCTAAACCTTCTGCAGTGATGGCTACTGCCTCTTCTTCTATCACCGTTTTCTAAAGCGAACCATGCACATTTCATTACCACCGTTTTTAGCTGTGGTCATCTCTCCCCAATCTATACATCACATACATTGAAAAAGCACCGTTTTCTCTCAATCCCCCCTTGATTCTTATCACCCCTTCAGAATCATAAATCATTATTTGGTTTTTCAATTAATTATGCCAAAAATAGCCTGTGGTTGAAGCAAACCAACCTCGTCTCTCGTGCACAAGAAACGAAGACGGCCCACGGTCAACCCAGTGATCCTGCTGCCTGATGTCTGTTTGCGCCCCCCTTCGTGCACAAAGGGAACCGAAACCGACCACCAAAACCAACAACATCCAACGACTCATAACCATTGGAGCCCCCCTGTCTGCTCCCAATAATTATATCCTGTTGTTCTACTGTTCTCAGTTATATCTACCTTCTATATATATATATATATCCTTCTATACATATATCTTATATATGAATCCTCCATTTATATCTCATACTCCTAATCAATGAACACAGGACTTCTCGCTGTTGTCTCGTCTCTCGATCTCCTGATTGACTCTGAAAGGAAGTCCCTGTTTGTTCATGATTCACCGCCCGTGCTCTGTTGTTTCAAAACGCTCTCTAAACAGCGTCTCCGCAGGGAAACCCCCTCCGATGTCTGCCTCGTTCTCCCCTGGGCAAACACCGCCTGCGACCGCTGGACTCCGCCTCGTCGGCCGTCTCCGCCCCGTCGGTCATCTCCGCCCCGTCGGTCATCTCCGCCCTGTCGGTCATCTTGGTTGAGGCTCATCTCCACCGCCGTCGGCCCTCTTTCTCGTCGTGGACGATCTGTGTACCAGGCTGCCGTGCCTGGCCCCTGCGGCTTCCTCCTCCTCCAGTCTGTCTCCTGGCCATCTCCATCGCTGTCGGTGTCATTCCCCCCTTGAAAGCAGAAACACAACACCGGCAGTCTTTCTGTACACTCGACCCTGTGTTTTCTATTAGTCTACCGTGGCTTTGGGCCTGCAGCTCGTTCTCTATATATTTTTTTCCCTCTGCAAGCCCCTGCCATGGCCACGCCCTTTCAGACTGTTGGACGGTGTGAGTGTCCTACAGCCCATGGCGCTATTTGTTCTCTATTAGTCCCCCACCTTCTCAACACCCATATCTAATCCTACAGGGCTGTTCCCTGTTTTGTTGTCTTCCGGCGTGACACCAGCAGCTAAACGATACCCACTCGGCGCTCTACGTTTGTCCCACGGTTGACCCCAGCGCGCGCCAGTTCTTTCTGGTGACGTGTCCCCTCAAGACTCTGCCTATTTATTAGGTGTGAGAAGGCCCCACTGGAGATCGAACTCCCTCTTATTTCATAATTAAACTTATTTAATTAACCTGTATATCGATCTTATTATTATGATAATAACATACAACCGAGCACACAACATAAGCCCTGTCCCCCTATCTTTTGGCATCCCACGCACTTGGTATCCTCACGCACGGACCCTCTTCCCGCCTCTTTGTGATAACCCAAAAACAGTGCAACAACCAAAAAACCCAGAATCAGTGCCTAAAACTATTTGCATCGCTCTAACATACAACAGAGCAGGTTGGTTCCCTGCTCCTAACTCACATACGTACTCGTACTATCATCTAACATACAACAGAGCTGTCCGTCGCCCTCTACCCTACGGGGCTGTCTACCGTCGCCCTGGAGCTGTCACCGTTGCTCTATACCCTACGGGGCTGTCTACCGTCGCCCTGGAGCTGTCACCGTCGCTCTATACCCTACGGGGCTGTCTACCATCGCCCTGGAGCTGTCACCGTCGCTCTATACCCTACGGGGCTGTCTACCATCGCCCTGGAGCTGTCACCGTCGCTCTATATACCCTACGGGGCTGTCTACCGTCGCCCTGGAGCTGTCCCGTCGCTCTATACCACATTTTGAGTTCCTTTACAAAGTTCTACATACACCACCGTGTATACACACAAGCAGTTGGTAATCTTGAAAAAATTAAACTCCTTAATTAACTTAAACTCTAAATATTCCCCTATGGGTAATGGAAACTCCCCAGCACTACCCCCCCCCTTCCGCAATTAAACTCCTTAATTGAATTAAACTCTAAATATTCCCCTATGGGTAATGGAAACTCCCCAGCACTACCCCCCCCCCTCCGCCACTAGGTGGCGACCTACTCCTCCATTTGCCTGTATTAGTTGACGTGTCACTTCCTGGTTCTTTATCTGTTATCTCCTCGTGGTGCTCACGGCCATTTTGACTCGCTCATAATGGCTACTCTCTCAAACAAACAAACGCTGCCCTTCCTTCCACGGCCTAAAAACACAGCTGTTTTTCCTCTCTTTCCTATCCATTATCAGGGGACGCTTTCTCAGACTAATACTCTTGCCTGATCGGACATAATACACACTGGTACAATCTCCTTTCGACTTTCCTTCTGTTATGAAAACAGTCCCGCCATAACAATTTTTCGATCTGATTCAAGCGCCCCCCCCCCCCCCCCTTTCCTCATCTCGCATTTACCCTCCTTAAACCAAAACTGTGCAGCCTGCCTCGTTTGCTTTTCATTCTCTGTAGATAACACCCTCGATTTCCACCATGGCTCTCTGCTCATATTATCACAGCTGGCATTCTCTGTGTCGAACTAGAAATGTTTACGTTTACGGATTCACTATCTGTTCGTTTTTATTTGGCTTAAAATCAAAACAACCGTGTGCACAGTGAACTCACATTTTTGATCGGAGCGCTGTTTCCCCTACAGCGCTGGTTCGCCTCCTGACCGCTCGACTCGCCGCTCTCTCCCAGGGCTGGCCGGCCTTGCTTCGATCATGATTCTCCCACACATTGATGACTGTTGTCCACTGTCGCCCCATTATTGAAAAAGTCTTTATCCGTTGTTCTTATCTCTTGCAAATCCGGCTGTCATCAACAACCAACTGTTCCCGTTGTTTTAATCTCTTGCAAATCCGGGTCCCAACGGCATCAACTGTTAGATTGTGATCAAACTGGCCAGTATCACGTCTTCGTCTGTTTGGCCCTCCATCCAATTCCTCTGCGTTGTGTACTTTTAATGGTCCTGACGTCTCCGATACTGGTAGATAAGATCCTTATCTCCCCCCCGTTAGTGTAATCCATAAACCATAATACTTCTCCACTTCCGTAAGAATTCGACACTTCGACACTGTGAGATACCTTATGAGGAGAAGCGTTGTTTTATTGCTATAAACAGAACCTCATGTTATCAGATGTTATCAAATTGTATCGTCCTTGAAGAGTCTATTCTAATGATCTCTCGGTGTGTTCAGATTGTCCTTTTGTTATTCAGTCCAATAGTGGTCAGGCCTAGTCGTTAGCCTAAGACCATCCTCGTGGTAGCCGAAGCTACTGGTGATGTGCCATTCTCCCCCCCCCCCCCCCCCTCTCTCTCAATGAGAGGAGAGAGTCTCTTCTGGTTTCTTCCCTCTTAGTCTCAGTCAGATTTTGGTCTGCCCTACCCGGAAACACCGTTCGACTTATAGGTCTTCGTCGTAGCAACGACGGCCCCCCGCCCCTCTCCTGGTTGTCATGCGACGTGCTGTCATGACGACTGCTAACCTTTCACACCATTAAACGTTTCATCCACTGTTGCATTAAAGAGGTCACCCCTCTCCTCCTGCTCTGGGCCTACACTCTCTTATCTCTGTTCTTACAAGGAATGTAAACATTCGGCTGGCTGCTAAACCTTCTGCAGTGATGGCTACTGCCTCTTCTTCTATCACCGTTTTCTAAAGCGAACCATGCACATTTCATTACCACCGTTTTTAGCTGTGGTCATCTCTCCCCAATCTATACATCACATACATTGAAAAAGCACCGTTTTCTCTCAGGACGGATGGATGGAGAAAGGGGCAAAGAGACAGAGATATATGTGTCTTGAAAAATGTAATAAAAAGAATACAGAGACTTGACTGGGCTCTTGAAATACCTTTCCAACACAGAACTAACCCTCCGTTGGGAATTTGAAAAGGGCTTTAGATCGCAAGAACCTCCTACGGTTTTGCAGTTCTGTTTTTCAGTTTGGTTGCAGTCAAGGTTATTTTGTCCTGCACTGTCTCTATACAACAGACTCAACCTAATGTGAAGCTTTCCTGAACCAAATCCAGACTTAATTAGATCTTTCAGAATTTGAAAACAGACACAGGAAGCAAGAGAGAGAGAGAGAGAGAGAGAGAGAGAGAGAGAGAGAGAGAGAGAGAGAGAGAGAGAGAGAGAGGCGGAGGGCGAGGGAGAGAGAGAGGCAGAGGGTGAGAGAGAGAGAGAGAGAGAGAGAGGCGGAGGGCAAGGGAGAGAGAGAGGCAGAGGGTGAGAGAGAGGCAGAGGAAGAGAGAGAGAGAGAGAGAGAGAGAGAGAGAGAGAGAGAGAGAGAGAGGGGCGGAGGGCGAGGGAGAGAGAGAGGCAGAGGGTGAGAGAGAGAGAGAGAGAGAGAGAGAGAGAGAGAGAGAGAGAGAGAGAGAGCGGAGGGCAAGGGAGAGAGAGAGGCAGAGGGTGAGAGAGAGGCAGAGGAAGAGAGAGAGAGAGAGAGAGAGAGAGAGGGGGGGGGGGCAGAGGGTGAGAGCGAGAAAGAGAGGCAGAGGGAGAGAGCGAGAGGGAGAGAGGCATATATAGATAATCTTAATGGGTGAGTGACAGAGAGAGAATGGGAAAGAGTGAGACAGGCAGACAGACAGATATGCTATTAAGATGGATCTTCTAAGAGAGTTTCTTTTTTTTTTGAAAATCTACAAAGTAGTTTGACAGACTGTGAATATCTCTGTACACCTTCTTAGCTACCAACCCTTTGCCAGAAACGCTGGCCCATTGGGCCACAAGGTCATTGGAATACATTTTAAAATATGAAGAACATTGTTAATCCAGAGGGCCCCCTCAAGCTTGGGGCTCCCCTGAATCACCTCCCCCCCTTTCTCCCCCACCTGCAGAGACCATGTTTAGCCAACTGGAAATATGACCAAGGCCAGCGGAATTCACTGGGGATTATTATGGTATAGTTACCCTTAAGCGGTGAATCTAAGGCAGTAGACTAGAACATCTCTCCTCGTGCCCCTCCACCGTTTGTGGTGCAGAGAGGCATTCTGGCAAATAGACAGAATTCCAATAGGAAGTACTAAAAAATGATTGATTAACATTAATAAAGGGGAATACCACCCAATTTAAGATGTTATACAGGGCAGTCTAATCAATATTTATGAATATTAACAACTCAATCCAAAGCCAGAAATCAGGGAACAAAGATCAAACTTGCGGTGTCGTAATCTGGAGCTTGGCCCCATAGACTATGAATTGATTCATTGTTTCATTGAGCTGTAATTTATACAACACAAGGATTTGGTTGAGTAGAGGACATATTCAAACTCATTAAATCTTTTTTTTATCTACTTTTTCTCCCCATTTTTAAATTTTTTCTCCCGTCCCCAATTTCGTATTGTCCAATTCTACCCTCCCCTGTCTTGAACGCTGTTAGGCCATGCCTCCCACAAGCCGGCTGCAATGTGGACGAAGCCTTGCATCACGTGTCCCCTCCGGTACTCGAGGAGGCAGCTGTCACATCTTTTCACCTGTACAACGCGATCTGTCAGCGGCCAGGGTCTGCGTGGGAGGGACACGCCGCCCTCGTCGCTTCCTGATTCTACTGCGCAGGCGCACCAACCGACCTGTAGGAGTCGCTGTCCACAACGTCCGATCCCCACCCACCCCCTAATACTGCCAATTGTATTAGTATGAACGACCAGCCAAGCTGGTAGCAACGCCGAGAGCTGGGCTCGAACCCAGCATCTCCTGCATTGGTGGCGAGCGCCTTGCGCAACCTAGCCGCCCTAAATCTCTATAACTGTCTAAACTAAATGTGTGCAATTCTTGGTTGGAATATGTGTGAGATAATAATGCGTAATAAATCTGCGTTGTTTTTCAGTGGAGTGCCTCTAAAAAGTTGTTTAATCATACAGGGAGACCAACAGGATTCAAATCCAAAATTCCTTTTGCCTGAGGCATGTTCTCATTGCCATAGGCACTGCTTATAGTGCAGCGTTTGGCATTTTCTTCATCTAATGGTCTCCTGACTGCCTTGTGGGTGTAACGTTCCCCCCGGTCCTGCTCCACAACCCCCATTTGTCCATGGACATTTCCCACGCCTGAACTACGTCTCTCAACCACCAGGCCTCATACATCTTTGTTGTCTTGTATTTATTAATTCCATGTCTGTCATCACCAATCTGTTGTGTGTTCATCTGTTGTCTTTGCTGTGCCCCATTGTCTAATTTAGTTTTGTCTCCTTGTGTTGGTATCTATCTTGTCATGTTCTGTATATTAACCCTGTTATGTTTTCTGTTTAGTCATTACCCCAGCTGTGTCTCATTCACTAAATCATCCTCATGTCTCTAATTAGTCTGTGTACTTAAGTGTTGTCAGCCCAGCAGTCTTTGCTGGGTCATTACTTTTGTTTCCTGTTCTCTGTCGTGAGTACTTGTGAGTCGTTAGTGTTGTGCCTTTATCGTTTTTTGAGACCATCGTCTCTCTTTTCTTTTCCTTATTTCAAAGTGTTTCTTTTGTTATAATGCAAAAACACAAATTTTGCATTTATTTGTGAAGAAGCAACCAACGCATTCCATCTCCTGTCTATCCTCTCCTCGGGTCTATGCTGAAATTGGGTTCCACACAACACCATGCCATCTAAACGTTCTGGACGTAACATGTGGGTATATCACCCATTCAGCACAACGGGCTGCTGAACTCAGCTCAAAATCCTACAGTTTGAAGGAAGAATCAAGTGAAAATTAATTGCAATGAAGTAACTTCCTATAGCACATAGATTAAAGGCCCAATCTGTGATACAAATGCAAATGGTGGCCCCACCGACAACAATAAATAATAGGAATGTAAATGTGGTTTAATTATCTGGTTGATTGAGCTCTTAGGACTAGACAACGGATACATGTGATGTTTAAACTGTATTTGTTGTAGCCAGTGTTGTAGTATTCGAGTACTCATGGACTCGACTTGGACTTGAGCACTGATGACTCTGACTTGGACATGGACTCGAGCATTGACTGCATTCAGACTCGGAAGATACAGACGAGGACTCAGACTTTTTAATTGCTAAATACAGTTTATATTTTTTTTTAAATAGGCCCTAATAATTTGGCATAAGATATTGATGGCTAGTGCATTTGTTTGGCTATTGTGTCACAAAGTAAATAAACTACCTTTGAAATGGTGACCACTGTGTCATTTATGTTTAATGTACTGTAGACCTTTTTTTATTTGTATGTCAGCACTGCCAGAGTGGAGTGGACTCAACCTTGATGACTTGGACTCGGACTCGGACTAGGGTAATGGGGACTCGACTCGGGCTCTTCTTTGGTGACTCGGACTTGGACTCGGACTCGAGACTCGACTCGGACTCGAGATGTAGTGACTCGACTATAACACTGGCTGTAGCTTGGTATTGGTAATGTGTAAATGTCACCAGACCCCGATGGGAAGTATCCAGATCTAGGGTTAAAGTGTGCAAACGCACGGATACACTTCCCAAAGGGCTCAGCTGACCTACCACACATGAATTTCACCAAGACCACAAACAGACACGGGAGAATGCTTAAGAAACGATAAGAAATACTTTATTACAGGAAATATATATATAACATACAAGTTCATAACCTAGATAAATAACTACTAACTAACCTAATCTAAAAGACCAGTGCCCGTAGGCCTAGGGTGGATAAAAGAGGAAGCGCTTCTCTGCACTGTAGGCCAACCCCAAGCTGCTACTCCCACCCCCACTATCTGTTCTGCCCCTAAAACACTGCACACGTGGGAAATGGTGCTGATACTGCACCCAGGTCTGGAAATGGTCACAAACTAATCCAGAATCACACTGCACACTACACTACAAACATAGCCTGAGAATATAAATACCACACATCTGGTCTCAGGGAGTCACAGCACATAATCAAGTACTATTAAGAACAATACACACTGGTGGCACACAGCAAAGATAAGGGGGCATGTCTATAGTAGTGGGTATGGGGTGCTACGAGGTTTAGTTCTGGGGCCAGAATGTTCCTCCCACATCCTAGCCTAAGTTGGGGCAGTGAAAAGCGCTGGTCATAGTTGGTAGACAATACGACAAAAAGTATATAACACGGCCCGGAGGTGTGTGGGCGGGGAGGGTCTCTCCCCCCCCTCCCTCTCTCTCCCACGGCCCCGGGCTGAAAAGCGTTCCGACTGGGACCGGGGAATAGGGTACTTCTTAGTACAGAGCAGACCAGGGTAATGCGGCAGTGTCCTCCTGGCGGCAAGGAAATAGCACAGTTAATTACACACGTTGAGCTCCTACGTTCGTTTGTTAGTCAATTGGCCGCCCCTTTGTACTGCTCTCCAACGAGCGGGCCTGTGTTAATAGTAGCAGCGTTTCAGTACGCGGTGCTCTCAATTCTCTTCAGTTTGTAATGTCAGTTTGTATTATCCAAAGTTCCTTATAGCATAGTTCATATATTCCATTTACTGATAGCTCGGGAAACAGTACATTCATCCGGCGCAGATATACCGATACTTTGTGTTTACTTACGGCGTGTAGCGTGGCTACAATGTCTCTCTCTTGGTTTCGGCTCCACTCGTTCCCCAGAGAGAAAGTGAACACAGCAGGCTTGAGCAGTAAGTGTCTTCCGTGGCAAAAGGCACGAGAGAAGGGTAGCGTGTCCTCGTATCTCCGCAGTTCCGCGTTCCTGGTGTCGTCCGTGCGACTTTGTTCTGCTTACTGCCAAACACAAATCCTCCTTTCAACAGTGCCCGTCCTTCCGGGCACCGCCCCTCCACGCCAGCCAACCAATCCATCTCTTGCTCCCTCCAGCGGCACACCCCAGCTGCGTAAGAAAGAGGGACCACATGTGTAGACTGTACGACTGCAATTAGGTTATCCCCCCCTGGTGGCCCCGCACTCGCCTGCTGTCACTGGCCTCTGCACATATCACCATCCCCACAGGACGGCTCCCCACACTCCCA